>NC_040085.1:38180253-38483283 GCF_003369695.1 Bos indicus x Bos taurus
AGCACACAAAACAGAGAAGAGAGGACTTGCTCTGGAGGGATAGAATAGGAATAGAGGGCGAGCTGAGCCTTCTCTTCTTTCAGCCTCCCATTTCCCTGGAAGGCAACTACACCAAACCCGGGACACTCAGAGTGCACCTGCAAAACCGATGGCTGTGGCCATGGCTTGTGAACTCGGCAGTTAACTCTTAAGACAGAGCCCATACAGCTGATATCTCTGGCACCTAACACGATGCTCTTGATATGATTGGTCTTCACTACAGTTGCCTGGCTAGCTTATTTCCGTTGCCCATCTGGTCTTTGTGATACAGAATAGTATGGTAACAATTTCAAGGTCCTTCACAAATTGTTTGCTTTGGACCCTCCCCGCCCAACACCCGATAACTCCTGAGAGGATCAAGGAGGCATTTAGAGCCTCACATCTCGCTTACCAAGTGAACCGCTGGTGCACACCTGCGATTTAGGCTCTACCTAAGTGTAAAAGCAGACTTACTAAAATTGCCTGTATTCAGTGTGTGTAGTCTGGAAGTGTACTAATGACAATGCTGTTGATAGAATTGTGCACAATAAAATGTATATGGTGGGAAACAGGTGACTGTTACAAAAATGATGTAAACGTACTTTGGAAATTATTTTGTGCTGGCAAGGTCAGGGGTAAAGCCTCCAGAAAAATGTGGCATTGGGGAGAGGGCCCAGCTGCTTAGATCAAGCGTGCTTCTTGCCGGTTTTAGAGTTGTTCATGGTTTTTCCTGTGGTCATGTATGGATGTGAGAGTTGGACTGTGAAGAAGGCTGAGCACCGAAGAATTGATGCTTTTGAACTGTGGTGTTGGAGAAGACTCTTGAGAGTCCCTTGGACTGCAAGGAGTTCCAACCAGTCCATTCTGAAGGAGATCAGCCCTGGGATTTCTTTGGAAGGAATGATGCTAAAGCTGAAACTCCAGTACTTTGGCCACCTCATGCGAAGAGTTGACTCATTGGAAAAGACTCTGATGCTGGGAGGGATTGGGGGCAAGAGGAGAAGGGGACAACAGAAGATGAGATGGCTGGATGGCATCACTGACTCGATGGACGTGAGTCTGAGTGAACTCTGGGAGTTGGTGATGGACAGGGAGGCCTGGCATGCTGCAATTCATGGGGTCACAAAGAGTCGGACATGACTGAGCAACTGAACTGATCTGATCTGATTTTCATATACACATGCACATACACAAATTAGCATTTGTGTACTAAAATATACAAATTAACACATGTGGTTTGGAAACAGAGTATACTAGCTGTTAAAAGGCTGATTCTCGATTCAGAATTCTTGAGTTCAAATCTTGCCTTTCCCTCTACCTGGGCATGCATGTCACTTTGAGCAAGTGAGTTTACTTTTCATTGCCTCAGTTTTTCCTTCTGTAAATTGTGGATGAAAATAAAACTATTTATGTTGTAGATTAAAGAATTTAGTATCTATCAAGGTCTTAGAATAGTGCCAGACATGTAGTAGCCACTCAATAAATATTATCTATTGTCATTTTATCATCATATCATGCTATGTTCTGGAAGGAATTTTACAGAGCTTTGCTAGGTGCTTCCTGGGGGAGAGGGTCTGCTGTGGGTCTGGAGAAGTCCTTTCTATTCTGTACTATTCTCTACTATTGGATTTGCTGTTCTTTTATATGGATTGCTTTTGGTTTTAAAGAGAGCAGGGGTTTTGGTACAGGGAGAGTTTCACTTTTTCTTCTCTATACCTCTCTATTAAAGAACGCACAATCTAGGATGCTGTTAATACACACCTGCTCAATGCAGCCTAACGTCAGGGAGAGGGGGATGAGCATTTTAGCTCATTTTCTATCAATAAAACAATGGCATAACATGTAAGAAAAAACTAAACAAAAAATAAGAACACACAATCTAGGATGGATAGATCAATAAATACATAGTTAGACAGATGACATATAAATACAGATTTCTAAAAGTACAAACTGAAGAAGAAATGAGTCTTAGGCTTGAGTTTAAGGGCCCATCTTTAGTCATATGATATTATATTTTTAAAAAAGTAAATATTTCATATTTATTTGTTTAGGCTGTTCTGGGTCTTCGTTTCTGGGTGCAGACTTTCTCTAGTTGTGGTGAGCGGGAGCTACTCTCTAACTGCTGAACGAGGCCTTCTTATTCTGGTAGTTTTTCTTGTTGTGGAGCACACAGACTCAGTAATTGTGGTGCGCCGGCTTAGTTGCCATGTGACATCTTCCCAGAGCAGGGATCAAACCTGTGTCCCCTGTATTGGCAGGTGGATTCTTAACCTTCAGACCACTGGGGAAGCCCTGATGTCATCCTTTTTGCTGCTTGATTTTTAACCCCTGATACATACCTATCTGGTGGACCTCCCTTCCCTTCCTGATATCTCTTTTTGTGCTCACTGCATAATCTCTGACTTATGATTTTCAGCTCTTCTTACACTTCCTCTGGAGCAGGGCACACATTCACATTCTCCCATACTTTTGCTCTAAAGGGAAAGTAATAAAATAGAAAAGATTTCTTTTGTTCCTTTAAAAGGAGGTCACATGCATCACTTGAAAGATTCTCTATTGGGCTCAGACTCTGCCTTTGGAAGTCGAGTCTTTTAAAGGAGAAGGATGAGTAAATAAAAAGTCCAAGTAGATTTTATAACCACTGTTAAAGTAGTGAGCTCTGAGTCCTGCAAGGGAGCTAGGAAGGTCAGGATGATGGCCGAGGAGGATACTCCTTTTCTGAGCCATGAAGGGCAAGAGGAGATTGCTGGATCTTTTGTCAAAGTATGAGCAGTCGGTTATAACTTGATCTTTTCTTCTTAACCAGTCCTCCGCCAGCGCTGTCCCTTCTCTTAATAGCAACTGTTCTCTACTGACTGAAATCTACAGTTAAATGGTGTCTATAAACCAGAGAGTCAAGGGGATGCACTAGAGAATATAGTACTTTGCATTCCAATGGTGATTTTCTTTAAAAGTGGAGCAGTTACTGTGCCCTCTTTATTCAAAGACTTCTTCTGGTGTCTGCAGCCCACCTTGCCACACACTCCACAGGCAAGAATTACTGCCCCCAGGAGCAGTCTCCTCCAGTAGCTCAACCTTGTCCCTTCCGGTAATGGCTCTGCGGTGTGTGTTTCCCCAGAAATGATCCTGGTTGGCCACAATGATAGCTTCGCTCCCTTCCCTGTCTCCCTTTCTTGTCACCTGTGATGCTTTCTTTATCTTCCAAATAAATCTCTTTATAAACCTCAAATCCTTGCCCCAGCATCTGCTTCTCAGGGAACCGGCATGAAGACTCATGAACAAAAAAGCACATTTACAAACAAATAAAGCATCACTTTTAGTATTGTCCCTACACTCCCTTTACTGTCCATTTGACTCTCTCCTCTCCATTCACATGTGTGGCTCTATCTTAAAAAAAAAAATTACTGGAGTATAGTTGCTTTACAATGTTCTGTTAGTTTCTGCTGTATAGCAAAGTTTATCAGGCATCTTGAAGTCTGATCACGTGTGCTCGTTCCCCCAACTCTCTCTGAATCCTAAGGGCTTTGAGAACATGCATTATGTCTCTCATCTTTGTATCTCCAGGACTCAACACATGCTTGCTAAGTGGATTTCCTCTGGGCTCTGCCATCCTCCTCGAGGAAGGATGCATAGCTCAGAATATTTTACAAAATTCCCAACAAGAGAGACAAGGTAGATGAGTTTGGGGGCCAGTGTCCTGGAAGAGAAGCAACACTGATAACTTTTCCACAGGTAAATTTAACTCTTGCCCTGTGGGTAAAGCATGTGCATTATGATGTTTCAACTTGTTGGTCTCTAAAGTGAGGATTAAATAACACTTGCCATGATTTATTGTCAGAAAAGTGCTTTGAAACTTCAGTGAGACTCTATATGATCAAAATAGTAGCCACTGTTACATCATTTAAATAATCTCATTGGCAAAGGCCATGCATTAATCATCACAGCTGAGTATTTTTATATTCACTGAACATCTTTCATCTGAGAACATCACCATGGTTTATAAACATTAACTCAATGTCACCTTCATGAAAACCCCTAGACTGGTCCTTGCCATGAATTGATAAACCAAGGCCTGAGATAGTTAAACAGCTTGTTCCAAAACATCCAGATTTGGGGGCAAGAAACTGGTTACCGCTAGACAAGTTAGTAATCAAGAGAGAGCCCTATGTAAATATTTGGGTGGATGAGACAAATAGATCAGATAGGCAGACCCAGAAGGAAAGTAGCACTGTCTTCTTTCTCTGCTCTTCATAGGAGTAATTGGGGATTCCTAATTGGGTCTCATGAAAAAGCTTCACGAATAACAGGTTTCATGAATTATGAAAACCTTACAAAATATTTAACAGTTGCTTTGTGCCAAGCAGCTACTCTCTGTGCATTCCAAAGAAGCTCTTTCAAGTGACTCTATATATTTTATGCACCTGACAATAAAAATAACTGTACCTTCCAGCCAAACAAAGCGGAAAGGCTGCTGCACCTTTATGGAAGACAGATGGGCAAGGCATACATTAAAACAGCTCCATTACAGTAAAATATGATCACTCCGTCTCAGCATCTGCTCCCCAGAGTGGGAACCTTTCATCACCGCCGGCAATTGCTGATGCCAGTGGTCAGCAACTCCTGCTTGAGCCCTGGGATTGGCAGGTGAATTCCCACCTTGGCCAGCAGGTCACCAGTTGAGAAGTGTGAGGGACCCCATAGCTCACAGATACCGTGTTATCTGTTCAAGACTGGTCCCCAGAGAGCACCAAAGTCAGTAACACCAGGATGTGAGTCACAGAGAACTGGGAGCACCAGAAAACGGCAGATTCTCTGCCTGCTTGTGCCTGCTGTGTGGCTTTGGGAAAATCACTTTACCTTTCTGTTTTTCAGGTCCTCAGGTATATGGTGAGGCCTTTAAAACAGAACTGTAATTTTCCATCTGTACCATAAAACCCCTGCATTTTAGATTTTTCAGGAACCACTGAAAAGATTCCCAAAGGCAGGTTACCACCAAAGGCCAGAACAGAAAAAAATCTTGCTCCCCCTCAAAAAGTTTGAAAACCACTGCTCCTGATATCTGTTTTTCCTAATTTTGAGAACATAAAGGAAGTCAGTCATTTGATTGTTCTGCTATCCTATGATTGCTTTGTATCAGAGTAATGGATCAGATGGTAGAGAATCCACCTGCAATGCAGGAGACTGGGGTTCAATCCCTGGGTTGGGAAGATCCCCTGGAGAAGGGAATGGCAACCCACTCCAGAATTCTTGCCTGGGAAATTCCATGGACAGAGGAACCTGCCCGGCTACAGCCCATAAGGGGCCACAAAGAGTCGGACTCGACTGAGTAACTAAGCACACACACAGAATGGAGTTGAGTCATGTCGGGGCAGAGAGACCTGCCAGCAAAACTGGTCAGTCAGTGCAGGAGCGACCAGGAAGCGTGGTCGAGTTAACCCTCCCACGGCCACCAGTCCCCACTTGCCATGAGGGCTCAGCAGAGCTTTCCCAGCAAAGGGTGCCACTTCCTCCTCCGCCAGCTTCAGTGTGAGGGCCCTCCTGGGCCACAGCCCCCAGGCCTCCTACTCAGAAACTCACTGAAACCATTATAAGCAGTCTTTCAATAGTCTGCTTTGTGGGATGTGCTGGAAAAATAGCCATAGACCTAGGAACACAGTGATTTGTGTTTCTTTTTCATGCCTTTTCTCTGAATGAATGAAGAAGAAAAGTGACATTTTTATAGTGTCTGAAAACACCTACCAATTATGGTGGTAGACAGCTTGGGGTTAATCCTGGCTACTATACTTCCTAGTAGCTTTTTGGCCCTGGGCAAGTTACACAACTGGCCTATGCCTTAGTTGACACCTCTATAAAAAATAAGGATAGTAGTAACAACAAACAACAGTAACACCTTTTGGGATTAAGACAATTAAATAAGTTAATATGTTTTAATGGATGTAAAGTACTGCCATTTAGTTAGCGTTACAGATGTGTTTGCTAGTTTAGCAAATACAAATACATATATACATATGCATACATATACGTATCCTGTATCTATATCGATCGATCAGTCAATACATAAATATAAAAGGGTGCCTACTACCTTGTTCAGATACTAGGCTGGGCATTTTATCAATATTGCTCATATCTGTGTATGTATTATATACCCACTAGCAATCATCCCACCCTTATAGATGAGGTAAAAGAGCCAAAATTTCTCCCCAAGCAAGTGGTAAGTATAAAATTAGGATTTTGTTTTCTAGTCCCAGCATCTCACACAGATCCCTCTATGCTGAGAGACACATCTGAAACATCTTGCCTGGCAGAGGTACCTGGCAGCATATCTTAGAATGAAGAACCAACACAACCATTTATACTCCTCTTCTCATTAAAGCACACATTTTCTGTGGTTGGAACAAATGCCAGACCACAAGGATCTGAGAGAGATTTTGCTGCTCACTCTCAACTTTGTGACAAGATGCCCTGGAAGGGCCACCTGGTTACAGACAACAGCGCCTGCAATGGTGTCTGGAGTCGCTCCTGCTGGGTCATGAAAGCTGACTATGACATTTTTGGGAATTCTGTGAAGCAGTTGTTATCACAGCCACTATTAAAAATTAAATTTTATAAACTCAAATTTTATTCTAAACAAAAGTAGTAAATACTCATCACTTCCTACTTACTGTATACATTTTACTGCTATCTATGCATTGGAGGTTATTGGCAGCCATACTACACAATGATGTTTCTCTGTGTATCCCTGCCCACCTCCCCTTTCAGTGGCATCACACTGGAAGCTTAATACTAGCCATGGCGGTTTCTGTGGTGAGTATTTACATCATAGAAACTGGCATATGCTACAAATCATAATTTGACTTGTTTTGTGGATTATATAGAGTTAGTAACGGGAAAATATTAATGCAGATTAAACTTAAAAACATGTTGCATCTACCACAAAATACCTTATCAAGTTTTGTAACTTTACAATGTAGAAATCTGGTAGACACTACCTTAACCTTAATCTGACCCTTTGATAAGATTTATATCACCAGTAATAAGATATACGGTTATTATGTACTGCTTGATGTCTTCAGTCTGATCCATGCTACTTTTCCAGGTGTAAGTGCTACCATGTCGTCTGGATCCACTTTTTACCTTCCTGCCTTTTATACCTGGCCATCACTCCCCTCCTTCCTGGAATAACTTCTCCCTTTATCCCTGCTCAGGTTAATCCTGTCCCTTTACCAGGTACCATATCCATTCTTTCTTTCTCTGCTCTCCCTGATGGTCTCTGCAGTTCTCCTTCCTGCAACTCCTGTGTTACTTCCTGTACAATTATTTCCTACAACACCATTCATTTGGAGATTACATGACATTTTGGATTGTTAGATTGTGTTTGTGTGTGTTTATGTGAAATCCTCCAAGATGATTTTAAGTCTCTAATTGCAGAGACTAACTGCTTCCTTTGCTTCCATAAATCATGCCAGAAACTCAGTATGTGTTCAGTAAATATTTGTTGACCACTTTTAAAAACAAATGACAGCCACCACCATTGAAGTCCTAGATTTTATTACTTCCTCCCATGTTAAACTTTAATCTTTAAGCAAATTACTTGTCTTCAGGAACTTTTTACATCTGAGCCTTTCAGATAGAAGGATCAACATCATTATACCATATTTATGTAGGACCTGTCATCCACTGGTTTCAGTTTTAAAAGCCACACTTAACCTTCAAATGGTGACGGCAGTAAGAAGACAGAGCTCAGCCTTAGGTGATCCTAAAGCCCACTCAACCTCATTTTGTAAATCTTTGTCAACCCAGCGCTGAGCACACTGGCTGGCTCTTAGTAGGCCTTCAGTAAATGTTGTAAAATTTAGCCCTTTGAGGTCAATGCTTGCCCAGAACTGTTTGGAAAGTGGTATGTCCTACAAACAGTGACTGTGTCTCCTCTTCCATGTTTGCCTGTACTTGGGTTGCACACCTTTTAGCTGCTCTCTCGACTTTTCCTCAGTGTAACCCAGTGATGAGGAGAGTACCCTTCAGAGGAATTGCAATACCACGTGACCAAAGCCAAGACCCACTTCAGTTTCTATTGCGCTTCAAGAAGCGCGGAAAGTTGTTCTGGGAAAGGGCAGGTTGGTGGTGGGGAATTGCTCTACTTAAGAATCTTTGGCAATTACTTCACAGGGTTTACAGGATTTATTTCTCAAGGTGATTTGATTTACAGATAAGTTGTCTTAAAAAAAATGCTGGGTAAAAACAGGTTCCACATTGCATTTGTATGAGTTGCCCCGAATGCCATAAATTACTTTTCCTGAGGCCATTAGCTCAGAGTCTGAGTAACACACTGGGATTTTATGGGAGCCAAAGGCAGGGAGCTCGTGGCTGCCTTTGCGTACTGCCTGACCTACTGCTCAGTCTCACCACATGCTGGTGATCTTCAACCCGTTCACCACAGTGGAAACCTTGAAGTAATCATCTTCAGATATTTCTACCCTTTTTGTCATACCTACTAAGCCCGTCTTTTAAAAAAAAGAACATCCTCTTGAGCTATATCCGTAAATGTCATGGTCTCAAAATGAGGATGTTGCCAGGTTCTCAGGCCCAGGGTTCCTGCTCTTTCCTAGGCTGCCGTGCATCTCCTCTGTGCCATGTCCAGAAAGCATCTTCTGGGTCCTAGCAGAGGCTGTGCCTCATGTCGCTGTACACTGATCGGCTCCCCCCATTTCCAGTGTTCACTGCAGGAGACTTTGCTCAGTGCAGATCCCTTGATCTCTGTCAATGGCAGTGAGACCCACAGGAGGAGGGCATTCTGAGGACCAGCAGAATCGCTGCTCCTGGGAGGGTGGGGAGAGAACTTAATTTGAAGCCTTGGATTGACTGGTGTTGTGCTCGGGTGAGGCAACACTGCTAGCTCCTTGCACAACCAAGGAGGCAGTCAGTGGAGGGTGGGGGCACAGAGAGAACTCACCCTATTCCTGTCTGCCTGCACAGACTTGTTCACACAGTTCAAATGGCTGTACATCAGTTCATTCTGGAGGCTACTGTTATTTTTCCCCTGAACCACATGCTTAAACCAACTTCCTCCACATAAACAGCCATTACACATTTAATATCACTACTGAAGGAAGGGGGGATTTTCTCCTACCCACCAGCAGTGTATGATGCAGTCATCAGTACATGAATGTCAGTCACAACAGTGCCAGATGGTTGGACGATAAGCTGTTTCTTGTGATGGTTGGACTTTCATTGGAAAAGTACCCAGAGCCTGACTACAGGGAGTTCCTTCCCTGGGGGACCATTGAGATGCTTGCTTTTTAAAACCTTCTTTCTACTTTTCCCATTTTGAATACCTGTCAGGTCTATGTAAATATCACCATCTCTCTCTTCTCTGCCCAGACAGCAGTCACTTTATTTAGCTTTTCCTTCTAAAACATTTTACTTAAAGGGGTTGTCAGTATCACTATGCTTCCCCGGAAACTGGGGATTAAAATTCTCAGCCTTCCAGAACGGGTGAATACTTGCTTTGTCATGAGAAAAATCAATATCTGCCACCACAGGAAGCAGGGCAGAGAGCAACTGGACAAAGCCCTGCTCTTCAGCTGAGTAGCAGGGTCATTTACATGACCCGAAAGGTTATGCTTTCCTGCTTGTTTTACAAAAAACCTAATGAACTGGGCAGAGGAACAAGAGCCCAGATAAGACAAGAAGTGTGTGCCAGGTACTCTCCAGTGGGGAGGATGGCCCTGGGAGCAGCCACTCGGCTGGATGCAGTCCTGCAGACCCAGGGTGAGCCTCCTGAGGGAATGAAGTTCCCACTTCAGGGAAGGGAAGCACAGTGGACAGTCCATCCACAGGCTGTGGAAACCC
The DNA here is from genome assembly GCF_003369695.1 of Bos indicus x Bos taurus. Classification (NCBI taxonomy): domain Eukaryota; kingdom Metazoa; phylum Chordata; class Mammalia; order Artiodactyla; family Bovidae; genus Bos; species Bos indicus x Bos taurus. The sequence goes on from NC_040085.1 coordinate 38,190,121, forward strand.
AGCCTTTCCCCACCCTACGTAAACTGAGCAGTATTTAGACATTCTGGGCAGTTCTCTCTTCCGAGGCTCAGAGAGCTGCAAGGACATTTTGAGCCTGTTCTGTCATATTTTGGTTGAAGCAGGGAAACTTGGTACCTTCTGGCTAGTATATCCACCTTTCAAACCCCACTTAAAAAAAGTTGAGATACTTTTAAATTTATTTATTTTATTATAAAAATAAATTTTATTTATTATTTTATTTCTACTATTTTTTATTTATTATGATTTACATGTGTCAGTTCAGTTCAGTCCAGTCGCTCAGTCGTGTCCAACTCTTTGCAACCCCATGAATCTCAGCACGCCAGGCCTCCCTGTCCATCAACACCTGGAATTCACTCAAACTCACGTCCATCGAGTCAGTGATGCCATCCAGCCATCTCATCCTCTGTTGTCCCCTTCTCCTCCTGCCCCCAATCTCTCTCAGCATCAGGGTCTTTTCCAATGAGTCCGCTCTTCGCACGAGGTGGCCAAAGTACTGGAGTTTCAGCTTTAGCATCATTTCTTCCAATGAACACCCAGGACCGATCTCCTTTAGAATGGACTGGTTGGATCTCCTTGTAGTCCAAGGGACTCTCAAGAGTCTTCTCCAACACCGCAGTTCAAAAGCATCAATTCTTTGGTGCTCAGCTTTCTTCACAGTCCAACTCTCACATCCATACATGACCACTAGAAAAACCATAGGCTTGACTAGATGGACCTTTGTTGGCAAAGTAATGTCTCTGCTTTTGAATATGCTATCTAGGTTGGTCATAACTTTTCTTCCAAGGAGTAAGCGTCTTTTAATTTCATGGCTGCAGTCACCATCTGCAGTGATTTTGGAGCCCCCCAAAATAAAGTCTGACACTGTTTCCACTGTTTCCCCATCTATTTCCCATGAAGTGATGGGACCAGATGCCATGATCTTCGTTTTCTGAATGTTGAGCTTTAAGCCAACTTTTTCACTCTCCTCTTTCACTTTCAAGAGGCTTTTTAGTTCCTCTTCACTTTCTGCCATAAGGGTTAGGGTTAGGGTTTACAATTCATCCCTTTAAAATATTCAGTAAAGTGATTTTTAATATATTTGCCTATAGGTGCAATTATCACCACACTTAATTTTAGAACATTTCCATCACCTCAAAAGAATAATATCTGTATATTCTGAGTTATATAGATATGTGAATCTGTCATTGAACTATATTCTTAAGATCCATGCATTTTCCTATATGTAAGTATGTCAATTTTAAAAAGATTTAAAAATTGAAAAAAATGATACTAACCAAAGTTTTCAAACAGCACTACTCCTGTTCTTGAATACACCTGCATTTTATTCTAAACTACTTTTATATTTTAAGGATTACCAGGTTTAATGAAATATTTTTTAAGAATATAAAGAATATGTATGTACACACACACATACAAATGTGTAAAGGAGCTACAGCATGAAAAAAAGCCTCATGAGGAATGATTTAAACTTTGTGCAAAATAAGGTGATTTAGAATACATCAATAAATAAAATAATATGAACTGAAAAAAATTCTACAGAGTTTAGCTATCACAACCCTTTCCCCCCTCCACCCACCCACGTAAGCAGCCACTAATCTACTTTCTGTATCTATTAATTTGTTTACTCTGGACATTTCATGTAAATGGAGTCATATAATATGGGAAGATTCCCTGGAGAAGGGAAAGGCTACCCACTCCATTATTCTGGCCTAGAGAATTCCATGGACTGTTTGATCCATGGGGTCACAAAGAGTCAGACACAACTGAGTGCCTTTCACTTCACTTCCTAATATGTGATTATATGATTGTGACTATATTATTTCATTTATTAAACTTCAGTATTTTCAAGGGGCTTTGATGTTGCAGCATGTGTCGGTGCTTCATTCCTTCTTATGACTAAACAATATTCCGCTGTGTGAATACACCACGTTTTGCCTATCCATTCATCAGGTGAGGGACTTTTTGGCTGCTCTCATCGATGGTCTGTTATGAACAGTGCTGCTGTGGACATCATGTATGTGTCTTTATGCAGATGTGAGTCTTCATTTCTCTTAGACTGAAATTGCCAGTATATGGTAACTCTGTTTCACTTTTTGAAGAAATGCCAAACTGTTTTCCAAAGTGGTGCTGCCATTTAAAAATTCTGCCAGTAAGGTAATAGGGTTCTAATTTCTCCACATCGTCCAAAATAATGAGTCAACACTTATTATCTGTCTTTAAATTTTGGCCGTTCTGGTGGATATGAAGTACCATCCTATCATGGCTTTGGTTTGCATTTCTTTTGTGAGTAATTATGTTGAATACCTTATCATGTGTTTATTGGCCGTCTGAATATCATCTTTGAAGAAATTTCTGTTCAAATTCTTGTCTATATTTTTTTAAGTTTGGGGGAAATATTTTAGTTTCTAGTTTTGATCACTCATAAACCAGCCTAACAGTTTTAGGGAGAACATTTTGCATAGTGGAGTTATACAGGTAATGGGGTTTTTAAATTTATTTGGGTGAGTTTTCTTTTTAAACATACTTTTAAGAGAAGTTTTTAAGTTCACAGTAAAACTGAAGGGACAGTATAGTTTTATGTACCTCTTGCCCCCATACATCCACAGTCTATATCACTACTCTCCATCCTCCCTATCCATCCCTTCTTCCTCCAACCCCTGCAAGATAATGATCTTTTGTTTTTTTTTTTCTATCTCTATAGTTTTGCCTCTTACAAAATGTCACATAGTCGGAATCATATAGTATGTAGCATTTTTCAGATTGGCTTCTTTTACTTCGGAATATACATTTAGCTTCTTCCATGTTTTTTCATGGCTTGATTGTTCATTTCATGCTGAATGATTTCTATTGTATTGATACACCTCAGTTTATTTATTCATTCACTTGTCGATGGACATCTCAGTTTCTTCTAAATTTGGACAATTATAAATAAAGGTGTCGTAAACATCTGTGTGTAGCTTTTTGTATGGACATAAATTTTGGACTCATTTGGATAAATAACCAGGAGAGCAGCTGCTGGATCACATGGTAAGAGTGTGGTTGGTTTTACAAGGAAGTACCAACTCTATCTAAAGTGGCTGCTGTGTGATGCATGCATGTTCAGTTGTGTCCAACTCTTTGCAATCCTATGGATGGTAGCCTGCCAGGATCCTCTGTCCTTGGAGTATTACAGGTAAGAATAGCTTGGCATTTCCTACTCCAGGGGATCTTTCCGAAGAACCCACGTCTCTTGTGTCTCCTGCTTTGCTAGGTGGATTCTTTACGACTAGTGTCACCTGGGAAGCCTATATTCCCACCCATTGAATGAGAGTTCTGGTTGCAAACACCAGCGTTTGGTGTTTCAGTGTACTAGACTTTGGCCATTCTATTGGATGTACAGTGATATCTTGTTTTAATTCACCATTCCCTAATGTTACTTATAATGTTGAGCAACTTTTCATATGCTTAATTGCCAGTTGTATATCTTCTTTGGTGAGGTGTCTGTTCAGATTTTTTAATCTAGTTTCTAAATGAGTTTTGTTTTGAGTTTTAATAGTTTATTGTATATTTTAAAGAATAGATGTTACTGGGTGTATCATTTGCAAATATTTTCCCCCAATCTGTGGTTTGTCTTTTTATTGTCTTGACACTACCTTTTGCAGAGCAGAAGTTTTTAATTTTAATGGAGTTTAGCTTATCAGTTATTTCACAGAGTACACTTTTGTTTTTATATATAAAAAGTCATTGCCATGCCCAGGGATTTCTTCTATGTTATTTTCCAGAAGTTAAATACTTTTGCATTTACATTTAGGCATATGATCTATTTTGAGTTAAATTTTATAAATGATGAAAAATCTGTGTCTAGTTTTTTTTTTCTTTTTGTCGACTCTGCCTGTTTTTAATTGGATTATTGGTCATTTTAAAAAAGTTGTTTAATTGTAAAAGTATTTTGTATATTTAGATATAAGTCCCTCATCTGATACACAATTTGAGAATATTTCCTCCCATTCTGCAAGTTGCCTTTTTACTTTCCTGATGCTCTGTTTTGCAGCACAAAACTTTATAATTTTGATGAAGTCCAATTTATCTATTTTTTCTCTTATACTTTGTGAATTCGGTGTCATATCTAAGAAACCATTGCCTGATTTAAGGTTAAAAAGTTTTACTCCCATGTTTTTGCCTCATGGTTTACAGTTTTAACTCTTTGTTTAGGTTGATGATATATTTTAATTTTTGTATATGGTATAAAGTAGAAACCCAGCTTCTTTCTTTTGCATGTGCATATCCAGCTGCTATGGTGCAGTTTACTGAAAAGACTATCCTTTCCTATTAATTTCCTATTGTTAAAAATCAATTAACCGTAAAAGTAAAAGGATTTATTTCCAGATGTTCAATTCTATTTCCTTGATCTATGTCTGTCTTCATATCAGTACCACACTATCTTAATCACTGTTTTTTTTTTTTACTGTTTTTGTTGTTGTTGTTGTAAGTTTTGAAATCGGAAAGTACATGTCTCTCAACTTGTTTTTCTTTTCCATTGTTTTGGCTATTCTGAGTTCCTTGATTTTCCATAGGAATCTCAGGAACAGTTTGTCAATTTCTCCATAAAAATCATCTAGGATAGTGATAGGGATTGTGTTGAACCTATAGAACAGTTTGAAGAATATAACATCTTAATATTAAATCTTCCAATTCATGAACATGGGCTGCCTTTCCATTTACTTTAGTCTTCTTTATTTCAACAACATTTCATAGTTTTCAACATACAAGTCTTACACGTCTTTTGTTAAAATTACTCTAGAGTATCTTATTCTCTCAAATGTTATTGTAAATGAAATTGTTTTCTTAATTTCATTTTCAGATTGTTCATTGCTGGTGTGTAGAAATACAATTGGGTTTTATACATCTTATATCCTGAAACCTGACTGAACTCATCCATCAGTTCTAACAGAGCTCTGTTTTGGTAGGTCTCATTTTGCACCATTCTCCCCCATCTGAATTCTACCCTCTCTGATATTTCACTTTCTCTAACTTGTTGGCGTCCCTCTTGTCACAGGATCTTAATACATGCTATTCCCTCTGCCTAGATCTCATCCTTCTTCTCTATGTTTCTACCTGATTGACTTCATCCTTAAGCTGTCTCCTCGAGCTGCCCCCACCTCAGTCCAGATCTGGTCCTTTTATATAACTCATCACAACACTGTATTTTTCCTCTACCAACACGGTTGATGCTGTCATTTGTGTTACACACTGACCACTGTTATTCTTCAACAGACTGTAAGCCTCTGATTGATTTTTCTCACTATTATAATTCTCATCACTGTGCCTGGCACACAGTGGATGTTAACAACTCAACTACTTGTCGAATTAAAAAATGATTGAATAGTTAACCTTGGAGAAATATGGTCATCATTAAGAACTTTGGGTGGGGTGTAGGGGGCAGTGGGTAGAAGAACAGATTGCAGGTGGGGCACATACCATCTGTATATCCAATCTGTTCTCCTGGGGAATTGAGTTCTGGTATGGAGTTTCCATTGTCTTTGGAGAGCAGAGCCATTGAGTGTGTAGCTGGTAGCATGGGTTTTGCTTTGTTTTTTGTTCACATTTAATCTCCTTGCATGGTGATGGGAAACCCAGAAAGAAATACCCAGTCATTTGAGTCATTTGTAGATGATAACCATAGTCTGGCTTCTTATTTGCTTTTTACCTTTTCTGAGATACAGTTGACTAGTTGGGGAGGGGAGAGTTTTAAAGATTCATCTATTTACTTGCCAAATTAATTCAGTCTAACAAAATTAGGGAAATCCCCAACCAACTGTTCTAGTGACTAGTGAGAAAAATATTTCCTTGGATCACTGCAACAGAAAACACACTTTGTGTGCTGGTCTCCTGAGACAGTGCTCTGGAGCCTTCCAATTCACTGCCCATTCTGAATGCTTCATAGCTATCACTGACAATAGTTAGAACATGCTTTTGTTCCTTAGTTGGAATTCTCTTCAAAGCCTGGACTCAACTCTGGTGCTTCAGGTGGAAGTATTAAGTTAAGAGTAATAGAGAACAGAGGAAAGAGTAGCTAAGAGACCTGAAAAATGAAGCAAAGATGAGGAGGGCCTCCAGTTCTGTTGGAGTGTGATGACCTTCCTGTCCTATTCTTGAAACCCATATTCCAGTTGTCAGGCCACACAGAAGGAAAATATTTGCATGTTGTGAAAGAAGGTTGGAAAGTAGCTATTTCTCACTTTGAGCTGTATTTTGGATGATCCTAACACATCTGAAATCAGATTTTATTCCTGGAGTTTCAAGACCTTTTAGATATAGTGAAACTTTACTTTATGAAGCTGCAAGACCATCATGGCGGGGAACACTCTGCTTTGTCTTTTTATCGATGACATCTAGCACAATGCCTGGCTCAGAGTATGGGGCTCAGGGAAAATTCAGTTCAGTTCAGTCGTTCAGTCATGTCTGATTCTTTGAGACCCCATGGACTGCAGCATGCCAGGCCTCCCTGTCCATTACCAACTCCCGGAGTCCATCGAGTCAGTGATGCCATCTCATCCTCTGTCATCCCCTTCTCCTCCCACCTTCAATCTTTCCCAACATCAGGGTCTTTTCAAACGAGTCAGCTCTTCCCATCAGGTGGCCAAAGTATTGGAGCTTCAGCTTTAGCATCAGTCCTTCCAGTGATCACCCGGGACTTGATCTCCTTTAGGATGGATTGGTTGGATCTCCTTGTAGTCCAAGGGACTCTCAAGAGTCTTCTCCAACACCACAGTTCAAAAGCATCAATTCTTCGGTGCTCAGCTTTCTTCACAGTCCAACTCTCACATCCATACATGACCACTGGAAAAACCATAGCCTTGACTAGATGGACCTTTGTTGCCAAAGTAATGTCTCTGCTTTTTAATATGCTGTCTAGGTTGGTCATAACTTTTCTCTGAAGGAGTAAGTGTCTTTTAATTTCATGGCTGCAATCACCATCTGCAGTGATTTTGGAGCCCAAAAATGTAAAGTCTGTCACTATTTCCATTATTTCCCCATCTAGTTGCCATGAAGTGATGGGACCGGATTCCATGATCTTAGTTTTCTGAATCTTGAGCTTTAGGCCAACTTTTTCACTCTCCTCTTTCACGTTTATCAAGAGGCTCTTTAGTTCTTCTTCACTTTCTGCCATAAGGGTGGTGTCATCTGCATATCTGAGGTTATTGATATTTCTCCCGGCAATCTTGATTGTAGCTTGTGCTTCATCCAGCCCAGCGTTTCTCATGATGTACTCTGCATAGAAGTTAAATAAGCAGGGTGACAATATACAGCTTTGACGTACTCCTTTCCCTCTTTGGAACCAGTCTGTTGTTCCATGTCCAGTTCTAACTGTTGCTTCCTGACCTGCATACAGATTTCTCAAGAGGCAGGTAAGGTGGTCTGGTATTCCCATCTCTTTCAGAATTTTCCAGAGTTTATTGTGATCCACACAGTCAAAGGCCAGGCAAAATTAGACCATCTTAAATAAGACAATGCAAGCAAAATCAATATTGCAAATTAGATTTTATAGTCCAGTGAACTAAGCTCCTTTCCCATTTTTAAAAAATATTTATGTGGCTGCACAGGTGTTACCTGTGGCACTTGGGACCTCTGATCTTCCTTGCAGCATGCAGGATCTTTTAACTGCATGTGGGATCTAGTTCCCTGACCAGGGAACAAACCTGGCCCGCTCCATTGGGAAGTAGAGTCTTAGCCACTGGGCCTCCAGGGAAGTCCCTCCCATGTTTTTTATTTCATCCTGTTCTCATGCCTCTATTCTGTTTCCTATATCATAGGGTGCAAATATTTAGAATATTTAATTTTAGTTGTTTAGAATAGGTAACTAATTAATTATAGATAAATTCCATAAGTAAATAAGTCAAATCATTGTTTTACTATCAGTAAAATAATATTTGCATGCCTGCCTGCTAAGTTGCTTCAGTCATATCTAACTTTGTGCGACCCTATGGACTGTAGCCCACTAAGCTCCTCTGTCCACGGGATTCTCCAGGCAAGAATACTGGAGTGGGTTGCCATGCCCTCCTCTAGGGGATCTTCTCAACCCAGGGATCAAAGCTTCATCTCTTGTGTCTCCTGCATTGGCAGGTGGGTTCTTTACCACTAGCGCCACTTGGGAAGCCCAAAATAATATTTAAAAGACAGCAATTCAGAAGTGAAAAATACATCTTACTAGCTGTGGTTTTACCTTGTCAAAGGAAATTTTACAGTACTAGGCATTTACATTGAAATAAGATGAAATAAGAAGTTTGTGAAAGCACAACACTCAAATGTGTTTATATACTTTCATAGACTGATAGGTTAAGCTATGTAAAAGCTACCCTCTCTTATCTTCCTATTTCAAATTACCTCTCTAGTTAAAGACCTAAGTCACAATTAGAGTCCTTTCTTCTGAACTTTTAAAATCTCTTACAATAATATAGATGCAAGTGTCTCAGACCAGAAGTTTTTGAATATTCATGGGAAAGTTTCCAAACCCAACAAAATTCTTTGAGACAAAAATTGTGTCAGACCTCCAAATCAGGATGACTTTACTTGAATTGTACAGTTTGCAAACTGTTACATCTCTAAATGGATCAAGATCACTGAATGTGGATTTTCTTCCTTAGAATTCCTCTACTCTCAAAGCATTGCTTATCATTTATATGCTGTTGTGAGTCCATAGATATTCACTGAAGATTGCTTATGGTGCTCTTCTAGATTCAAGGGAAAGAAAAATATTTACTTCATTTTTGCCTTTTAATTTAAGGCACAAAATTCCTGTTATCATGGAGCTTATATCCTGGTAGAGCTTATTATAATCCTGATCTGGTTAAGAGCTTGGGATCTAGAGGTTGTGTTTGATTTTTAACTTGAACATTTGCTGCCTGTATGACCTTGAGTAAGTCACTTAACAATTCTAAGACTCATTTTCGTTGTAGTAGAATGGAATAAAAATAGTACAGTCTCCTAGAGATGTTCTGAGCACCAAATCAGGATAGGGTAGCTGCGTGGAAGGCGGAGGGAAGTGGAGAGAGAAGCCACCCAGTGGCTTTTCAAGGATCTTGGCTCTATACAGATTTGAACGGAGGTTAAGGAAGGTCCTTTATTGGAATGCAGAAACACGTACATGTTTTAGGCTGTGAGGAAGGAAACAGTAGGAAAGAGGATGAAAGCATGAGAGAGGAAAAGGATGTCAGGGAACATACCCAGGTGGTGCTAGAGGTAAAGAACCCGCCTGTCAATGCAGGTGACATAAGGGACAAAGGTTCAATCCCTGGGTTGGGAAGATCCCCAAGTTGGACTTGGAAAACATCATTTTTTATTTTGTTAAAATATTAATACATGTAACAAATGTTACTATTTTTACCATTTAAAAGTGTAAATTCAGTAACAGTGCATTCACCATGTAGTACAACCATCACTATTTCCAAAAGGAAACCTTACACCCATTAAGCAGTTCCTGCACGTTCCCCGGGCTTCTGGCAACCACTGATTTGCTTTCTGTTTCTGTGAATTTGACTATTCTGGATATTTCCTAGAAATGGAATCATGCAATATGTGACTTTTGTGTCTGGCTTCTTTCACTTAGCACATGTTCAAGGTTCACCCATTTTGTAGAATGTATCAGTGCTTCATTCCTTTTTCATGACTGAATTATGTTCCATTGTATAATATACCACTTTTTTTTTTTTTTAATCCAGTCATTAGCATTAGCTGATAGACATTTGGGTGTTTCCTCCCTTGGCTATTAGACTTCCCTGGTGGCTCAGATGGTAAAGCGACTGCCTACAATGTCGGAGACCCGGGTTCAATCCCTGGGTCAGGAAGATCTCCTGGAGAAGGAAATGGCAACCCACTCCAGTATTCTTTCCTGGAGAGTCCCATGGACAGAGGAGCCTGGTAGGCTACAGTCCATGGGGTCGCAACGAGTCGGACATGACTGAGCGACTTCAGTTTCCCTTGGCTATTGTGAAAAGTGTCTCTATGAATATTTGTGTACCAGTTTTTATTTGAACACTATTTACAATTTTTTTGGTTATATACCTAAAAATGGAATTACTGGGTCATGTGGTAATTCTGTGTTAACTTATTAAGGAACTGCTGAACTACCGTGCACAGTGGTTGCACCCTTCTACATTCCTATTGGCAACATATCATGTTCTAATTTCTCCACATCGTCATCAACCCTTGTTATGTTGTCATTGGTTTTATTATAGCCATGCAGTGAATGGAAAGTGATATTTTCTTGTAGTTTTGCTTTGCATTTCCCTAATGACTAATGATGTTGAGCATCTTTTCATACATTTGCTTTGCTGTCCGTTCATTCATCTTCTTTGGAGAACAATCTATTCAGGCCCTATGCTCATTTTTTTCAGTTGCATTGTTTGCCTTTTTGTTGTTGAGTTGTAAAAGTTCTTTATATTTTCTGCATACTAGACTCTTGTCCAAAATATGATTTGCAAATAGTTTATCCCATGCAGTGAACTGTCTTTTTACTCTCTTGATAGTATCCTTTAATAAAAATAATTTTAATGAAAACCAATTTATCTACTTATTTCTATCCTTGCTTGTGGGCAAGCACCCAAGTTGATTTTTTTATTACGGTTGTACATTAAAGCAATACAATCTTGTACTGAGAGAATTACCAGATAATATTACTCTCTGTTGAGGGTCATACTAGTGCTCAGTTGCTAAGTCATGTACAACTCTTTGCAACCCCATGGACTGTAGCCTACCAGGTCCCTCTGTCCATGGGATTACCCAAGCAGGAATACAGGAATGGGTTAGTATATTCCTAATATTCCTAATAGTTAGTATATTCCTAATATTCCTAATAGTCAGATTTTTTAGATGTGTATATATTGGATTGGCCAAAAAGTTCTTTCAGGTTTTTCCTGTGCATTTCAGAGTCTTGAGGAGATAAAAATGTGAGAGGAGAAAAAGATCATGCCAGATAAGAAGTTTCTATAAGGGAATTAAGACCAAAGTGTTGTGGAGCTCTATATAGTCAGCAAAAACAAGACCGGGAGCTGACTGTGGCTCAGATCATGAACTCCTTATTGGCAAATTCAGACTGAAATTGAAGAAAGTGGAGAAAACCACTAGACCATTCAGGTATGACCTAAATCAAATCCCTTATGACTATACAGTCCTATGACTATAGAAGTGAGAAATAGATTTAAGGGACTAGATCTGATAGACAAAGTGCCTGATGAACTATGGATGGAGTTTTGTGACATTGTACAAGAGACAGGAATCAAGACCATCCCCAAGGAAAAGAAATGCAAAAAAGCAAAATGTCTGTCTGAGGAGGCCTTACAAATAGCTGTGAAAAGAAGGGAAGCGAAAAGCAAAGCAGAAAAGGAAAGATATGCCCATTTGAATGCAGAGTTCCAAAGCAAAGCAAGGAGAGATAAGAAAGCCTTCCTCAGCAGTCAGTGCAAAGAAATAGAGGAAAACAACAGAATGGGAAAGACTAGAGATCTCTTCAAGAAAATTAGAGATACCAAGGGAACATTTCATACAAAGAGGGGCTCAATAAAGGACAGAAACGGTATGGACCTGACAGAAGCAGAAGATATTAAGAAGAGGTGGCAAGAATACACAGAAGAACTGTACAAAAAAGATTTACATCACCCAGCTAATCACGATGGTGTGATCACTCACCTAGAGCCAGACATGCTGGAATGTGAAGTCATGTGGGCCTTAGGAAGCATCACTAGGAACAAAGCTAGTGGAGGTGATGGAATTCCAGTTGAGCTATTTCAAATCCTGAAAGATGAGGCTGTGAAAGTGCTGCACTCAATATGCCAGCAAATAAGGAAAACTCAGCAGTGGCCACAGGACTGGAAAAGGTCACTTTTCATTCCAATCCCAAAGAAAGGCAATGCCAAAAAATGCTCAAACTACCGCACAATTGCACTTATCTCACATGCTAAAGTAATGTAGCTAAAGTAATCTCACAAGTAAAGTAATGCTTAAAATTCTCCAAGCCAGGCTTCAGCAATACATGATCCGTGAACTTTCAGATGTTCAAGCTGGATTTAGAAAAGGCAGAGGAACCAGAGATCAAATTGCCAACATCCACTGGATCATGGAAAAAGCAAGAGAGTTCCAGAAAACCATCTATTTCTGCTTTATTGACTATGCCAAAGCCTTTGACTGTGTGGATCACAATAAACTGTGGAAAATTCTGAAAGAGATGGGAATACCAGGCCACCTGACCTGCCTCTTGAGAAACCTATATGCAGATCAGGAAGCAACAGTTCAAACTGGACATGGAACAACGGACTGGATCTAAGTAGGAAAAGGAGTACGTCAAGGCTGTATATTGTCACCCTGCTTATTTAACTTCTATGCAGAGTACATCATGAGAAACGCTGGACTGGAAGAAGCACAAGCTGGAATCAAGATTACTGGGAGAAATATCAATAACCTCAGATATGCAAATGACACCACCCTTATGGCAGAAAGTGAAGAACTAAAGAGCCTGCTGATGAAAGTGAAAGAGGAGAGTGAAAAAGTTGGCCTAAAGCTCAACATTCAGAAAACAAAGATTATGGCATCTGGTCTCATCACCTCATGGGAAATAGATGGGTAAACAGTGGAAACAGTGTCAGACTTTATTTTTCTGGGCTCCAAAATCACTGCAGATGGTGACTGCAGCCATGAAATTAAAAGACACTTAGTCCTTAGGAGAAAAGTTATGACCAATCTAGACAGCATATTAAAAAGCAGAGACATTACTTTGCCAACAAAAGCCCGTCTAATCAAGGCTATGGTTTTTCCTGTGGTCATGTATGGATGTGAGAGTTGGACTGTGAAGAAAGCTGAACGCTGAAGAACTGATGCTTTTGAACTGTGGTGTTGGAGAAGACTCTTGAGAGTCCCTTGGACTGCAAGGAGATCCAACCAGTCCATCCTAAAGGAGATCAGTCCTGGGTGTTCATTGGAAGGACTGATGTTGAAGCTGAAACTCCAATACTTTGGCCACCTGATGAGAAGAGCTGACTCATTTGAAAAGACCCTGATGCTGGGGAAGATTGAGGACAGGAAGAGAAGGGGACGACAGAGGATGAGATGGTTGGATGGCATCACCGATTTGATGGACATGGGTTTAGGTGAACCACAGGAGTTGGTGATGGACAGGGAGGTCTGGCATGCCGCAGTTCATGGGGTTGCAAAGAGTTGGATATGACTGAGCAACTGAACTGAACTGTTGTGGGGTTACAGAAGTAACACTAATGATATCATTAAGGCAGTGGGGTCTCAAAAGAGGTTTTCTGAGCAAGGGAATTCCACAAATAAACTTAATTTTTAGAAATATAACTTTGGCAGCAATGTGAGAGTGAATTGGACTAGATCAGACAAAACTGGTCAGTAAGATCAGTAACAATGGGTGTTTTGGCAATAATTTTTCCCATATCCTTTTTAACAATTTTTATTTTATTAACTTATTTATTTTTGGCTGTGCCAGGTCTTCGTTGCTGCACACGGGCTTTCTCAAGTCGCAGTGAGTGGGAGCTACTCTTCACTGTGGGACGCAGGCTTCTCACTGAGGTGGCTTCTCTTGTCGTGGAGCACAGGTTCCAGGCACACAGGCTTCAGTAGTTGTGGCACACAGGCTCAGTTGCCCTGCAGCATGTCGGATTTTCCTGGGCCAGGGATTAAACTGGTGTTCCTTGCATTGCAAGGCAGATTCTTAACCACAAAATCACCAGGGAAGCCCTTCCCATATCTTTTTATTCAGCCCTTAGGAATGCTCTACAGTGTATGAAATATTGGTTTGAGGTGTGTTTTCTTAAACTTTCATTATGGAAAGCTTCAAACATCTCAAAACTCTGACGAGTAAACAGATTCCATGTACCTATCAGCCCAGATTCAACTTTTATCACACATGGCCAATCTCATTTTATCCATGTCCTCTACCAACATCTCCCTCCCCAGATATTTTAAGGCAAATCCTAGACACCATATTATTTCATCTGTAAATACTTTATTATGTGACTCCAACAGATAAGAACTCTTTAAAAATACAATCTCAATATGATTTGTTGCTGTTGTTCAGTTGCCCAGTCAAGTCTGGCTCTTTGTGATCCCATGGGCTGCAGCAGGCCAGGTCTCCCTGTCCCTCACCATCTCCTGAACTTTGCCCAAGTTCATGTCCACTGCATTGGTGATGCCATCCAACCATCTCATCTTCTGATGCGCTCTTCTCCTCCTGCGCTCCATCTTTTCAGGCATCAGGAATTTTTCCAATGAGTCAGTTATTTGCATCGGATGACCAAAATACTGGAGCTTCCGCTTTAGCATCAGTCCTTCCAATGAGTATTCAGGGTTGATTTCCCTCAGCATAATTATCCTACCTAAGTAAACTTAATTTCTTAATGGTATGAGGTTTTAAAAACTAAACAATTGATGTAAATATTCACATATAAAATTGCATCCTATTTCCTAAGAGAACTAGTACCTTTGGTAATGGATAGGGGTATGATCAAGTTTCCTGAAAAATAATGGCCAGCTAAAAATTGACACTTGCCATCTGCCTCTATAAGGATTAAATCACAAGCTGCAATGAACACTGACCTTCAATACCCTCTGAAAGAAGTTCAGGGTGGAGATCAGGAATGAGGCACTCTGTGCTCTGTGAAAAACTGGCAGAATAGGCCTTTAGATAGTTAGATATTTTCAGAAGGTTTTATGAGCCCAATTCTTGCATTTTCTCATCTCTGGAAAAGCAGTAAAATCCTTCATGGTGACGTCTGCTCCTCATGACTAGCAGTAAACTTCTGCAAAAATATATGCTTAATTGCCTGTACTGCCCCCCGCCCCCCACCGCCCCCTGTCACCAAAATCACATATACACTGACCCTACCTCTTTGGAGCAGTTTCTCAAGCTATTTGAAATGCTGGCTCATGGGCTGTAGTCCTCACTTTGCCCCTAGTAATTAACGTACAACTCTCACACTGTATTTTTTCAGTCAACACTAAAAATGATGCTTCTTAAAATATACACAAAATATATAACTCCTAGAGCCACTTTTAGTTATTAGTTTTATTTACATGTGTTTAGAGGGGAAGTTTCTACTTTGTTATAATTTACTGTTTGAAAATAATGTGTATAAATTGAGTTGCAGAGAAATCATCTTTGAGATTTTTTTTTTTGCTTGATACTAATTCCTCACATTTGTGCAGTGCCTTGAATTTTCCAAAGTGCTTTTATGCCTGTTATCTAGTGAACACTAATAGCTCTGCTATGCAAAGATGTCAATTATCTAATGTGTATAATTGTTATCAATTTTACTTTGCTGTGGCTTTTAGACTTAGATTGAAATAACAAACAACATATGCAAAATCCTTTACTTATGAGTCAAGAAAGACTGTAGGCAGGCCTGCATGGGTGCTGAAAGGGAAGTACTGTGGGTTATATCTTATCAGTTATAATTTACTGAATTTTCCATAGTATGGGAATATTTGGTACTAAAGCACGTGTGCGCTCTCTCTCTCTCTCTCACACACACACACACACACACACAAGTACAATGACTTTAAATCCATAGTTTTAACTCAATATCTTTCATGGGCTCAAAACCCACATATAAATTTCCTGGAAACCTCTTGGAAAGGGTTGTGGTAAAATTAAGACACATGGCGACACTTGAATTGGGACAGGGTTTAGCGCTGAAACATGCTGATAAATCATCCTTAGTTGGTGCTCCATTCTTTTTTAATCATTTCTTCAATTTTCATTAACATTCCCAGACATACTAGACATAGAAAGATTATCTTCAAAACACTCTGTAGCAGAAGAGCTTGGTGACTATTACTCATAGTTGTTAATACAAATGCTATATTTATTGTAGATTCTTGGCTCTTTATTGGTAAATTATAGAAGACTTGAATGTTCTTTAAATAGCCCCACTAAATATAATTTATCTAAATGCAAAGGATATTTGAAATACTTTGCAATCCCATATATTTTTCTCAAATAAAGAGTGAAAACCTGCCCCATGATTTGAAAGGGCTGTAGAGATTGGGCGCTGGAGTAACACAGGCCAGGGTTGACACACTGCTGGGTTTGGGTAAACTGCATAGCCTCTGGGATTCCAGTTCCTCCAGTGTTGTATTGGAGTCTATTGGACTGGTTGCCAAGGGCTAATCATTAAGTATGCATGAATTTTTCAAGCCACTGTTTAAACCATTGACTGCTTAAAATCAGCTACAGTGGGAGAATTTATACCACAGAAATTGGCAAACTCTGTAAATCAGGGTTTTCTCCCTAAATTAGGTCCCTGGACCTAATTCTAATATGTGTATTGGTGGGATGGGGGTGGTTTCCCTCATGAGTGTGTGTGTGCTCAGTCATGTCAGACTATTTACAATCCCCTGGGTTGGCAGCTCACCAGGCTCCTCTGTCCTTGGGATTTTCCAGGCAAGAATACTGGAGAGGGTATTCATAACATAAAGTAATTCCATTCCTATTCCAGAGTAACTTCTCCACCCAGAGATCGAACCTGTTTGCATCTCCTGCATTGGCAGGCAGCTTCTTTATTACTGTGCCACCTGGGAAGTCTGGTTTCCCTCATACCAATAAGCAATACTTGGGACACCGGTTGGGTGTCCTACAATTCAACTTGATTCTATCTACCAGAAATAACATCAGATTCCACAAATTGGGGATTTAGTCCTACAAGACTGCCCCTTACCCCCACCTACTTTTGACAGACTGACTTAGTCAGGGGGTTCCCAAGACACTTTCCTCAGTTTTGAATAATTTTCTAGAGTGGCTTACAGAACCCAGAGAAACATTTTACTTACTGGATTACTGGTTTATTACAAATGGGTATCACTCAGTAACAGCAGAATAGAATTGATGCAGATGGCAAGGTATGTGGGAAAGGACAGGGAACTTCCCTGCCTTCTTGGAGTGTCCCTTTCTCCCCAAATCCTTATGTGTTCACCAACTTGGAAGCTCTCTGAACCCAGTCCGTTCAGATTTTTACAGAAGCTTCATCACACAGCTATGTTGATTAAATTGTTGGCGCTTTTGTGATTGATTCAACTTCTGGCCTCTCCCCCATCCCCAGAGGTCAGGGGATGGGACTGAAAGTTCCAGCTCTCTAATCAAGTGGCTGGTTCCTCTGCAGATGAGTCCTCGTCCTTAGGTGACCTAAGTCACCTCATTAACATAAAGTAATTCCAAAAGCCACCTCATTAACAAAGCAAAAGACACCTTAATCACTCTGAGAACTTAAAAAATTCCAAGGGAGCTCTGTGCTAGAAACAAGGACAAAGACCAAATATGTATTTCATATCATAAACCAAAATATCACACTCTCTATCCCCTGGAATTGGCTTGCCGGCACACCACTGCCTCCTAAGTAGGTTTAAGGATAAAATGAGTTAAGGCCAAGCGTTTTGCATTTTGTTCCCCATACAGAAAATATTCAAGAAAGGCTACTTACCATCATCATCGTCATCATCATCATTATCATTCTATTAAAAACAAACGCAACCAACTCTCAATTGGTTTACTTATTAAACTGGCAAATCAACTATGTTCTTTTTCTTTTGCCCCAATTTAATAATTTTACTAACAGCACACCAGGAACTATGCTTAAACACAGTTAAAAAAAAAAAGGCAGTGAAAACCTAGTCAACTCATTGAAGTGCTTATTAGCATCTTAATCCTGACAAAATATTTGATGAGAGAGAGAAAGAAAAGGATGAAAGTTTTGAAAAAGGGAAAACAAGATTATATCTAAATCAAAAATGTTCACCTCCCCTGCCCCCACTCTTTTGTCTTCCTTGAGACAGCTCATTGAAATTTCATTATAAGTAGCAAGGAAAAAAATAACAATTTTTAACACTTGGTAGAAAAAGCTGACAATTCTGGATTTCTGTAACAAATCCCTGAATTCCTGATCCAAAATATCTAAGGTCAAAAAGTGAATTATTATTTCCAGAAGTAAAAATCCAGGGATAGATATCTATTTTCAAACACAGCTTACTGCAGGGCTCTTACCAGCTTGTAATGCTGAATTTCTTTGCCTTCTACTCTGTGGGCCCCATTCTTAGTCTTCACGGGGCATCCCCAGCAGTTTCAATCTCCACCTTTAAAGTAGAAAGATCTTTCTGAAATTATGCCCACCAGGAAAGAGAATATGGCTTTTTTAACACTTCCTTCGAAACTCCTGAAGTTCACTCTGATTGAACTACCGCATGCCTGATCCAGTTGAGAGCCCTAATAGACTGTACCTAATAAGGTGGAGATAATTCATCCGTAGGGGTACTATTACACTAGAAAGATGAGATGGAGGCAACGGAAATGTATTAGGCAACCAATTGTCCACGGTAAACCATCTTCACTATAATTGAACAGATATGATAATAACTCTTGTCCACTTGTAGAGCCTAAGTACACTGCTTCACAATCTCCATCTCAGGCTGGGTTTCTGCCTTGAGTACTTCTGATGCCATTAAAACTTTAATTGTAAAGAAGCATAAATAGAGATAGTATCTTTATAGGGAACTGATTTTGAGAACCCCAGGTGAAAGTGTTCAAAAGCAAATGCTAGCAAAAATTTTTATAACACTGCCTGTCAGGCAGATTTCAGATTGACAGTTCAGATAGGTGAGTCTTCCTAGGACTTTCTTCGTGCCTTCCTTTTTAATTAAGAACCAGAGCCCCTCTGTTCTTAGAGGTTTGGGAAGCAGTAACATAGGTAAATTGAAAGAGGTAAAAACTCTGGATGTTCTGTAATGGAAACAAACCTGTTGCCTTGTAGAAATCCCACAGAGTGTTTGTCAGTTAGTTTTACAGTTTTCATCCCAGGAAAGTAAGTTGTAACTCTAATGTTATGGAGAAATTTAAATATCTACATCAGAAAAAAAAAAAAAAAGGAAAGCATAAAACCCTCTACCCACAGAGGATCCACCACTGACAGGTTAAAGATTTCTAGTATTTAAGGCAACGTATGGGGCTCTGATGGCTTCCCCAGCAGCTCAGTGGTAAAGAATCCACCTGCAGTGCAGGAGATGTGGGTTGGGGAACGTTCCTGGAAGAAGAAATGGCAACCCACTCCAGTATTCTTGCCTGGAGACTTCCATGGACAGAGGAACCCGCAGGCTACAGACCATGGGATCGCAAAGAGTTGGACACGACTTAGCGACTAATCAACAAAACATGGGGCTCTGCTTCATGGTCTCTTCTGGGAAGTCGATGCTTCTGGTTCTCTTGGCTGCACGTTTGTTCAGCCTGTACCCAATGGCATCCTGACTCCTAACCCTTTCTTGAAACCACAGTCTGTAATGCTTGAGTCACAGAGGTTAAAATGCAGCCTTTTCTGGTTTATATCATAGGCACATTCTGTAATAGTCTTGGAGTAGCGTTCCATGAGGCATGTCCTAGCCTGGTGTGCCCTAACCAGATGCATCTTCTGGCAATGAATGTTGAGGGCCCTACAGTGCTTATTAGTATGGAGCAATTTAAGTAAACCATTTTTCTATCCTCTGAGAACTTTCCATCTTACGGTGTCCTACTTAAATGTGATTTGTTTTTAATCACTGTGGTGCCCACCTTTATCTTCACCATTAAGTTAACAACTTTTTATTGAAGTATAGTTGATTTATAATGTATTAGTTGCAGATATACAGCAAAGTTATTCAGATGTGTATGTGTATATATATATATTCTTTTTCATATTCTTTCTTTTTCCTTATAGGTTATTGCAAAATATTGAGCATTGTTCCCTGTGCTATATAGTAGGTCCTTGCTGGTTATCATGTATATATATATCAGATCAGATCAGTCGCTCAGTTGTGTCTGACTCTTTGCAACCCCATGAATCACAGCACACCAGGCCTTCCTGTCCATCACCAACTTCTGCAGTTCACTCAGACTCACGTCCATCGAGTCAGTGATGCCATCCAGCCATCTCATCCTCTGTCGTCCCCTTCTCCTCTTGCCCCCAATCCCTCCCAGCATGAGAGTTTTTTCCAATGAGTCAACTCTTCACATGAGGTGGCCAAAGTACTGGAGTTTCAGCTTTAGCATCATTCCTTCCAAAGAAATCCCAGGGCTGATCTCCTTCAGAATGGACTGGTCATATATATATATATATATATATATATATATATATAGGTATATGAAGTGAAACTTGCTCAGTTGTGTCCAACTCTGTAAACCCACCCATGGACTATACTGTCCATGGAATTCTCCAGGCCAGAATATTGGAGTGGGTAGCCTTTCCCTTCTCCAGGGGATCTTCCCAACACAGGAATCAAACTGTGGTCTCCTGCATTGCAGGTGGATTCCTTACCAACTGAGCTATCAGGGAAGCCCAATATATAAGTGTGTGTGTATATATATATATACACACACACAAACACACTTTGAACCCCATATATATATATATATATTTACGTATATAAGCCAAAGACAATATATGTGGAATTAAAAAAAAATGATACAAATGAACTTATATATAAAACAGAAACAGACCCATAGACATAGAAAACAAATCTATGGTTACCAAAGGGGAAAGAGGAAGAGGGATAAATTAGGAGTTTGGGACACATATATATATGTCTTTGTCTGGCTTACCTTACTTAGTATGATAATCTCTAGGTCCTTCTGTGTTGCTTCAAATGGCATTATTTCATCCTTTTTATGGCTGAGTAGTATTCCTGCTGCTGCTGCTAAGTCACTTCAGTCGTGTCCAACTCTGTGCGACCCCATAGACGGCAGCCCACCAGGATCCCCCATCCCTGGGATTCTGCAGGCAAGAATACTGGAGTCGGTTGCCATTTCATTCTCCAATTAAATATGATGTAATAATCCTGTGACATTGTCAAGGAAACAACAAATAAAAGAAGGGTTTATTTTACTAAAAAGAAGTATATCTGTGCATTTTAGAGTGTGGGCATATTTCCCAAAGATTTTGAGATTCAATTGCACTCTCTGTGGCCCTGAAAAAATAATTTGAGTCTTCTGTAATTGAACTAGAAACTGTATACCAATACAGGCTTTGTAAACAGTATCATAGAATATTCTCTTTAAAGTATAGAGAATGTTAATGAGGTATTGCTCTGAAATCATCTTTTACTTAAAAAATGTGTGTCCAACATCATTTGGTGAAGATCATTGCCAATTTCTTTTATCCTAGGAGAGAATGACACCCAAAGATTTCTGGATCTTAGAAAGAAAGGAATTCCCCTTATTTGCAAAAGTTGCACGAAGGCAGTGCAACTATGGCACCAAAGGACAAGTGCCACTTAAAAATATGGCAAAATTAAAAAGAGGCATTGCCAGAAAATAACTGTGAGTGCTCATGACTGCTAAGCCCTGTAAGTAATGTAAACATATCTGGCATCTGTCCCCACTTTTTTCCTGGGACCTTTTTAATGAAAGATCCATAATTCATTCTTAATCACCCACAAGCTGTTAGGTACCTGGTGGCTTGTAGCCATCAGAATGAATTGCAGGTGCCTCTGCGGGTCTGCAGTACAAGACAAACATGATCTTGATGGATTCCTAACAGAGCCTGCAGGCTTAGGGTGATTAGCTCTGGATCCCCACCCCGTGTTCTGAAGTGCTTCTAATTCTCTAATTCTCAGTGGATTTCTGAAGCCACACTCTGCCTTTCTTGAGAGAAAATTGAAGAAGCTCTATGAAATACAAAAACAAACAAAAAAATTCAACTGAACTCTTAATTTTTGGAAGGGAAAGTGTAGGGGTTATATATATAATAAGTTAAAGCCTAAACCACTTCTGTGAAGATGTTTCCCTGAAGGAGGATAAGCAAAGTGAATTTGGTGGTGGTATATCTACCCTTGAATTTGTGAAGACTGGCTCTTTCTGGTGTACAAAAATCTAGAATTTAATGTCATCTCTATATACTGTAAAATAAAACTTGGCTTTCAAAGCATGGCCCAAGGACTGATGATATAAGCATTAGTGTTTAGGTTAGTGTTAGTTGCTCAGTCATGTCCAACTCTTTGAACCCCACAGACTGAAGCCCTCCAGGCTCTTTTGTCCATGGAATTCTCCAGGCAAGAATACTGGTGTGGGTAGCCATTCCCTTCTCCAGGGCATCTTCTCAATCTGCATTGCAGGCAGCTTCTCTATGGTCTGGGTCACCAGGGGAGCCCTGGGAGCTAATTAGAAATGGGGGATCTTGCTGCCCAGATCTGCATCAGAATCTGCAGTTTAACAAGAACTCCAGGTGATTTGTATTGATGTAACATCTGAGAACCCATGATGTATTCACGCTTGTGATATTTAATCATTTAAAGAGGTTATCATTATGTCTAGAGGTGCTTATATTCCAGGAATGATTGCCAAGTAGATCCAGATGGAAGTGGGTGCTCTGAAGGCAGGGGCCATGCCCCAAGGTCTTTGGATTCCTGGCACATAGCTCAGTGTATGGCATATTGAGGTGGAAGATTGATCAAATGGATGGGTTAGTGGATGGATAGGAGAATAGATAAAAGGATGGATGAATGGGTGGACAGATGGGAGATTGGATGGATGAAAACGATAATACCCATCCCTAATCTTGAAAACAAGAGGATCAAAAAGCAAAGGAGAAAAGGAAAGATATATACATTTGAATGCAGAGTTCCAAAGCAAAGCAAGGAGAGATAAGAAAGCCTTACTCAGTGATCAATGTGAAGAAATAGAGGAAAACAATAGAATGGTAAAGACTAGAGATCTCTTCAAGAAAATTAGAGATACCAACAGAATATTTCATGCAAAGATGAGCTCAATAAAGGACAGAAATGGTATAGACCTGACAGATGCAGAAGATATTAAGAAGAGGTGGCAAGAATACACAGAAGAACTATGCAAAAAAGATCTTCATGACCCAGATAATCACGATGGTATGATCACTCACCTAGAGTCAGGATGTGATCACTCACATCCTGGGATGTGAAGTCAAGTGGGCCTTAGAAGCATCTCTATGAACAAAGCTAGTGGAGGTGATGGAATTCCAGTTGAGATATTTCAAATCCTGAAAGATGATGCGGTGAAAGTGCTGCACTCAATATGCCAGCAAATAAGGAAAACTCAGCAGTGGCCACAGGACTGGAAAAAGTCAGTTTTTATTCCAATCCCAAAGAAAGGCAATGCCAAAGAATGCTCAAACTACCGCACTATTGCACTCACCTCACACGCTAGTAAAGTAATGCTTAAAATTCTCCAAGCCAGGCTTCAGCAATACATGAACCATGAACTTCCAGATGTCCAAGCTGGTTTTAGAAAGGGCAGAGGAACCAGAGATCAAATTGCCAACATCTGCTGGATCGTCGAAAAAACAAGAGTTCCAGAAAAACATCTACTTCTGCTTTATTGACTATGCCAAAGCCTTTGACTGTGTGGATCACAATAAACTGTGGAAAATTCTGAAAGAGATGGGAATACCAGGCCACCTGACCTGCCTCTTGAGAAACCTATATGCAGGTCAGGAAGCAACAGTTCGAACTGGACATGGAACAACAGACTGGTTCCAAATAGGAAAAGGAGTACGTCAAGGCTGTATATTGTCACCCTGCTTATTTAACTTCTATGCAGAGTACATCATGAGAAATGCTGGGCTGGAAGAAACACAAGCTGGAATCAAGATTGCCAGGAGAAATATCAATAACCTCAGATATGCAGATGATACCACCCTTGTGGCAGAAAGTGAAGAAGAACTAAAGAGCCTCTTGATGGAAGTGAAAGAGGAGAGTGAAAAAGTTGGCCTAAAGCTCAACATTCAGAAAACAAAGATCATGGCATCCAGTCCCATCACTTCATGGCAAATAGATGGGAAAACAGTGGAAACAGTGGCTGACTTTATTTTTTGGGGCTTCACATTGCTGCAGATGGTGACTGCAGCCATGAAATTAAAAGACACTTACTCCTTTGGAGAAAAACTATGACCAACCTAGACAGCATATTAAAAAGCAGAGATGTTATTTTGCCAACAAATGTCCATCTAGTCAAGGCTATGGTTTTTCCAGTAGTCATGTATGGATGTGAGAGTTGGACTATAAAGAAAGCTGAGCGCCAAAGAATTGATGCTTTTGAACTGTGGTGTTGGAGAAGACTCTTGAGAGTCCCTTGGACTGCAAGGAAATCAAACCAGTCCATCCTAAAGTAGATCAATCCTGGGTGTTCATTGGAAGGACTGATGTTAAGGGTGAAACTCAAATACTTTGGCCACCTGATATGAAGAACTGACTCATTTGAAAAGACC
The DNA here is from genome assembly GCF_003369695.1 of Bos indicus x Bos taurus. Taxonomy (NCBI): domain Eukaryota; kingdom Metazoa; phylum Chordata; class Mammalia; order Artiodactyla; family Bovidae; genus Bos; species Bos indicus x Bos taurus. Next base: position 38,214,381 of record NC_040085.1, read on the forward strand.
TTGATACTGGGAATTATTGAGGGCAGGAAGAGAAGGGGATGACAGAGGATGAGATGGTTAGATGGCATCACTGACTCAATGGACATGAGTTTGGGTAGGCTCCAGGAGTTGGTGATGGACAGGGAGGCCTGGTGTGCTTCAGTTCATGGGGTCACAAAGAGTTGGACATGACTGAGCCAGTGAACTAACTAATACATCTTGAAAAAGTGAGTATAAAAAATAAAGTCAAATATTTGGCTTTTGTTATCACTTAAGCTGAGGGCTGAAGAATTGATGCTTTTGAACCGTGGTGTTGGAGAAGACTCTTGAGAGTCCCTTGGACTGCAAGGAGATCCAACCAGTCCATTCTAAAGGAGATCGGTCTTGGATGTTCTTTGGAAGGAATGATGCTAAAGCTGAAACTCCAGTACTTTGGCCACCTTATGTGAAGAGTTGACTCATTGGAAAAGACTCTGATGCTGGGAGGGATTGAGGGCAGGAGGAGAAGGGGATGACAGAGGATGAGATGGCTGGATGGCATTACTGACTCGATGGATGTGAGTCTGAGTGAACTCTGGGAGTTGGTGATGGACAGGGCGGCCTGGCATGCTGAGATTCATGGGGTCGCAAAGAGTCGGACATGACTGAGTGACTGAAATGAACTGAACTGAACTGAATAATTGCTTGGGCTTACCAGGTGGTGCTAGTGGTAAAGAACCTGCCTGCCAATGCAGAAGACATAAGAGACATGGGTTCGATCCCTGGGGAAGATACCCTGGAAGAGGCCATGGCAACCCACTTCAGTATGCTTGCTTGGAAAATTCCATGGACAGAGGAGCTTGGTTGGTTAAAGTCCATGGGATTGCAAACAGTATAATATAAACTGGCTGAAAAAAATCTTAGGAGATGCACGGTTCTAGGCCTTCATCAACCAGTGTTCTTCATTCACCCAAAGAACAATCTGTGTCCTTCCTTTGTCATCCTTAAATTCGCTTGCTCACTGTAATCATGTCCTTTGAAAGTATGAATAATGTTCTTTTAAACTGGTTCATTTTGTTTCTTTCAAAAAATTGTTGGAAGTTAGAGCCAGAAAAATGGTGGAAATAGGGAGAATGATAGAAATGCTGCCTGCTTCTCTGGCATGGGAGAAAATAGCATTTATGCCTGTGTGTCGATGCTGCCCTCAGGAGAGTGTTCTATCTGAGCAGCATTGCCAGTGCTGGCTTCAGCAAAGAATAGCCAAGAAGGAGGCAGTCCATGACTCCAGCTCGAATGGATTCCTGAGATGATGTTTCATGATGCAGAGCTACAAACGGGGCAGTAGAGTGAGTAGGAAAATCACTAGGCATGAAATCAGAAAACTTGGGTTTGAATTTCAACTCTCCGACTTACTACCTGTATGACCTTGGGCAGCTCTCATAATGTTTATGAAAACACAGGGTACAATGCCTGGCAGATAGGCCATGCTCACCAAATGCTAGTTTTCTCTGCCTGTCTGAGCCTCAGTTTCCTCACTGTGATGAATATTTGATTCTTTAGTACTTGGCACATTGAACATGCATCACGGATGCTATGCATTCCCTCCCAGTTGGCTGGTCCCTGGTGCCACCCACACTATTTGGCACCCCTTGTGCTGGACCTCCCTGGAGTCATGTGCTCTATTGGATGATTCCCATTTGACCCTCATTGAAATGGTCTGAAATCATGGTCTGTCTCTCAAGCAGACTTTCTTCCAACATCTGCAATAGTTTTTGCCCAACCCTGAGCACCACTACATCCCTGGTTTACCCCGGGACCTGTATCTAGATTCAGAACTTGCTTATCTCAAGTAAGTAACTTGTCTCATTTGCCACAGCTAAGTGACCTGGAGACAAATATCAGAACCAGCAGGCTTTATTCTTGGGGTACTTTTTTTTCCAAACTTCAATATTTTGGGCATTCTTGAAGCAAATATTTTTATAAATAAATTTCTTTAAAAATAACTCAAACCCATATATGAATCCATTATAGTAGAAAAGTTTTTTTTTTTGAAGGCAACCTGTAATTACCTTTATTTTTTTTATTTAATTTTATTTAACTTTACAATATTGTATTGGTTTTGCCATATATCAAAATGAATCTGCCACAGGTATACATGTGTTCCCCATCCTGAACCCTCCTCCCTCCTCCCTCCCCATACCATCCCTCTGGGTCGTCCCAGTGCACCAGCCCCAAGCATCCAGTATCATGCATCGAACCTGGACTGGTGACTCGTTTCATACATGATGTTATACATATTTCAATGCCATTCTCCCAAATCATCCCACCCTCTCCCTCTCCCACAGAGTCCAAAAGACTGTTCTATACATCAGTGTCTCTTTTGCTGTCTCGTATACAGGGTTATTGTTACCATCTTTCTAAATTCCATATATATGCGTTAGTATACTGTATTGGTGTTTTTCTTTCTGGCTTACTTCACTCTGTATAATAGGCTCCAGTTTCATCTACCTCATTAGAACTGATTCAAATGTATTCTTTTTAATGGCTGAGTAATACTCCATTGTGTATATGTACCACTGCTTTCTTATCCATTTATCTGCTGATGGACATCTAGGTTGCTTCCATGTCCTGGCTATTATAAACAGTGCTGCGATGAACATTGGGGTACACGTGTCTCTTTCAATTCTGGTTTTCTCAGTGTGTATGCCCAGCAGTGGGATTGCTGGATCATAAGGCAGTTCTATTTCCAGTTTTTTAAGGAATCTCTACACTGTTCTCCATAGTGGCTGTACTAGTTTGCATTCCTACCAACAGTGTAAGAGGGTTCCCTTTTCTCCACACCCTCTCCAGCATTTATTGCTTGTAGACTTTTGGATCACAGCCATTCTGACTGGCATGAAATGGTACTTCATAGTGGTTTTGATTTGCATTTCTCTGGTAATGAGTGATGTTGAGCATCTTTTCATGTGTTTGTTAGCCATCTGTATGTCTTCTTTGGAGAAATGTCTGTTTAGTTCTTTGGCCCATTTTTTGATTGGGTCATTTCTTTTTCTGGAATTGAGCTGTAGGAGTTGCTTGTATATTTTTGAGATTAGTTGTTTGTCAGTTGCTTCATTTGCTATTATTTTCTCCCATTCTGAAGGCTGTCTTTTCACCTTGCTTATAGTTTCCTTTGTTGTGCAGAAGCTTTTAAGTTTAATTAGGTCCTATTTGTTTGTTTTTGCTTTTATTTCCAATATTCTGAGAGGTGGGTCATATAGGATCCTGCTGTGATGTATGTTGGAGAGTGTTTTGCCTATGTTCTCCTCCAGGAGTTTTATAGTTTCTGGTCTTACGTTGAGATCTTTAATCCATTTTGAGTTTATTTTTGTGTATGGTGTTAGTGGTCTAGTTTCATTCTTTTACAAGTGGTTGACCAGTTTTCCCAGCACCACTTGTTAAAGAGATTGTCTTTAATCCATTGTATATTCTTGCCTCCTTTGTCAAAGATAAGGTGTCCATATGTGCGTGGACTTATCTCTGGGCTTTCTATTTTGTTCCATTGATCTATATTTCTGTCTTTGTGCCAGTACCATACTGTCTTGATGACTGTGGCTTTGTAGTAGAGCCTGAAGTCAGGTAGGTTGATTCCTCCAGTTCCATTCTTCTTTCTCAAGATAGATTTGGCTATTCGAGGTTTTTTGTATTTCCATACAAATTGTGAAATTATTTGTTCTAGCTCTGTGAAGAATACCGTTGGTAGCTTGATAGGGATTGCATTGAATCTATAAATTGCTTTGGGTAGTATACTCATTTTCACTATATTGATTCTTCCAATCCATGAACATGGTATATTTCTCCATCTATTAGTGTCCTCTTTGATTTCTTTCACCAGTGTTTTATAGTTTTCTATATATAGGTCTTTAGTTTCTTTAGGTAGATATATTCCTAAGTATTTTATTCTTTTCGTTGCAATGGTGAATGGAATTGTTTCCTTAATTTCTCTTTCTATTTTCTCATTATTAGTGTATAGGAATGCAAGGGATTTCTGTGTGTTGATTTTATATCCTGCAACTTTACTATATTCATTGATTAGTTCTAGTAATTTTCTGGTGGAGTCTTTAGGGTTTTCTATGTAGAGGATCAGGTCATCTGCAAACAGTGAGAGTTTTACTTCTTCTTTTCCAATTTGGATTCCTTTTATTTCTTTTTCTGCTCTGATTGCTGTGGCCAAAACTTCCAAAACTATGTTGAATAGTAATGGTGAAAGTGGGCACCCTATAGTAGAAAAGTTTTAAAAAATTCAGATCATCAAAAGGAAAAAAAGGACTGATTGTTGTTCTATCATACATAAGGAACTGTTACTGGCACCTTAGCAATATTGAATAGACTTTGAAATATATGTTCATGAACATATACTATAATACACAAATAATCCACTTTATATGAATAAATTTACAAACAAGTTTAGGTAATATAGGTATATTAAAAAATACATGTAAATATGTGAATGTACTTTGATTATATATGTATGTATTTGTTCCATTTGCCACTAGCTGTTCCATAAAAACTATCAGAAACTACACACACACACAGCACACACATCTATTTTAAAGGTTGCTCCCCATTTTTAGTTATTATAAAATATTGGCTACATTCCCCATGCTGTACATACATCCTTGAGCCTATCTTTCACCAAACTTAGTACCTCCCACTCTCCCACTCTCCCACCTCTGTATTTCATCCCACCCCCAACTGGTAACCACTGGTTTGTTCTCTCTATCTGCAGGTCTGCTTTTGTTTTTCTTATATATTCACTAGTTTGTTGTATTTTTAAGATTCTACGTAGGAGTGTATCATACAATATTTGTCTTTTTCTAACAATTCACTAGAATAATGCCCTTCAAGTACACCCGTGTCGCTGCAGCTGGTAAAATATTGTTCTTTTTATGGCTGAGTAGTATTCCATTGTATATGTGTCACGTATCAAGATATATGTGTGTGTGTGTATTATTATTTTGTTCAGTTGCTAAGTCATGTCTGACACTTTGCAACCCCATAGACTGCAGTACTCCAGGCTTCCCTGTCTTTCACTGTCTCCCAGAGTTTGCTCAAACTCATGTCCATTGAGTTGGTCATACCATCCAGCCATCTCATCCTCTGTTGCCCCCTTCTCCTCCTGCCCTCTATCTTTCCCAGCACTAGGTTCTTTTCTAATGAGTCCCCTCTTTGCATCGGGTGGCCAAAGTATTGGAGCTTCAGCTTTAGCCTCAGTCCTTCCAATGAATATTCAGGGTTGAATATTCCCTATTTCCTTTAGGATTGACTGGTTTGATCTCCTTGCTGTCCAAGGGACTCTCAAGAGTCTTCTCCAGCACCATAGTTCAAAAGTATCAGTTCTTCATTGCCCAGCCTTTTTTATGGTCCAGCTCTCACATTTATACATGACTACTGTAAAAACCATAGCTTTGACTATATGGACCTTTGTCAGCAAAGTAATATCTCTGCTTTTTCATATGCTGTTTAGGTTTGTCATAGATATTCTTCCAAAGAGCAAGCATCTTTTAATTTCATGACTTCAGTCACCATCAGCAGTGATTTTGGAGCCCAAGAAAATAAAATCTGCCACTGTTTCCATTTTTCCCCCATCTATTTGCTGTGATGTGATGGGACTGGATGCCATGATCTTCGTTTTCTGAATGTTGAGCTTTAAGCCAGCTTTTTCACTCTCCTCTCACTTTCATCAAGAAGCTCTTTAGTTCCTCTTCCCTTTCTGCCATTAGAGTCGTATCCTCTGAATATCTGAGGCTGTTGATATTTCTCCTGGCAATCTTGATTCCAGTTGTTGGAATCTTTCACATGATATACTCTGCATAGAAGTTAAATAAGCAGGGCAACAATATGTGTGCATGTGTGTGAGTGTATACACGTGTATCACATCTTCTGTATCTTTTAATTTGTTGATGAACGTACTTGGGTTGTGTCTGTAGTATGTGCTCTGCTAAGTCACTTCAGCCATGTCTGACTTTTTGCAATCCTATTTACCATAGCCCACCAGGCTCCTCTGCCCATGGGATTCTCCAGGCAAGAATATGGAGTGGGTTTCCATGCTCTCCTCCAGGGGATCTTCCCAACCCAGGGACTGAACCCACATCTCTTGTATCTCCTGCATTGGCTGCTGCTGCTGCTGCTAAGTTGCTTCAGTGGGTTCTTTATCACTAGTGCCACCTGGGAAGTCCAGGTTGCTTCTGTATCTTGGCAATTGTAAAATGCTACTGTGAACATTGCGGGGTATGTATCTTTTCGAGATGGTGAGTTTTTCTATTTTTTGGATATATACCCAGGATTGGGATTTCTGGGTCATATGGTACTTTTTTTTTTTTTAATTCTTTTGAGAAACTTTCATACTGTTTTCCATAGTGGCTATACCAATATATATTCCCACCATCGGTATAGGATTGTTCCCTTTTCTCCACATCTTTGCCAACATTTGTTATTTGTGTTCTTTTTGATAATAGCCATTCTGAGAGATATTAGGTGATATCGCATTGAGGTTTTGATTTACTTTTCCCTGAAGATTAGCAATGTTGAATATCTTTTCATGTGCCTGTTGACTGTCTGCATTTCCTCTTTGGAAAAATGTCTATTCCAGTGTTCTGCCCACTTTTCAATTGAGTTGTTTGGGGTTTAGATGTTGAGTTGTATAAACTGTTTATACATGTTGGATATTCATTTCTTATCAGTCATATCATTTGCAAATATTTTCTCCCCCTCAGTAGATTGTTTTTCATTTTGTCGATAGTTTCCTTTGCTGTACAAATGACTTTAAGTTTAATTACATCCCATTTGTTCATTTTTGCTTTTATTTCCTTTAATTTAGGAGACAGATCCAAAAAAAATATTGCTGTGATTTATCTCAAAAAGCATACACACACGATCTGAATGTACTTAGGATTTTATTATCTTTTTTTCACTTGATTTTTTGTTCATGGTGCTATTGAATATAAAGGATAGCTTAAACAAGTCCAAGCTTAGAACATTTCTTAGCCTGCAGCAGTAAGTACATATAAATACATATGTGATAAATGAGCAAACATACCCTAATGTATTTTTGTTTTGAGTTTTCTATGTTGGATTTTCATTAAGTGGGGAAATTGTCAAGAAAAGTCTTATATGAAAAAAAAAACCTCATTCTTCACTAAGGTGAACCACCAATAAAAATGGGTCTTTACTAGTGTGAGATGATAGACTGCTATCTATCATAACTTTTCCTCCCAGAACTGTGCACAGATTTAGAATTGGTATCCTGTTTAGACTAACTCAGCACTGTAAATGTAAAAAGGATTTTGTCTGAAATTTGGGGGTTTTAAGTGCAAGGGGCAGTTATGGGGTAACAAGTAATACATAGATTCCCTGCCAACAGGCATAAACTCTGATGCCTCTAGAGACCAGGCAGGGATTTTACAGCAGAATTGGACCGGACATGATGCAGATGTAAACTCACTATAGTCACTCTTCTGAAATATGTCTACCTCCTTCCAAAGGGCAGACACTACTGAACCCCACTTATGGGGCCCAGTGGTGCCAGAGCTTCTGATTTTTTTTTCAAAGGGAACCAGAATTTTGAATGTTTATGTGAAGTTCCTATTGCTAAAATAATGGAAACTCATTTTGTTTACATTTATTTTTTAAACTACTTCATTAAAGTATGACTGACATACAAAAAGCTGTACAAATTTAATGTATACAGCTTGATGAATTTGGAGATAATATGTTTCCATGAAACCATCACTATGGTCTGTACCATAAACGTATCCATACCTCCAAGATTTTCTTCCCATCCTCTTAATTTATTATTAGTACTGTTATTACTATCCTTAATAACAATATATATTATATTGTTATTACAATATATATATTATTACATATTATATTGTTATTACAATACATATATATTGTTATTACTACTACTTCTATTATTTATAATAAAAACACTTAACAGATACAAGTCAAACAGCATCCACCTGGGAACTTTAAGCTTTCAGATTAGGTTAGAGAGCTGTTTAAATAACCAGAAATGTGAATGCCAGGTGTAAGACTGCTTCAAAAGACTGGCTGTACCTGCCAACATCGAAGGTACAACATGTTATTCTTGTAAACCAGCACTGGTTTACAGTGGCTCTTGCAAGGCTAGGTTAGGTGGATGGAAGGAATCCATAGACACCAGTTCTGCTAGCCAATTACCATAAGTAGGGAGATCAGCCCTGGGATTTCTTTGGAAGGAATGATGCTAAAGCTGAAACTCCAGTATTTTGGCCACCTCATGCGAAGAGTTGACTCATTGGAAAAGACTCTGATGCTGGGAGGGATTGGGGGCAGGAGGAGAAGGGGACGACAGAGGATGAGATGGCTGGATGGCATCACTGACTCAATGGACGTGAGTCTGAGTGGACTGCGGGAGTTGGTGATGGACAGGGAGGCCTGGCGTGCTGCGATTCATGGGGTCGCAAAGAGTTGGACACAACTGAGCGACTGAACTGAATTGAACTGAATGTCGGTTCAAATGGAGGAGACTGCCAACATTCTTGACCTAGCTCAGTCAATTGGCAAGTGGATCAGAGAGAAGTCTTAATATATTGTGAATAAGCTCTTCTTATTTCAAAAAAGATCCCTGAGAAGACATCATAAAAGCCTTTCGATTTACCTTCTCTTGGAGGTCTGCTATAGTTAAGAGTCTGTCTACAGCATTTTAAAAAGGAAGCAAATGTCAAAAACAGACAGATCACAGCCAAGTGATGGGAAATGCCATTTTGGGGTAATAGCCTTAATAGCATTTGCACAATGGTCATTAAAATATATTCTTTCCTATAAATGCCCTTAACTCTGTAGGATGGAGACATGGCTTTAATCAAACGAGTTCTTAGATCAAGTTATGTCAAGATACAAGCAGAGGATTATGTGCTGCCTGATCAACATGGGAAAGGAACCCAGAACATTTTCTTTTAGAGTTAAAATGTTTTATGAAGGAAATGGATAGTTATCATTATTATTCAGCATCTGCAAGTATTAGAGTTAATTGAAGAATGGAAGTTGACAGGTCTCTATCCTGGAAACTTTGAATTTAATTTCAAGGGACAAGGATCATCAATCCACAACTGTAAGAAAAGAATCATAACAAAGCTGCACCCCAAGTAAGTGATACTCAATGGAGTGGCCACTTTGAGGCAATGGGTACACCTGACTCTGCTCCCAGTCCTGAAGTGGCAGGGGTACTGTCTAAAGTATTGGGTTCAAGCCTGATCAGGTGGCCAGTTCATGCACCATAATCCATGGCTCCTCAGTGAGGTTGGGTCATAGCTAGGCTGATCCCACAGGACTGGAGAAACTGCAGGAATGATCCTTTCCGATAGATGAAAGATGCTGGGAGTTACTCCATAGAGAATGTGCCTGAATGAGAACTCCTGTGGAGCTTCCAGAACCACACCAACTACATGCTGAATGAGGCAGGAAGGGTTGCCTTCCCCTAGGTATTCTCCAAACCAAGCACTAGTTAGGGTGTATAATGTATTCCTTTTGACCTAGCCTGTTCCTAAACCAACCACTCAAATGCTTCAGGAACCTAGGGAGTCCCAAATGATTTGGTCCTGTACTTGGGGAGGTTGGGCTGATTTTTAGTTTATTATTGGACACTTTGTTTTAGAAGTGATGGATCTGATGGTTGAATTCCTTTTTTCTTCATTTTGTGGCATTCCTCTATCTGTGTATTCTTTCAATATACTTTCAGTGATTTGACTACAATGTGCTGGGCAATGTGCTAGGTGACAAGGATAGAAAAAGTAATCTGGACACATGCAATTCCTGTCCTTGTAGTGCTTACAGTCTAGTGGAGACATTAAATATTCCCACAAGTGGTGAATAATTATAATCAGGATAAATGCTATGCCTCTGACACCTCTTTTGCATCTCCCTTTAACATCCTTTCAGCCACACCTCTTATCCAAACATTGCTGTGACAACACATTCCAGACAGCCTTTGACTAACTTTACAGAGGTATAATTGGACAGTGTCTCCCTAGGCCAATGGCTACTTCTTGCTCTTTGCCTACGGCTTCTCTAATGCTAAACTGTGAGAACCTGCTCAGAGTTCACAATTATCCAGCCTAGGGTAAGGGTAAGTTAACACTCATGGGGACGCCTTTAATCAGTGGGAGACTAAGGCTAATAAATTAATGCCTTCCCTTTTAATCCCATCTGTGGGCAGTTTGGAGATGTTTTTCATAAAACTCCTCAAAATGTTCATGCAGTATTAAGTCTCAGTTGCCTATGCTGCTGCTGCTAAGTCGCTTCAGTTGTGTCCGACTCTGTGCGACCCCAGAGACGGCAGCTCACCAGGCTCCCCCGTCCCTGGGATTCTCCAGGCAAGAACACTGGAGTGGGTTGCCATTTCCTTCTCCAATGCATGAAAGTGAAAAGTGAAAGTGAAGTCACTCAGTTGTGTCCCACTCTTTGCAACCCCATGGACTGCAGCCTACCAGGCTCCTCTGTTCCATGGGATTTTCCAGGCAAGAGTACTGGAATGGGGTGCCATCACCTATCAATAATATTGACATATCCTTGTACTGGTTTTCCTCCCTCCCTATTTCATTCTCCTAATCCCTAAATTTCTGCTTTCTAAGGTCAGTACCCAATTAAACTACCTTCATGAAGGCCTTTCTTGGGCTCTGCTTTTAAGGTTAAAACATACTATGAAGAAATATAATGATGCTGAGAGTATGTGTGTGTGTGTGCATACACAAGGGGAACCTAATTTAATCTGGATTATAAAAGAATATAATAATGCTTTCCTTGCTCTATTCCTGCACATTTTTGCTGCCTACCTAATAGTCATGTCCTTCCCTGCTAGTAGAATCTTGATTTTATTCGGCTATCACCCCTCCCCCCACCATCACCCAGGGAAGCTCAGAGATATAATCTATTTGGTCTAAACCAATTATGATAACCCCATTTAAATTACCAATGACTAATTTAGAGGTGAACATGTGACCCATTTGGGATTTGTATCTTCTTATTGTGAGACATAAGAAGTCTTCGGGGGGATTCTAGAAAATTTTTCTCATACTCTGAAGGCAAGAAGTATTTCCTTATTGTTTCAACTATTTTAAGCTGACTTTTCAGTTAGCAAGAAAAGATTATCTTACCTAGGAGGTGGATACCTGATACTGCTGCCAAAAGAATCGGAACTGGAACACTTACTGAGTGGGAGAAGAATGGGTCATATTTTCTCTAGGTGTATTTACTAGCTACTTCTAAGAGATACAAAATTTTCTGAAGGGGACGATTTTTCTGGTGACTCTAATGCTGCTTTGTCCCTGAAAGAGCTGCTGTTCATGAATAGCTAAAGAGAAGAAAAGGAATGAGGTTTACTAGGAGGAAGAAGGATAGGCAGTGAACTTAGAGAGTAGGAAAGGAGAGGTAGGACTCCAGGGCATCAAATGGCAAACAAGGGAGCCAATTAAAAGAGTTCCCAATGACCAAAGCTGGAACAATTTGACAACAAAATAAGTAAGGTAGCATTTAAATTATAACACAAAATATAAAATAAATATCCATGAATCCATACTGATATAAATATATGACTGAGTAAAAAATAAGTAGGAGAGAAGAAACAATTTCTCATGCTGAAAAAGTCCATGAAGTTCATGTAAATATTCCAACCTCAAGGAGGTGCAGCATAACTCCCCATTCTTTAAGTGGAGACTGCATAGAGACTTCTTTCCAAAGAGAACAGTATGACAAGAGGGAAAAAGAATAACTTTACTATGAAAGCTTTACAAACACTACCTCAACTGGGTGATTAAGACCGACATCAACAGTGATGTCTTCTTGATATTATGTACCCGAAGTCAAGTGGGCCTTAGGAAGCATCACTACGAACAAAGCTACTGGAGGTGATGGAATTCCAGTCGAGCTATTTCAAATCCTGAAAGATGATGCTGTGAAAGTGCTGTACTCAATATGCCAGAAAATTTGGAAAACTCAGCAGTGGCCACAGGACTGGAAAAGGTCAGTGTTCATTCCAATCCCAAAGAAGGGCAATGCCAAAGAATGCTCAAACTACCGCACTATTGCACTCATCTCACACGCTAGTAAAGTCATGCTCAAAATTCTCCAAGCCAGGCTTCAGCAATACGTGAACCGTGAACTTCCTGATGTTCAAGCTGGTTTTAGAAAAGGCAGAGGAACCAGAGATCAAATTGCCAACATCCACTGGGTCATCGAAAAAGCAAGAGTTCCAGAAAACCATCTATTTCTGCTTTATTGACTATGCCAAAGCCTTTGACTGTGTGGATCACAATAAACTGTGGAAAATTCTGAAAGAGATGGGAATACCAGGCCACCTGACCTGCCTCTTGAGAAACCTATATGCAGGTCAGGAAGCAACAGTTCGAACTGGACATGGAACAACAGACTGGTTCCAAATAGGAAAAGGAGTACGTCAAGGCTGTATATTGTCACCCTGCTTATTTAACTTCTATGCAGAGTACATCATGAGAAATGCTGGACTGGAAGAAGCACAAGCTGGAATCATGATTGCCGGGAGAAATATCAATAACCTCAGATATGCAGATGATACCACCCTTAGTGAGTGAACAAGTTGGTTTAAAGCTCAACAGTCAGAAAACTAAGATCATGGCATCTGGTCCCATCACTTCATGGGAAATAGATGGGGAAACAGTGCCAGATTTTATTTTTTTGGGCTCCAAAATTACTGCAGATGGTGATTGCAGCCATGAAATTAAAAGCCGCTTACTCCTTGGAAGGAAAGTTATGACCAACCTAGACAGCATATTCAAAAGCAGAGACATTACTTTGCCAACAAAGGTCCGTCTAGTCAAGGCTATGGTTTTTCCAGTAGTCATGTATGGATGTGAGAGTTGGACCGTGAAGAAAGCTGAGTGCCGAAGAATTGATGCTTTTGAACTGTGGTATTGGAGAAGACTCTTGAACTGCAAGGAGATCCAACCAGTCCATTCTAAAGGAGATCAGTCCTGGGTGTTCTTTGGAAGGAGTGATGCTAAAGCTGAAACTCCAGTACTTTGGCCACCTCATGAGAAGAGTTGACTCATTCTTCGCAGAAGACTTCACAAAAGACTCTGATGCTGGGAGGGATTGGGGGCAGGAGAAGAAGGGGACGACAGAGGATGAGATGGCTGGATGGCATCACTGACTCGATAGACGTGAGTTTGAGTGAACTCCGGGAGTTGGTGATGGACAGGGAGGCCTGGCGTGCTACGATTCATGGGGTCGCAAAGAGTCAGATACGACTGAGTGACTGAACTGAACTGAACTGAACTGATATGATGTGATGAAAATGGTACCACATTTATGGTATTCTTCCCCAAAACCCCTGACCATAGTCTGTTCATGAGAAAAACATCAGGCAAAATCCAATAAAGGGGGATTCTACAAAATGGCCATCAAGGTCACTAGAAACAAGGAAAGTCTAAGAAACTGCCACAGGGAGGAGGAGCTGAAAGAGACAGGACAACCAAATGTAATGTGGTATCTAGGAAGGAATCCTGGAATAGAAAATGAACATTAAGTAAAAAATTAAGGAAGTCTGAATAAAGTATAAACATCAGTTAGCAATAATGTATCAGTATTAATTTGTTAATTATGATAAATATACCATGCGAATGTAAGATGTTAAACAATAGGGGAAACTGGAAATGGCACATATAGGAATTCTCTGAATTATTTTCACAATTTTTCTGTAAATCTGAAGTTATTCTAAAAAATAAAGTTTATTAAAAAGCATCCTGGGTTGAACTAGAAAACACTAACACTTCATAGTCCGTGTCCTGTGGACTCTTCTCTCCAGTGCAGGATATCTCAAGTAACTTCTTGGTTAAAGGGGCAATGATATGAAAACTTAAGCATCATTTACCTAAGGACTGCCAATGGCTGGCATCTGGCAAAGGCATAGCACCTTGACTTTCTAGCTGAATTAGATGATCTTTAGATACATGTTGAGGAGTGTTTAACCTCTAAAGTGAAGATCGCTCAGTCATGTCCGACTCTTTGCAACCCCATGGACTATACAGTCCATGAATTCTTCAGGCCAGAATACTGGAGTGGGTAGCTGTTTTTCTTCTCCAGTGGTTCTTCTCAACCCAGGGATCTAATCCAGGTCTCCTGCATTGGAGGCAGATTCTTTACCAGCTGAGCCATCAGGGCTCTAAGGAATAGTTCTACTGCTAATGTCTATTTAATAATGTGAGAATTTTAACAGCTTTAAGTGACAAGTTAGTGCATATCATAAATATACAATTCAGATAGCTCATAGCAAATTTAAACCAAATTTTATGTTCTATTTTTCATTCAACAGATAAATAATGTGCCTACTATTAAACAATCAACTAATAAACAAGCAATATTAATGTATATAAATATATAATTATAAATATATATAAACAAATAATTGTATTGGATCATTATAGATTTTATTTATTTTATTACTTATTATAATAAATATAGAAATACATATAAATAATATGTCTGTGTTTCTTACAACTAGGTCATGTAGAAATTGTCTTTGGAACAGATAATTCCATGCTCTTATAAACTTGTAGCTTTAGTCAGATATTGATGTGGTTTGCCCCTGGTTACAAAGACAACTGATAAATAATAATGATGTAAAGAAGAGATAATATTGTTGAAATTGCTGTTTACTTAATCACCTGCTAGGCTCAGTTTACTTCCTATGGAAGGTCTGAAATTTGTTGGATGATTTGTTGGAAGTTTCAAACAAGAAATGTGCAGATACTTTATAATCACCCCCTTCTGATTTAGCCACTTCTGATTTAGCCACTACCTCAGCTACTCATAGGGTTTCCCAGTGGTGCTAGTGGTAAAGAACCTGCTTTCCAATGGCGGAAACATAAGAGACATGGGTTCAATCCCTGGGTTGGGAGAAGGGAATGGCAATCCACTCCAGTATTCTTGCCTGGGAAATCCAAAGGACAGAAGAGCCTGACTGGCTACAGTCCACAGGGTCACAAAGAGGCAAACAGGACCAAAGTGACTTAGCACTCACACACGCAGCTGTCATAGCTCTTCCCAGCTGGGACTAAACATTAGCCACCTTTGTATCTCCTATGTATCTACTGAAGGGTCTTCTGTAAATAGATGGTTCATACATTTCGGTGAATAAATTGAAGAGTTTAGCTCTTCTGATCCTATGACTTAGCAGGCGACTTGATGGGAAGTCCCAGCACACTCAGAATAAATGCACCATCTTGATCACCACTTCTCACTCACAGACATCAATGGTAAAATTTAGACTTTTTATTTGCTTGACTTAACAGATTGATGTATCTTAATGTACTATACATTATGTCTTTTAATGCACTTTATTCATTTTTCATATCAATCACTGAATAATTAAAAGGTATTTCTTTTTCTTAACAAGTATCAAAACATTTCATAGTACCAGCTTACTCTGCAAAATTTTACATGGTGAATAGGTGATCTTAATGGTCAGAGTCAAACCCACAGTGCTGTAATTTGCTCTGTGGTAATATTTGCTTGACTACTTTACCAGATGGAAGCTCAGTCAAGCTTGTCTTTCTAAGTAATGCTTATTTTTTTATTCTATTATACAATTAGACCAAGTCCTGGGTGGGCAAGACTTCTGTTCCAAAGGGAAGTTAGTCCCTAATTATGTCCAAATTTCCCACTTCATAATTCATCCTAGTTGTTATGAGGATTAACGCAGATCTTGTGTATAACACAGTAATGACTTACTTATCATTAGTGCGTGAGGCCACTCCTTAGATCTGTCCTTAGCTGCCCTATCCCCTTCTCTACCCTCTTCACTGTACTCACGTAGCTTCAACCGAAACATCTACACAAGTGGCTCCCAAATTCAAATCTAGATCTCTGACTTTTTTCTAAACTCCAGGTGCTTGCATCTCTAGATTCTCACATTTTGCTTTTGGAAGAACTGTATTATTTTCTCCTGAAACTTAGCATGATGCCTTGCATGCTATAAGGAAAATAATAAATAGGCAAATGTATAAATGAATATATAATAGGGAAAACCAAAGCTGAGTTTCTCCTCTGCTAAAAATTTAAGCCATTTAATATCAGAAGCCTTCAAAAATGTCATAATTCCATGTTCTATTCAGTAAAATACACTAAAAATAATTTAACCATTTTTTAAGCTTAGAGATCATAATTATGAATATCAGTTGCTGTAACACCCAGAACCACAGTAGCCCATAGGTGTTATTAATCCTTAGAGACAATTTGCCCTTCCTCTAAGTGAATCCTTCTGTCCACCTCTCATATTCTTTACTGTTAGGATGTTAGCCATCATCTCTTGCTGCCTTCTGTATCTGTGCCCCCAGCATCTGTCCCCTTGACCTCCTACTGCACCTCTCCTTGACAAATTTTATGATTTAAACTGCTATGAGTTAAGAAACCCAATAGTTAAGTTTTTAGACATTTCTGAAACAAAACTAAACAACTTTGAAGCAGGGCCCCAAGGATTTATTTTATCAGAACAGTGTGGATTTGCTTAAGTCGGTTTTGTCCACTTTACAGCACTTTTTTGGCCCCACTTCTTAGCTTAGCTGTGTTCTAGATGAATGAGGTTACTATATAACTATACTCATTAGGTTATAGGTTATACTATGTATATAATGAAGTTATCCATATATTAACCTTCACTCAGAAAAGAAATAAGATCTGTAAATTCCCCAAGATAATATTATTTATTCCTCCTATCTTTTTTTGTTTAAAGGTTATGATTTTTGCCTTCCTCTGCAAAACCTCAGCAATCATTTTTTTCAGTATCTTTCCAAGCATGGTCCTTTGGACCAACTGCATCAGAAAGATTCAGAGTGCATGTTATTTGGTGATTTTTGGTCCCAGCCAATCCATTCAGAATCATTCAGTAGTGAATTCCAAGTATTTGCTTTAGGAAAAACAAACAAACAAAAAAACAGAGAACAAAACAATTTCCCCTGGTGATTGATTCCCAGACATACTAGAGTTTACATACCTAGCTCTTGTCTACTCCACATGTTTCACAATTCTCCCACACCTAACTTCCTCCTGTCTCTAAGCTTTCTTTTCCTGTATCATACATTTTGCTTGTTCACTTTATCTTGAATTTTCTCCAGACCCTCCACTTTCAGTATCCTCAAGTATCTTCCTTTGAACATTCTCTATCTCCTTCATTAATCTAATGAAGAATAAATGTGGTAACCATTTTCTTCCTACACATAGAATTCCTGCCATCTGCTTGACCATTTTACTGAGCCTGCATGTATAAATGGGTTACACAATGTTGGAAACATCGAGTGAGTTGAAGCACCTTCATGTTCATAAGTAGAAAGAACCAGACGTAGTTATAGTCTTCTCATTGTAAACACGGATTTATTATTTTTTGTCCTCTCCCCTTTGTGACATTTCTGCTAGTCTTCTGTCTTTACATTTTGAAGTTCCTTTTATCTTAGGACTATGTTTTATAATTCTTTTGTATCTCACGTTTCAATGGCTGCTAGCAATCTGCTATATACTTACTGGGGTAATTGTGTGGATTTATATTTTGCATCATTGTTTTCTATATGCTAATCCAGATGTGAGAAAGCAGACTCAACTATTACGATGAAATGGGCATAACCCAACACAAAACTAGTGTAATTCTGTACTTATTTAAATGCTCTCTGATAAGAAACTCTTAAAACTTTCATATCAGCATCCTACATATTTGCATAGCAAACTGCATACTGAATGGAGCGATCATAGTCAGAAGTGCAGTAATATCCATGGAGGCAGGTAACAGTGTGTTAGGAACAGCCTAGGAAAAAGTTCAACCCTGATGGATTTGATGTTAATATAATGGCCAAGTGGGCAGGTGATCTCTGATGAATCCTACTTCTTTGTCTTGATCCCTCTTTAAGTATCCAAAGTCCTCCAAAAGGGGTCCTTTCCATATCTCTACCCTTACTTGTCCTTCTGTGAATTTCTCCAAACTCCAAATACTCTTGATGCCTCCTTTATAAACTCCAATCCATCAAGTTGGTATTAGGGAGGAAGTAATCTGATGTTTTCACTTTAAACAACAAATTTATTGACATTTTGGATCATCATATTCTTGAGCCCCTTTCCCCACCATCAAAAGACTACGTTGGCAACTTGCCATCCCAAAATATCAGTTTGGGGGAAGATTGAGATAAATTCTGGCTACAGATATTTGCCTGCTGAATCTAGATAATTCTTTTCAGATGAAGTCCTTCTGCAAGAGCCATTTATACCAGCTGCCTTCCAAGGATAAGTATGAGGCCTCAGATGAATCTAGCTTGCCATTCACCATTACAGAGGAAAGAAATTAATGTAACTGTGATTCCTTTATATAAATTATAGCATCAATTTCTCAGGCTATCAATATGGTCATTCTCTTGTAGCCTCTAACCCTAACCCTGTTACAAAGAAGACATGTTTAATCATTGGGGATTACATTACAAAATTTTAGTGAAAACAAACAATGCCATTTGAAGAACCCTTCAACATTAGAAGGGACTGCTTTGTACTAGGGCTTGCTGTGGCCCAGAGCTAGGGATGTGTTGTAAACCACCAGTGTGTAGAACACAGGAAAAAATTACCTTCTGTAGACTGCAGAGTCTAAAGCTATGAATCATGCATTTGAGTAACAGAGCTGTGGGCAAACAGCAGTAGACTTGTAAGGAAAGGTAATGTTGAATTTGACAATAGGCTTAGGTGGCTTTTTAATTACTTCAACCTAAGATTGACCTGATGAGCTTCAGAAGCACTTCAGAAGTGCTCTTGAACCAAAGAGCACTTACTTCCCAGGAGGGAAGTTTTCCATGTTAATGGATATGCCAACTTCATTTAGTGAAAATGAAGATCAAAGGCTTCTGAATGATACCTATGGTCCTTTCAGGCTCTTTTAATTGAGTTTTCCAAAATATGATTCATTGAAAAAGGAAGAAACCAGCATAGACTCATTTTTAACCTTATCCTAATTGAAAAAAATTATAATATTTAGTTCATCTTTCCTGGAAAATCTGATCTTGTACAAAGATTCTGGTGTTAAACCATTTTATAAAACTATGTTTCAAGCATAGCCAATTCACTTTACTTTCCTATTCTATAGAATTTGACCACATCTAAAGATTTCCCCTTTAGTCTACATTATTGGTCAGGATCCAAGTTTGGTACCAATTTCTCCTTCAGTTTCAAGATGAGCAGAGAAATGACAAATTGAGAAGTATAGACCACTACAAAGTAAATATCCATCACATACCTCCATATCTCTATCCTGCCCAATCCCCACATCCTCAGATTCTATGATCTAAAAATGAATATCTTGCTTTCTTGATCAGAATGTAAGTATTAAACGGGGATTTCCTGGATCTGGGGACTTATGGAATAGGTCAGAAGGTTGAATCCAGATCTCATCCAGACCAGGAATCATTTATCAGATAAAGAAGGATGGCCACATGGGACCCTGGGATCTTCAAGTGGTCTGGGTATATACACTCTGGAGACATAATTTCATGAAAACCCTGGTTCCAAAGTAGTTCAGAATCAGTAGGAATGTAAGTCAGCTGTGCATGGTGACTGTGAGACGCACCCCCCCCCCGCCCCCCGCCGAAGTGTTAGCCTAGTTGAAGCTTCTCCATTTTATTTCTTAGAAAAGATCATCCAAATCATTTTCCTTCTTTCCCCACAACCAAAATGCAATTTATCTGTAGTGGTTAAATCACACTGGGTTGGGAAAGCATACTAAGATTTTATAACCTGAATTGAATTAAACACAAAGGATTAAGAAACACAACTTATATTATAGTCATAATGAATTGTCTAGATACTATTGCTACATCACAAACAACCCCAAAACTCGGCGGCACAAAACAACCATGCATTGATCTCTCAGATTCTGTGGATCAGAATTCATATAGGACACAGCAGGTCTCTTTCCAGAATGTCTGGGACCCCAGCCTGGGAGACTCAGGAGCTGGACTCAATGACTACAGGCTGAAATGATCCTGAGACTTCTTTCTGACACATCTGGTAGTTTATGCTGACTGTGGGCTGGGAGACTGTGGGCTGGGAGCTCAATAGGGCTGCTGATTGAAGTGCCAACAAGTAGCCCCTCCAGCATGACAGTCTCACAATAGCCAGACTTCCAGCATGGTGGTGAGCTCAAGAGTGAGCTCTCCAAGAGTGAGTATACCAGGAGCAACAGGAGGAAACTGCATAGCCTTTTCCAAGGCAGCCTTGTGAAACATCTATTCCACAGTCATGGGATAATTGCTTATAGCCCAGACTCAAGGGGTGGAGTCAAACATCCCACCTCTCAACATGTCAAATAAATTTAGATATATTTTAATATTTAAAAAAATCATTTCATTTGTGTAAATAATAATAATCAACAACTAGAATCATAGGAGGGAAAAAAGCTACAGTGATTGCAATACAACTTTGATTAAAAATATATCTCAGTAACATTTGGTGATGAGGAAGATGAAGGTCTATAATAAGGACAACCATTGGAAATGCTTGATAAATCAAGTTTGGGAAAGTCTAGGCTTGCTCACCAATATTAAAGTGTTAGAGCTATACACTTAGAGGTGTTTTAAAAGAGCTCTATTTTCAGAATTCCTATAAGATAAATAACTTATAAGTCATAAACTTTCCAGGTTCTAATTCCCTATGTCTCTTGAAAACCACTGTTTCATAACTGATTTTTAAACTTTTTATTTCAGAAAATTTCTTCTTGGAATGTACCTATGTACCAATCGCATTATTATAGCTCTAGTAACTATTTGTACTACGTACTCAATATTACCTCACACTCCACAGAAAGGCCCTCATTTCTTTACAAGCCATATCTGGTCACATTCAAGGTTTACACTCTATTTTATTGAGTCTCTGCACCATATTCATGTTTGCCATCACTTTTAAACATTTACATTCCTAAACCTGCATAGACTTCTCATCAGAGCGAGAGAACATGCATTTGTGTTGGTGTCTTTGATCTTTGAGGCACTACATGAATCAAGTTTGTCTCAGGTCCTCAATTTCCTCTCTACAATAATGAATTTGGGAAGAAACCTATATAACCTTGTTTTAGAAAAAAAATCTCTTTCTTATGGTTTTCAAATGATGCGATAAAAAAGAAATTGGCTCCTTTGAAAAGAGACGAGGTAAAATCGAGTGACCTGCAGGAACCCAAGGAGATAAAGCAGTCTCCATTTTGAGCATGGAGCTCTGGGGTCTGAGCAGAGCTGACTGAGGACAACTCTGACAGAGAGATTATGGACTACAGCAGCTCAGAATAATAGGCGGTTTAAAGGATGTAATTAACAACCTTACTCTAAAGAGCAGAACAACAGCCTCAGAGAGAAGGGTCAAGGGCCCTTTTTAAAAGGCTCCAGGTCACCAGCCTTCTTCCAAGCATAAGAGAAAGCAAATGTTTAAATAAGCAGTTTACCTCCTAGTTACAGAGTGACTTCAACTTACATGTAGGAGCTTGTATTTGCTAAAATCAGGTACCACATCATTTACAGAAACAATCAACATGTGTAATAGTTTTCAAATTAAGAATATAGGGAAAAATATGTGTCTATGTCCCCTCTGTGTCATGTTTGTAGAGAATAAGAAACACAGGGAGATTATCTTTCATAAGAAGAATAATCCCAGACCTGTTCTTGTCATTGAACTTCTTGATGGTGTATTCCCCAGCTTGGATTCATTCCTGTTTGTAAAGTCAGTAAAAGTCTTGAGTGAAAGTTTCCATGGAAAAGCTTTTATAATTCAAAAGTCATCATTCATTCAAAACCCAGACCTTGCTTTGGCTCCTTGGATGGCACTGTCTTGGGGCCTCCTCCCTTTGTTCTGCTCTGCACACAGAGAGAGGAGGTGGAGCCAAGGAAGATGAAAGTTTTTGACACTAATGCCTAGCAGGACAAGTCTGGCAAGTTTCAGAACAATGCAAATTAAAGGGCTAAATTACTCATTTTCCCCAAACTGAAATGACTTCTTCACCAGAAGTGGTTGTATTTGGTATGAACTTGCCAAACACCACTGTAATCCACTGGAGGACAGCTGTAGTTAAGCTCTTCTTAGGTTTCCAGCGGGGGCTGGATAGTACTACTAGCCCAGCAGGTTCAAAAATGGATGGTGTGAGGTGAGGGATACTCTTGTAGGCTTCCTGCTCAAGGGAAGTTTGAGGTTTATTTTTAACTACTTAGAAACAGTCTTTCTTGCTTTTTGTCTTCAGAAATGGGCAGGTTTTCTTGATAGTGGTGGTAGGGATCTTGGTGGGATGGTTGTCCTTGTTTCATTTGGGCAAATCACCAAGAACCAGAGAATGTCATGGCAGGAGGGCACCCTGTGGTCCTAGCCCAACCCATGTGTTCACAATGAAAGGAGGGGCACCTCGGAAGTAACAGCAGCTCTGGAAATAGCGAGGCCTTAGATGGAAGTCATGAGCAAGGCCCATGTTAATACTACATCTAACATGACTGGTTTTTTCTGGATCATATTCTCTTTTATGATAAACTTTTTCAAAATAAGCAAAATCTTAGCTTATGTTTAAACAGCAACCAGGCAAAATCAACTTTTCAGTTGATCTCCATTACTGTTAAAAGTTTAGTTCCTGAGTTTTAGTCCCATTGTATGCACAGCGACTTGTGATCATCAAACGATGGAAGTATTGTTGAGTTCTAGTTGGTTGAATTTACTTGTCATCCAGATGGTCTGAAATTCACTCATTCCTGAGTTATAACAGCTGTTGCTGTGAGTTAATCATATATGGATTTTATGTTTCTCACAGGTTCTGAGTTTTAACTTATTTTAAATTATTACTTGGATTCTACAATTAAAGTGCTCCCAAATACACTATATTCCTTTTAAATGTAGCTGAAAATAGATGACATTATAAACCTTATTTACATGAATTATGAGGGAATAATGTATGATGTTTACATACCTAAATTTCTGTGTCAGGGAAGGTAAATGTTCATTTTCCTTTAGCCTATATTCTTCGTACTAAAGGTCAAAGCATGACTAATTTATTTAGATGTTTTGATCAATAGTTTTAAAAAGAGAAACAGAATAGGATGGAATGGCATGTAACATAAAAAGGCAGAAAATGCCAGGATGCATGTAATGGATGTGAATATTGTTACATGTAACTCTAATTTTATTTTCATGTGTAGATATGAAAGTGGATTCTGGGTTACAATGTAAAATTTATGTCTTCTAAGGGTAACAATAAAAAAGTCTTAAATTCTCTTAGTTAGCCACTTGTTGATCTGGACTGTCTCTAGTATTTGCCAAGTTGACTTTATCATCAAGTCTTATGGTTTTTGAATAAGCAATAGAGCTTGAAGAATAAGCCTAGAAATCCAGATATTTTACCCTCACATTTTAAACCAACAACTGTGACTACTGCGAAGAACTACGTGGAGATTCCTGGCACAATTCCATTCCTAATTTCAGTTTCTTCTGGTCTCCACGTCCCCCATCACCTTTCAAACCAAGCTCAGAGTAGCTAGTTCTTTGTTTGAGCTTCTCAAGAAGAGAGAAGCCTGCTAGGTAGGGAAGGGCTTTGTCTAGCCTGTTACAATTGCCTGGTGACTTGCTTAAGGTTTAAAAAATAAGAAGGGAAATAGAGGAGGAGCAGAATAGTATACCAAAATAATTCCAAATGGACCCAAAAATTTTAAGGTGAAAGGTGAAACCATAAATGTGCTGGAAGAAAATATGAATAGGACTTTTTGCGTAAAGATTCTTGAAGGGTAAAAATATTGCCCCTCCCCACAAAACACCAAAACAATAAAAAGAAGACATAAAAGAAAAAGTCAGTAAATTCAACCACTCAAAAATAAAATTTTCTACCTAAGTGAATGTTAAAACAACATTAAAATACACAAGCATGCCAGGAAAAATGTTTGCTACATTTTGTGAAGTAAAAGAGCTAATTTCTGTAATACGTAACGGACTCTTGTAAATAGAAAGGAAAGAAACAATGTGCTCAGTCGTTCAGTTGTGTCCAGCTCTTTGCGACCCTGTGGACTGTAGCCCCCCGACTACTCTGTCCTTGAGGTCTTCCACACAAGAATATAGAGTGGGTTGCCATTTCCTCCTCCAGGGGATCTTCCTGACCCAGGGACTGAACCCACATCTCCTGCATTGGCAGGCAGATTCTTTACCACTGCATCATCTGGGAAAAGCCAAAGAAACAGTAATCTGATGTAGACCAAAGAGAACAAATGAATGTGAATTAATGGTCTTTTAAATATGCCATATTCACTTATAAGAAAATGCAAGTTAAAATTAAATTGACATCAGATTTATCAGTTATCAGCTGGCTGGAAAAGAGTAAAAAATCAAGTGCAATCTCAAAAACGACAAAATGATCTCAGTTTGTTTCCAGGACAAACCATTCAACATCATAGGAATCCAAGTCTATGCCCCACTAAGTAATGCTGAAGAAACTGAAGTTGAAAGGTACTGTGAAGACCTAGAAGACCTTCTAGAACTAACATCAAAAAAAGATGTCCTTTTCATCATAGAGGACTGGAGTGCAAAAGTAGGAAGTCAAGAGATACCTGGAGTAACAGGCAAGTTTGGCCTTGGAGTAAAAAATGAAGCAGAGCAAAGGCTAACAGAGTTTTGTCAAGAGAACATACTGGTCATAGAAAACACCCTCTTCCAACAACACAAGAGATGATTCTACACTTGGACATAACCAGATGGTCAATACCAAAATCAGATTGGTTATATTCTTTGCAGCCAAAGATGGAAAAACTATACAGCCAGCAAAAACAAGACCTGGAGCTGACTGTGGCTCAGATCATGAGCTCCTTATTGCAAAATTCAGGCTTAAATTGAAGAAAGTAGGGAAAACCACTCATTCTTTCAGGCTGTTATGAGCTTTATGAACTTTCACACTGTTATAGCCTTTATGACCTAAATCAAATTCCTTGTGATTATACAGTGGAAGTGATGAATAGATTCAACAGATTTGATCCAATAGACAAAGTGCCTGAAGAACTATGGACAGAGATTCATAACATTGTATAGGAGGCAGTGACTAAAACCATCCCAAAGTTAAAGTGAAAGTGAAGTCGCTCAGTCGTGTCTGACCCTCAGCGACCCCATGGACTGCAGCCTTCCAGGCACTTCTGTCCATGGTATTTTCCAGGCAAGAGTACTGGAGTGGGGTGCCATTGCCTTCTCCAAAGGTGGTTTTAAAAAGAAATACAAGAAAGCAAAGTGGTTGTCTGAGAAGGCTTTACAAATAGCTGAGAAAAGAAGAGAAGAAGAAAAAAGGCAAGGGAGAAAGGCAAGGATATATCCAACTGAATCCAGAACTTGCATGAAGTGATGAGACTGGATGCCACTATCTTCATTTTTTGAATGTTGAGTGTTAAACCAGCTTTTTCACTCTCCTCTTTCACCCTCATCAAGGTCAAGAGACACTTCAGTTCCTCTTTATTTTCTGCCATAGTTTGTATCATCATATCTGAGGCTTGAGTAGGCAGATTTTACTGTGTACTCCATCCACATGCTCTTGTAAAATTTGAAGTTCATACTCTGTGAATGGATCACCAAATGAAACTTTATATGATTTTATTTAAGAGAAAATGGCCAAAAGGAAGGAGTATGAGGGAGAAGCATATAGAAATGTACATGAGTTGTACTTTTAATTTGGGAGATGACAAAGTATTTCACAACCAGAAACCCCTGGTAATCTACCAGTGGATTATAGGGCCAAACAGAAGGAAAATGGAAATTGAATGTGGAAAACCAGAGTAGTCTTCCTGGTGGCTGCAAGTTGAGCATCAGTCAGCCCTACCACCTGCTGCACACTGACCATGATGGACAGAGATGTTCAACGTCAAAGCACTGCAGGTCAACCATAAACTCAGAACAAATTATTCTCCTTTTATTCTAGGCACCTCAGGTGAAAAACTGGCATGTTTCATCTTTAGGGAACTTTGAGATAATTTAATATGATTTCCTCATTTGAAGAACCAAAACCAGCAGAGATTAAGGGATCTGCCCAAGTTCATAGAGCTGATTAACAGAAGGGCTGAGACAAGTCCCACTGGGCCAAATAAATACATTTGGGATGGCCTAATGAACAAATGAATGACTATTCCAACACCAGCACGAAATGAATTCCAAATCTGACCTGCTGAGCATTTGGATGCTCCATACTTTTCCTCAGTCATACAATAAGGAACTGATTGTCCACAGTAAATATTCATTCAGAAGTGCCCCATTTTATAGGACATGCAAGGCTACTTTACATATAGATTTGACAAGATTTCAAATATATAAGAACAAATCTTTTAAAAAAAGTAAGTAAATTTTCTGAAAAAAAAAAAAAAATCCAATTTATCTGCTATACCACTCCAAATTTTCATACATAAAATTTGCTCACATGGGTCTTCCTACACTAAGTGAACTGAAAGAGGTAATTAATAAAGCACCCATCCTTTCTGTGCAAACAGAGCCCAAAAACCCCCACTGTAGAATGTGCATTTTGAGTGGCAATTGCCAGTGCACTTGCGAAAACCAAAGCTCAACTCTGTATGTGTGGTCCATGATATTTTCCTCTGTAGAGTGAGCATAATATTTTATAAAATATCCCTCTGTGTGTAAGTCACTTTCCCTTTCTAGGCTGAGAGGGCAGGATCACTTGTTGTTTTGATTGAATTGGTTGGAGTGGAACATTTGTGACAGCCTCCTGCACCCCACCCCATGCAGGAAGCCCTGCTAACGTATAGCAGGGTTCATGAGCTCAGCTGCCCGCAGGCTCCAAGTAGGTGATATTCCCAGGTGGCGCTAGTAGTAAAGAACTTGTTTGCTAATGATCCCTGGGTGGGAAGATCCCCTGGAGGAGGAAGTGGCTACCCACTCCAGTATTCTTGCCTGGAGAGTCCCATGGACAGAAGAGCCTGGTGGACTACAGTCCATAGGGTCGCAAAGAGTCCGATACATGACTGAAATGAATTAGCACGAATGCAGGTAATATTCAAAAGTGAAGCAGGTTAAGTGGTGGAAGCTTAGGGATTGGTACGGGCTGTGGAAACTGGAGAGCTAGTGTTCCATGTAATGGGGGTGGATTTTACTCAACTCTAGTTCATTGTTACCATTTAGAAATGTGGGCCGGGTTTTGATAGACTCTCCACTTTGTTTAAGAGAAAACAGAAATTATACATTTCAATGTAAAATCTTTCAACTTAATGTTGACAGCTAATACAAATTTGTTTTAAAACATTCCAAATGTTGGTAGAAGAAAAAAGTCCTTTGGCCCATTAGTTACCAGTTTGAGACTTCCAGACCCTTACAATGAGATTTAGTGAGTGGTATTAAATTGTGTAAACTTGTGCGTTATAAATAAAACACAGAGAAAGACCACCCATCTTTTTATACAAATCATATGCATCCTTTAATCTTTACCTATTCACTTGTTTCCTAAAGCCCTTCCCAGCTCTCTGACATCATTCATCTGTACGGTCTGCACCGCACGGTTCACGTTTAATGATATGCATTCTTTCATTGTTTCTGATTTCACATGTGCAGACTTAATTCTTGCATTTAAACTTCATTGTAAACACTTCCAGGGCAAGAATCATATCTAATACTTCTTTTGTGCCAACCTCAAAGCTCAATAAATGTTTGCAGCTGATACTCTTTTCATTAAGGGAAAAAGAGAATAGTCTTTGCTGACACACAATACTAGAAACGAGCTTAGTGTCTTGAAGTTCCTGAATTTCTAGCCTAGGCAGGCTAACAAGTTCAAATCTGTGGGCACCTTGCCTTGCTGAGCTGAGAAGCACTGACTTGCCATAGGTTTTTTTAAAAGAAAGCACTTTGTAAAATAGGTGTGAATTCACCATGGCTCTTCTAGAATAACAGTATTGTAGGATGTATTTAGTCTAATGGAGGTGACCCCATCTTTTACAAGTGTGACTTTAAGTGTGAAATTTTCTGAGCCAGCTCTTATCTGTAGGAAGCCTCTCAGTTTAGGCACTCAGAGAATGGTAGGCTCAATTAAAGAAGGTCAAACTCACATTTCACAAGTCAGAACTCTGGGCCATTTTAGAGTGACTTTGTGGAGCAGAGGCATGAGCTGTAATCAGCCTTAATCCAGAAATGGGTGTGGTGGGGGGAGAATGGAGCTAGCATTGAACTCCCAAAAATGACTGACAACTACCTTTGTATCCACATGGAAGTGGGGATGGGGTGGCTGAGATATGACACGTACTGCAAGCCACTTTTTGCAGTGTTCTAGACATCAAAGTTATCTCTATACTGCCAAGAGCAGGCTACAAAGCCAGAACAGGTACACATGTGTGCCAGGAGGCCTGTGAATGTATCTGGGAGTGAGCCTAGCATTTGGTTTGAATTGACCAAAACTATCTAAAAGGGAAGAAGCTGGAAGAAGTGTAGATCCCCTGTGGATCCCTAAGTTCCTTGAATTTGATATGATGGAGATTACAAAGGAAAAGGTGAAGAGACCAACTCTGATGAGAACTGACTCCCTGGCCAAAAAAGAAATTGTATTCTCTCCCTTACTTGTAAATAATGATAAAATACTTAAAAAGTGCTTTTACTGAAAAATCCCAGCCTCCATTTTCCTTAGACTCACAAGCACCATGCACATGTGCCTCTCAGACATTTCTTTGCAGTTCTTATTATTCATCCATATTATTTGGTAATCTAGAAAAGAAGACTTCCCAGGTGGCTCAGACAGTAAAGCGTCTGTCTACAAATAAATCATCAAATAAATAGATCACATCATTGCACTAGGAAGCAGGTTTGGGGATGCAAAAAAAAAATTGTAATACTTTGATTACTAAAATAAGCGCCTCCACTTGGACAAACAATACTTAAGTCAAAATAAACATTAATTAATGTTTTTCAGAATGTTAGTTGTAACTCTGATATTGTCACTTTCTATTCAATAAAATTTATTGCTAAATCATCAAATTTCCTTTTGTGCTAGTCACTATGTTGATCCAGTTGCATCTTCTTCATTTGCAAATTTAAGTTGCTAATAAAAAGTGAGGTAGAAAATATAACTCATTTATCCTTGGGATAATCGTGTTTACTCAGTCCAAAGTGAATAGTAATTATAATGATAGAGTAATTTATATTCCTCTCTTGATTGCCTCTTATCCTTCTCTCAACAGCCTTTCCATCCATTTCTTTTCTCACGAAGCTTCTTCTGGTTGGAAACTTATCAAATTTCATCAGGTAAGAAGTACTGTGTGAACCTGTAACATATTTCAAAAGAACTCAGGGTTAGGAAATCCAGTGATGGTGTCAGCTTTGGACAAATATCTAGAATGTAAACTGGGAAGATCCATCAAGACCCCCAATCATTTTAGAGCAGTGGCTCTAAAGTGTGGTCTCCAGACCAACAGTCAGCATCAGCAGCACCTGGGAAACTTGTTAGATGTGCAAACTCTCAGGCCCTTTCTTGTGTTTTTAACAAACCTGCGAGGTGATTCTGGTGAGTTTGAGAACCACTGTCCAAGATAGGCTTCATGGACCAAAGGAACAGAAATCCTCTGGATTGATGGAATTTGATGGATTTGATATCTCTTCTTCCTTTCTTTCCTCCTTTGTCTTTTCCTCCTTCCTGCAGGTTTATCCATTCCTCATTTAGTAACCAAAATTGGCTTCACAGAATCATACTTCATTACAAACACACCGTCTTTATGACAATGTAAGTGCTATCTAATATGGGACTCCATCAAAACTAAGCATTCAGTAGATGTTATCAACTAATTAACTGATTTAAACCCTTGTTTAGCTTTGAGAAGGAAAGCTTCTGTAAGTTACAGAAGACACAGTTATAAACAGATGCCTATCTTCTAAGATGGTTGCCTTTAATACTTGGTATCCATGAGACATACTCTCTATAAGGGAAGTTATTATTTTTATGTGGGCTGAAAGCTTTGAATTGTTCCCTCAAGAGTCATTTGCAAAGGATTGTGTTTCCAAAAGGAGCTCATGTTTTCTTGTATTTAGAATGCTCAAGGTCTATACATTATCCATTATCTCCAATTCCAGTGGCCAGTCTAGATAGCTCTCCAGCAGCCATTTCATGTTCAGCCTTACTATAATTTGGTGTAACCTTGGGAATACTTGAGCCACCTGGTGGCTCAGATGGTAAAGAATCTGCTTATAATGCAAGTGACCTGGGTTCGACCCCTGGGTTGGGAAGATCCCCTGGAGAAGGGAATGGCAACCACTCCAATATTCTTGCCTGGAGAATTCCATGGACACAGAAGCCTGGCAGGCAACAGTCCATGGGGTCACAAGGAGTCAAATATGACTGAGCCACTAGTTAGCATGTAAGTGGCAATGCTTATGAATTATCTGCTAAATCTAAAATGAACGTGCATGAGGATGCTGTCATTCTGAAGTAACTGCTAAATGCTGCCCCCTATAATACCTTTGCTGAAGATACCCCTCATGTGCAAATATATATGTGGTTTATTCTCTATGCCATGCATATTCTTTAGCAAGTAGGCAGCAGAGTCTCTAAAACTCAGTTTCCTCATTTGTAAAATGGAAATAATAGAATCTACTTGTTAGTATCGTAAGAAATAATGGAGGTAATTCAGGAGCACTTAGCACAGTGCCTGACTCAATAAATATTTAGCCATGATTAAAGATCATTTTATTAACAGAATTATAAAGTCAAAATTTTCACGTAAAAAAATGTCACTTTAGACTTCATCCTATTAAAAACAAGCACATCAGGGAGAGATAAAGTGTATCTCCCTTGCATGATTCTACCACAAGTACATCGTATTTTCCATGGAGATTTGTTGTTATTGTCAGCTCCTTGCTTTCTGTTCTTCTAGTCCCTTGGCCAGTGCTGGGATTCTAGCATGGCACCAGGTAGAATTAAGCACACGAGTTAAGTGTGGAAATCATCATTCATAGCCCACCTGTACAGCTAGGAGATCATGGAATAGTGCCTGATATTAGTTTTGCCCTTTGGAGCAGAATACAAAAGTTCATGTGCAGGCAGCAGAAGGTCAAAGGACCTAAAGAACACCTTGAAAGGTGACTTACCTCCCAGCCTCTATTCAACTTACAAAGCAAAGCGTGTATCCAATTTTTAAGGATTTCTGGAGAAGAGAATTTCCCTAACTTTTCATTAAATGCTAATAGAAATAGATAAAAGTTACATATGATTATGAAATCTCATAATGAAATCATTATGAAATCTCATTTTGGCCTAAGTTTAAATATTTCTTAGAGAGACTATAGGATATGCTAGCAAGATTCAGTTCCATCTATGAGAAATAGATGGCTTTGGCAAGAGAAAGGATGCAGAGATAGGAGAGGAGATTCTTAGAAGAGAGGTTATGTAAAGCATTAAGCTTATATACATGTCCAATAAACAAGAGACTTCTGAGTTTGAATTAGTGACATGGAGAAATGAGAAACATCTGGAATCGGTGCTTATTTTTCTGGTCAGAAGCACGGTTTTGAGGTCCTTTGTTGAACTGTTGACTTTGTAAAGACTTATTAAAAACAAATGCCTAAGGTGACTGAGAAGAGAATGTAGCTGAATTTGGAACACAAAGTCCTTAAAGGGAAGGCTTTCATTTTAAAGAGTTTTTACTTTCCATCAGCTCAGCTTAATGCTGTCTCCTCAAACGAGTCCTTTTGTTCCATTTCAATACACACTTGAAGAGTCAAAGGCTTACAGACCATTTTAATTTAATAGTAAATTTTTGAAGAGAGAAAGGGGACTCATTTTCTTCATATGCTTAAGTTATATGATTTGTCCTTAACCAATCCCCTCCCTTCCACATGCACACAAATAACTGTCTAAGGAAAAGGGGATCTACTAGATGCTAGCCCTTATTTTATTATAGGCACAGCTGGGATTTACAAAGGAGGTTGTTTCCCTCTTTGGTTTCTGAAGAAGATTAGTTCTGTGGACAGATTAGTTCTGAGCCTTCTAGCCAGGATAGGCCAAGGAGCCCAGCAATGGGTTATGGGTTAACCCCTCTGGGTCCCCAGTTGACATGCTCATGTATCCTTGCTGGGCCTGGAACTAGTCACTCGCTATAAGAAAAGCAGGTGTTCCAGGCCAATGAGGTGATCGTGTGTTGAGACTTAGAGGGGGCCACCTCTAAGAATTATTTCCTGCTGATGCCCTGCCGTGCCTTTTATCACCCTTCTGCCCATATGAAGTGAGGGAGAGGGTGGGAGGAGGTATGGTGAAAAGGGACAGAGGTGACATAGATCTTCCAGGAATACTCTCCTTCCTCACTGATTTGCTACTCTCCTCAAATATTTCACAAAAAAAGGAAATGTTGGAAGGAGCCAGATCTCAGGGAGGCTGTAGGATGGAATTGTACATTTGGCATCACAAACCGGGATAATGAAATTCTGGTAGTGTGCTAAATTCCCAGCATGCTGCTGCCGAGCCAACCTTGTGCTGGTCTTTGTATTCAAGTTACAGTAATAAAGACGGTCCCCATGTCTCCTGTTTTTTATACTCAAGTTATTAAATTCAGCAGTATGGACCCCTTACTTTACAGGAGGCGAGGTGGAGGGCAGATGACCACTTACCAAGACCATCATTCTCATAAAAGAATCAAAGAATTGCCATATGTGGATCAGACCACAGGCCTAGCTGTTTCTCCAGCTAAGTAGCCTGATTCTAAAATGACTACCCGGGACAGTTGGTTGGGAGATAGGGGAAGATAAGCTTGCTTTCTATGAGGCACTCCCAGAATCCCACAATATTTAGTTATTGTTAAATTCATATTCCCTTTAACTTATTTTTTTCTAATGGGAACATCTCTTGTTCCAATGGGTAGCAGAATTACTACCCACTGTGTGAGCTCATGATTTTTTCATTTATGCAAAAGCTGCCTTTGACTAATCTTTGGGGAAGGTCCATGCTGTGTTCACCCTGCCCTGTTCTTTATAGTTTTGTAAATGTCAGTCTTCTTTGCCTTCCACCTTCATCTTTTCAGACCGGAAGGTGCAACAGGCTCTCCCTCACCACAGCAACTATGTAGTTCCCTCTTCTGGACCTGCGCTGGAGTTTATTGCCCAAAGTATTCCAAGCACAGAACAGAGTATATGCAGAAGTAGAATATAAATATTCACAGAGCCTTTAAAAATACCCTAGAAAAAAAGGTCTCTCTTTTTAGATCTATATGCATTTTGTATTACTAAAGTAAAATGTAAACCTATTCTTTTATGTAAGACCAATTTGGAATTTTTCATCATGGTACAGTGCATGTAAAAATAACTTCTTTATGCCTAGAGAAGTAATGCCCCATCAGTGACCCAAAATGGCTACCAGGAACAGGTTTATGAGTCCTACTTCATTGCTGAGAATTGTTTAAATTGTAATTTTAAGACGATTTATTATTTTAATTTTAAAATATGGCTTACATTTTAATTTTAGTGTCCAGAGACAGTCTAAAAATTTGGAGGAAAAAAATTAAAGCCAATATGTGATTCTACCTTATCTAATGAAAGAATTTTTTTTGAAAGACAGGCTGTGACTGTAAAGGTGGCTTTATCTGCACTCCTTGAGCATTAGGACTATTTTGCATCACTTTGGTTGGGGTGGCTTTCACTTCCCTCACAGGTGCTCCCTAGCAGACAGGGGTGGAATTTCGCTTCCCCTTCCAGGGCCTCCTGAGGTGAGGGCTGTAAGAAAGTGTCCTCCAGGGACTTGTGGGATACCTACCAAACTGTTCCCATGTTCACCAGATTTACAGAACTTAAAAGATTTTACGGAACTTTAGGTCACAAAAATGTTTTCTTTGGGAAATGCTAAGGGATTTGCTTTTCCTCTTCACCACAATGGCAGGAATACAGAGCTTTCTCATGATTTTTTAATAGGATACAGCTGCCCAAACTGCAGTGCCTTCTGCTAGGACTCTGCCTCATTTTTCATTTGCAGATGCCAAGAACTAACTAACTCTCCATCTCTCTCTCCCTCTCTCTCTTTGTCATACCCAGCGAAAGCTCAGGAACATGAATATATCTTTGTAAACATGGACCTATCAGTATGTATTCCCAGATGGAGCAAATGCCACTTTATTTCAGGCAGTTTGGTCTGGTCTGCTCCCACATTCTGTAAGAAAGTAGATGTCCATGGAGACCCCTGTCAGCTCCAGGCAGCTGGCAGCAAGTGGGTGTACTCAGGAGCAAGAGTGAGTCCAGCTTGAGCCCTGTGGTCAGCAGTGGGGAGAGGAGTGGCCCGCAGACTGGAGACCAAGGGGAGTCAGAATGAGCCAAGGGTCCGGGCAAGCCTGGCACCCAAGACCCAGGAGAATGGTCCATGTGAAGAGTGTCCAAGATTAGGGCCCACAGAGTCTGCAGGAACCAGAGGGACAAAGCAGGAAGAAGCACAAAGCAGGCTTACATGCCAACACTAAAGAAGGCATTCTAATCATTTCTTGCTTCAGGATTTCTCCTCCTTCCTGTAGTGTGGACAGAAAACCCAGTATAGGTGAGCACAGGGTGCCAGGATGGGGTTCAGAGGCACAAGGCATCAGATGCGTCTCCTGGTGACATCATGACAACGCAGAGAAGAGGCCTTTAAAATCACCATCAAAACATTAACATAGTTTGCCAAGGGAACTCATGTCAACTGAAAATTCCTCTGTCTTCTAGCCTCACAGTGCCTATCTCATCCCTGTTTTTGATGTAGCACGCATTCAAAAATTTTTTGATCCTATAAAATTCAACATATGACCTCCTTCTGTGACAGAGGTTTTGTGGTCTCCATAAGAATAAGCATCACCGAGAATGTCCTTCCAGACCTGAACTCATGTCCTCCATCTTTTCTTTCATCTCAGCATGTTGTCCCTTGGCCTAGTCCTTGGGGTTTCCTTTTCCATCATGTGTAAAAACCTCCTTGTCTTCATAGTCCAGATCTGGGCACACTGTGGGCAGGAACCTCTCCAAAGCAAATTAATTACTCTGGCCTTCTTGTCTGGCATGTTGTGTAAATAGCGTATGGAAAATAAGGCCTGGTCCTGATTTCGTCTTTCATTGGCCATATGCATGAGGCAAGTCCCTCTTTTTCCTGAGCTTCTCCTGCCTACTCCTATGAGCTGATGTAAGAATCAAGCAAATAATGGAAGAGGGAGGATTATAAATTTTAAAGCACCTCAGAAGGCATTCTTAAAATAAAATATAGACACTTGGCTCATATTGGGGTAGAGCTGAGCCTCCTCCAATCATTTTCTTGGCTGGTTTGTATAACCTCTGGTGAAATGATCATCATTGTCACTAAGTGGCATAGGTTTCAGCACATCCCTTGTTTCTTCTGTGGCTTTCACAGGGCAGTCCCATCTGCTGTGAACTGATACTTCTGTGAAGGGATGGGGTAGAAAGGCATGTAGTTAAAAAAAAAATTGAGGCCTCTGATTTAATGAGACACCTTAGGAGTAATTTTGGCTTCTTCAACCCAGGAAAGAATAACAACAGTGATTATTATAAAACCCAGAGTATAAACTGCCAATAGCCTAGCACTGTGGTTCTTATCATTTGAAATTTCCATTCATCCATATTCTGTCTCTCATAGCCACCATCATCATGAACATCAAATTTAACTGAGGTCCTGTCAGTTTGATTAAATTTTAACACACATTTTCACCCATCAAATATGTGCCAAGCCCTATGCTAAGTGTATAATGATGAGTAATTTATAGACTTTTCCTTGAGAAACTCACATACAGTTAAGCACATACATAAAAAATCAAGGTTTACTGTGATCTTTGCTATAGGGGAGGTATATTCAAGTGCTATGGGAGTAGAGAAGAGGGAGCAACTCAACTATCTGTAGGATAAGTTGCAGAGGAGTTAATGCACCATAGCTTCAAGGTTGCATGGAAATCGTCTGGAATGAGTACAGTGCAGTAGTTGAGTACAGGGGCTGTGGGGCCAAGCCGACTGGTCCCGATCCTGACTCCACCACTTCCCAACTCTGTAACTTAGCTTAGGGACTTATCTTTTGATGCCTCAGTTTCCTCACCTCTACAATAGGTATGATACTAACAGAGCCTAACTCAAGGGCTCTCATGGGTAGAAATGAGGTAAGGTATAGGGAGCACTCGGAGCAGATTCTGTCATATAGTTAATTACTCAATGAGTAATAGCCATTGTTATTGTTATTATTTGTTCTTCACTAAGTGAACAAGCAGGAAAGAGATTCCTAAAGCTCTTAGAGACTTAGTCTCTTAATTTATGAGATTTATAAGATCATTATTATCATTATTAATAACAAAGTGAACACTTATATACCATGTCCTAGATAGTTTATATATGTAGCTTGACTAAATATAATAAACCTGAGACTCAAAAACTTTATACTGAAATATCAGTGACACCATAAAGAATATGAAGTAAATGAATAATAGGTTCACGAAGGGTGGATGAAAGAGAATTATATAAGGAGGGATATTTACAATCCAACATGAGGGGGCAAAAGTCAAAGAGACTTTTGATTGATGGGCTTAAGCCAAATGAGATCCCTTGCATGATTTTGTGTTTATTTTCATTTTCATTTTGTAGTTTTTCTTGTTTCTTTCTATGTTCACTGCCTCTAAGCAGGGCGTATCCTCTACAGTCTGCTTCCCTTCTCACCTCTCATCTCATGCCCAGCCCTGAAAACGTTTGTGTACTGATGTTTGTGACGTACAGATGAGGATCTGGAACTTGAGTTTGGTAGTTGCTTACATTTGTTGAATAATGTTTTCATGCCAGGCTCTCTGCTAGGTGCTTACAGACATATGACCCACATAATATCCTAAACGAGTCCATGGGTGAGGAAACTGAGGGTAAGAGAGGTTAAGCCTTTAAAGAAGAACAGGACCAGAGGCATTGAAGCAGGAAAGTGTCGGACTTGTTCTGAGACTCGTTTGGCTGGAAAGGAGGATCCATGTAGGGGACTGGTATGAGTTTAGGCGGAAGCGGTTGGATGACCATGAATGCTAGGCTCAGGAATTTGAACGTGGCTACAGGAAGCTAATAAATGATAGGTTTCCTTTTCTTTGCAGCTTTATGAAAACCCACCCACAACAAATATATAGGCTGCCACATGGTTCACTCCAAAGTGAAAGGGGTGCCAGGAAGGTCTGAAGATGGTCAGGTCTCTTTGGAAAATGCCCCATTACAGGCAGGAATAGTCCTTCCCCTCTTAAAAAAACCTAAGGGAGGTGGGACCTTCCAATAAATATTCTCAGTTGAGTTTTCTTCATATATTTATATCATTTTTTAAAAATGACCACCCAACTTCCTTTCCTGGATTCCAGTCCTTGACCTCTGATGCTTAAGCTTTATGCTGCCAAGTGCCCTCAAAATCAAGAACGCATAACCTTTGATTCTAAGAAAATCTTCATGATGTTGTTCCTAATTACCTTTCCTCTCTCATCCTTCTTCACTCCCATGTTGTACCCCAGCCACACTGATCCTACTGCACCAAATTTTCTGCAAAAAAAAATCTTCATCAGACCACATACTATGCTCTAACCTCCATAATTCTTTACACTTCTAGGGTATGATTTCTCACTAGGAATATGTTTTTTGTCTACATTAGACCATAGGCTCTCTTATGGTAGGGACCCTTGTCCTGTCCTGATTCCTGCCTCTAACAAACACATGCAAGCACATAGTCAATGCTCAACAACAGTTTGTCAATGAATGAGTAAATGAGAGAATGCGTTCTAATGCCCTCGTCCTTATTCACTGTTGGACCCTGGTCTTCAACCTGCTAGGGAGTTTCCCTCTCTGTCTACCTGTCCCCAGACCCCCACCACCAACTTGGTCTTGAATTTCCATGTCACTCTCCGTATTTAATGTATTCCCCACCCCATTTACAATCTGGCACATGCGCAGACTCACTACCACCAAAAACGACAATGAAACTTGTCTTCTGTCTCATTTCTAGTGGTCATCCTCTGCCAAAACTCATCTGTCACCCACATACAGGTCCGAGGCCTCCCAGTTCTCATTTCCCTCTTTTTTTTTTTTTTATTTCCCTCTTAAATCAAACAATTATGTTTCCATGGAATTGACTGGAAAAAGAGACAGGGAAAGGAACCCTAACAACATCATGATGTTATATATAGTTGTTGGCAGTTCCTGGAATAGAGGGGATATGTGTGTGTGCTTAAAGTATGTGTATGTTTGTGATATAGCTGCCCACAGCTGGGAATGGTCTGGTTAAGTCTCAAGGAATGAACAGCCTGGATATATCTGCCTGCCCATTGGAAAGGGACAGGCCCTAGTTGGGCAGTCCTGGCTGTAGGGGCTCAGGAATTCTACCCAGCAGACCAAACCTGATGGTCTAGTAGTAGCAATAATAATTGTAACAGCCTAATTGCCTTTGCCTCTGTATACTCCCTCTGTTCTAATCACTATGCTAAGTTCTTCACAGAGATTAGTTCAATTGTTTCTCACATCATTCCAATAAGGCGGAAGCGCTTATTACTCCTGTTTTATAGGTAAAGAAACTGAGGCATGGAGAGGTTAAGTAGCCTACACAGGATCACACAGCAAGTGATAGAGCCAGGATTTGAACCCAAACATTCCAACATTAGAACTCCATCCAGTATGAAACAGTTCAAAGCAGATGCCCCATGATCACTGAGAGTTACAGTGTGTGGAAATGAAATACACATGCACACAAATGCAATTTGTTTTTACAATAAAACTCTCACAACTGAGGAAAATGGAAAGCTCATTAAATCTTAAAGAATATGTAATAAGTAGAGAAAGGATAGTTAAAAGTATCTCACAAAAAGCTGTACTTCTCAGCATGTTTATAAATTTGTAAATGTATTCCATTATGCATATAGGGAGAACCATGGAGCTCAGGGCTGCCACAGTTGTCCTGCATGTGGGCATCCCCTGGAATTGTGCAGTGCACAGACTACTCATCCTTACATGGTGGGTCCCCAAAGCAGGCTTATTTATGCCTGTAAATTAATACAGGGGCCAAATGGAAGCCTATTATGAGGCTTGAGTTCAGTTCAGTTCAGTTCAGTCACTCAGTCGTGTCCAACTCTGTGAATTCATGTCCGACCCCATGAATCGCAGGACGCCAGGCCTCCCTGTCCATCACCAACTCCCGGAGTTCACTCAGACTCACGTCCATCGAGTCAGTGATGCCATCCAGCCATCTCATCCTCTGTCGTCCCCTTCTTATCCTGCCCCCAATCCCTCCCAGCATCAGAGTCTTGTCCAATGAGTCAACTCTTCGCATGAGGTGGCCAAAGTACTGGAGTTTCAGCATCTTAGTGTGGCCTTAAAAAACTAAGTAAAAGAAAGTGTTGAAATGATAAACTGACTGTCACAGGACCATGGAAAGCAGACATCTATCCCAATGTGGCTGCAGAGTCTCTGACACCACACTTTCCTGTTCAGCCACTATACCAATGTACCAGTGTCCCTTAACCTGCCACTGTGCTCCACACACACCCTCCCATACTACCCAGACTGTAAAAATGATCGTCCTTCCTCCTCAGCCTCTCTCCCATCTTTACCCACTACCTCCTTCTTGAAGACCTAGATGTGCATCCATCCATCATTCCTCCATTCATTCAGCCAACATTTTTGGAGCACCTACCATACCCTGGGTCCTGAAGTAGATGCAGAGTAACACAGATGGGGAAGGCACCCTCACCATCAAACTGCACCCAGTTTAGAACAGGGGTTAAATAAAGCAAATTCTCTCCAGGAAGTTTTATAATCATTCTCTCTATTCCCCAGCTAGAGGAATTCTCATGTTTTGGAAGCATTTACAGTGCATATCCTTATGGATAAAGCAACAATTTGAGACACTTAAAGCAGAACAAATACATTGTAGAGAAACAGAAAATATTGTGAAAGCTGTAAATCAGTAAGTTTATATGTCTGTATCTCTTCTGGGTTCATTTTGTGAGGAGGCAGTGAAATGCTAAGTTAAAGCTCAATTGATTTTCTCCCGATACTTGCCAAATTCTTGATATCAATGTCACTATGTTTCCAGGATTCAAGGAGTCAGCTGAGCAAAAGTAACTTATACCACCTCCTCCTAGCCTGGGAATGGTTTCTATTTTTTCATTAAATGTGTGAGGCTTGAACCAGACAGCTATACATAGTGCGAAAATAATTTCATCCCCAAAGACATAAAGTAACAAATTACCTACTGGAACAACCACAGGTGAAAGGCTTTTTAAAAAAAATTATTTGTTATGAATATAAAATCCCAGCTGGCCATGCATGTTCCACTGAGACTTGAAGCCTTATCTTAGTAGACTATAGCAAGCTCCTTTAGAGCAGAAGCTATGTCTTATTTATTTGTCTAGCCCAGGCATTCAGCTCAGGGCTCAGTAAGTATTTGTGAATATTTTATACTACTGATAAAAGCAGAAGTCTGTGTCATTCTCTGATGTCTTGTCAGACTCCCTAATATTCTGGAGAGAGTGGCATTAGAGCTTTTTCTGTTTGGGCTTTTTTGAGGGGGCATTGGTGAGCATAAGGGGAATTGTTTTGCTTTATTTTTTTTTAATTGAAATATAGTTGATTTACAATGTGTTAGTTTCAGGTGTACAGCAAAATGAGTCAGTCACACACACATATGTGCACATATATATACATGTATATTCTTTTTCATATTCTTTTCCATTATAGATTACTACAAGATAGTGAATATATTGGATTGGCCAAAAAGTTCATTTGAGTTTTTTTGTGAAATATTATGGAAAAACCTGAATGAATCTTTTGGCCAACCCAATAGTTCCCTGTGCTGTATAGTTGGACCTTGGTGTTTATTTTATATATACAACAGTGTGTATCTGTTAATCCCAAACTCCTAATTTATCCCTCTCCTACTGTTTTCCCCTTTGGTAACTGTAGGTTTGTTTTTTTAGTGTCTGTGAGTCTATTTCTGTTTTGTAATAAAGTTCATTTGTATCATATTTTTAGATTCCACATATAAATGATATCACATAATATTTGTATTTTTTCTGTCTGACCTCACTTAGGATGATAATCTCTAGATCCATCCATGTTGCTGCAAATTTCATTCTCTTTATGACTGAGTAGTATTCCATTGTATATATGTGTACTACATCTTCTTTATTCATTCACCTGTCAATGTTTTATTTTTGAGATGTCATAATCCAGTAGAGACCAGGATGAAATCAGTGACCTTGTCTTTCAAGATAGCTTAGATATTGACCACTGATTATTCCATTTGATGAGTAGGGCTATTAAATGATCTTATCTGCCCTGTGATCAGCACTCAAGAAAATAATTGTATCTCAGACTTTAGTACATGTATTGTTGTTATTCAGTCACTAAGTTGTGTCCAACTCTTTGCAACCCTGTGGAATGCAGCGCGCCAGGCTTCCGTGCCCTTCACTATCTCCGGGAGTTTGCTCAAACTCATGTCAAATGTGTTGATGATGCCACCCAACCATCTCATCCTCTCTTGCCTTATTACCTTAAAGTTTTGCTGTATTTTCAACTCAGGAATTGCAGCCAACCCCTTCTATGACCCTAGACTTCACATCTCTTCTAAAGGCTGTACAAAAGCTATGAGCCTTCTTCTACCCCATGCTATCCCAGCAGTATGCCCTGGCCTAGATTCCCCAGGAAATCCATGTGCAAACAGGAAGTGGCTTATGAAGCCATGCTTGGTCTGAAAAACACAATACATATGTCATCTCACCTTCAACAGAATGTGATATTTAATGTCACAACCCTCTTCCTGTCCAGCTTGGCACTGGCA
The DNA here is from genome assembly GCF_003369695.1 of Bos indicus x Bos taurus. Classification (NCBI taxonomy): domain Eukaryota; kingdom Metazoa; phylum Chordata; class Mammalia; order Artiodactyla; family Bovidae; genus Bos; species Bos indicus x Bos taurus. The sequence continues at coordinate 38,256,163 of NC_040085.1, forward strand.
TTTTGTTTGGCATGGTGGTGAGAAATGTAACAAAACTATGTGAAGTTTTCCTTCCAGAGCACTTCTCAAGGGAACTTGGTTGCTTTACAAGAAATTCCTATTGCATAATATTCGTGAAATGCCCCTTCTGTCCACTAATGAGAAGATTCAGGACAAAATAAACACATTTCATCTTGACCATATTTAGAACCCACAATAAAAAGGAGTAAAAAGATAAGTTGATGAAATTTTATCTTCATATTCCAACATATTATTCACTGTCTCTTTTTTTACTGTAATAACTTCTTAAATGAGCTTCCCAGGTGGTTCAGTGATAAAGAATCCATGGGCCTTTTTGATCCCTGTGTCAGGAAGATCCCCTGGAGAAGGAAATGGCAACCTGCTCCAGTATTCTTGCCTGGAGAATCCCATGGACAGATAAGCCAGGCAGACTGAAGTCCATGGATTCACAGAGAGTCGGACATGACTTAGTGACTAAACCACCAACTTCTTAACATAATGGCATTTATATACATTTTCAGAGGATTTTCATTGTATTAAGTATTGAATTACATACTGCCAGTAAATCCATTAGAAATTCTCATTCCCAACTCTTATGATTTGGCTATAAAGATTCAAAAAGAAACCAAGACATTATGGAGAAGCCAGTGGCTACAGCTGCAGGATCTTAACATTTGTTTATGTTGTAAACTTCTTCCTCTGTGAAACCAAAATGGTTTAAAATTGTGGCATATCATGTTGGTCCTTGATGACTACCTTCAGGTGTGTGTTTGGAAGGGCAGCTGTGGTGGCCATGCTCTGGGTTCCCTTCTCCACCTCACCCCAGCAACACATCCTCTGAACTCTACTCTGTTACTTACCAGGGCAGCTGGAGGAGGCTGCATCAACTCCCTGCCAACGCCCTTCTAAAAGCACAGTGACAAAGCGGCCTTATTGATCTGAAACAAATTTTTCCGTTTTAAACTTAAGCAAGTGGTGGTAAAATAGAAGTATTTATTTATTTATTTTTTTGTCCTTTATCTATTTTTTTAAATTTTGTTTTATTTTCCTTTATCTATTTTTTTAAATTTTGTTTTATTTTTAAACTTTACATAATTGTATTAGTTTTGCCAAATATCAAAATGAATCCACCACAGGTATACATGTGTTCCCCATCCTATGTGTTAAAGATGTATGCCAGATACGCAAGAGTTGTAGTTTTTTAGTTCCTGCTTACACATTATTGTTTTCCTATTTTTTGATCCAGCATAAGGATTAAATGTGATTTTCAGAAAGTCATGGTTAGATGCCTGCTACAAGCCAACTCTTCCTAAAAGAAAAGAATACTCATAAATATAGAACTGATATTGGGTTTATTTTTGTTCTCCTTTCATTTTTCTTGATCCTGCAGTGCAGGTGTTGGAGAAGGCAATGGCAACCCACTCCAGTGTTCTTGCCTGGAGAATCCCAGGGATGGTGGAGCCTGGTGGGCTGCCATCTATGGGGTCGCACAGAGTCGGACACGACTGAAGCAACTTAGCAGCAGCAGCAGCAGCAGCAGGCTCCTCTGTCTATGGGATTTCCCAGGCAAGAATACTGGAGTGGGTTGCCATTTCCTTCTCCAGGAGATCTTTCTGACCCAGGAATGGAACCCAAGTCTCCTGCATTGCAGGTGGATTCTTTATGTCTTCCTGCAAAACCAGTTACAGTAAGATAAAAACGAAGCAAACTGGCATGTGGTACATGAAAGAGATCAAGTGTATTGGGGCTCATTCTTGCAGAATTATATAAAATTGATCTTTATACCTGCTTCTCCTTCCTATTAAGTATGGATAGTAACTCATTCATTTTTTTCACTTATTTACTTAATTCACACCTTCATTCAAAGTACTAACTAGGAATCAGTTGTTTGCTAGAACATGAAAAAAAATAGAAAAGAGTGACAATCCTTGCTATTTCTTTGGGGAGACAATATCTACATTCATGAAACAATTTAAGATTTATTTAAAATATGTAAAATTTAATTGTAAAAATAATAATAGATGACACTTATATAGCATTTACTGTGTGCCTGAAACTCTTTGGGTTTTATAGATATTAATCCTCCCAATAACCTTGTCAAGTAGCTTCTGTTGTGATCTCATTTTACATGTGCTGAAACTGAGGCCTAGAGAAGTTAACTAACTAGCAAGTTAGTAGCAGAGTGAGGATTTGAATCCACAATTTAATCTGGTTCCAGAGTTCAGGCTCTTTGGCCACTGCCTACCATGCACATTTTTTTCTTTGAAATAGGAACAACAATCATTTTTGAAATACTTTCCTGAATCATCAACAGAGAGGCATTGATTATATTTTAAAATTCAGCCTAAAGGATGTATCAATAAATGTGTTACTCATAAATGTTTACCTTTTAAGCTTCTAGACTAGACTGTTTTCTGGTTTGATTGTGATTAACATTTGTGGAAAAAATGATAAAATACAAAATACTCAGGATCTATATAAAATTTATACAAATCAAGTCATCACGGTGTTACTTATTTCTTTCTGCCTCTGTTCTTACAGTTCATGACTGTAATAAAAATAAGTTGTATTTTTATTTAGGGAGAACCATGCACACACGTTTTATGTAGAATGAAACTGTTGCAGCCTGAGGTCACTCTGGGAAGCCAAGAGCAGAAGATATGAGCAGAACCTCAGTGATGGTCTAAGGTTCAGGCTATGAAGAAGTGGTATTAGAATTTTTAGAAAGCCAGAATTGCAGGAAGAAGAGCCAGGATTTGGAAATGAATATAGATACCATGATAGGAGGAACGACTGTCTTACACAATAGTGTGAGAAAACTTTTATAAGCGGCCTTGAGCACCAGGCTGAAAAGTTCAAACAAAACCCCACAGACAAGTATAAAAGCAAAGAATTGACTCATTCATGCATTCATATAATTACAACACTGGAAGGGACCTTGGATAGCATCCATTCCGACTCCTCCTTTTACAATCATAGAGTCTAAAGACCCAGAGGCCACTTCCAGTGTCACTTACCAAGTGGCAGAACAGTATGCCGCTGTCCTGATTCCTCATTTAAAGTCATTTCCAATGGCCACTCTGGGAAGCTCACCTGGAAGAGGCATTTGGTTCAACTCAAGGGAGAAAAAGAGGCTGGGGGACCTGTGAGGCATTACTGCAAAATTCAGGTAAAACACAAGAGGCTTAGTGGAGACAGTAAACTTCTTGAGAAAGAATTGAGGGAATTTGATTGAGTAACATTAATAAACAGATGGAAAGCACCAAGGTGCCTCCACATTGGCATAGCTTTGACAGAAATGGGGAATTTGGACAGAGATGTCACTTGGGCATAGAGATCATCAGCTCAGATTAATGCCTGTGTGAGTGAGGTGACATATTACACCCAGTTCATGTGGGATCTTCCGTAACATGATGATCAGATTCCAGGGCCCTCTGCAGTTTCTCCATTAAGCACTTACCACCATCATTAGCATGTGAGCAAGTCCTTGCCAAGACTGTGAGATGACACTGAACTCCATTTTGCTTTGATAACCATTGTCTGCCCTACCCTAGGTATTGGTGGTGGTTTCTTCTAATGCCAGCCTCCTTCCTGTGTGTTCACCTCCCCCAGAGGCTGAACAGCAGAGTGGCAAAAAGGGTCAGCTCTGAAGGCAAATAGACTGAGATTGAACCCCGCCCTACAACTCTTTCCTTGTGTGACTTTGGCAAACTTCTTAACTTCTTGATAACTCTTTCTCCTCATCCCTAAAATGACACTGTGATCAGTACTTACCTTCTAGCACTGTGAGTATTAAATGAAGTAATATATGTAAAAGAATAGCAAACACTCAATAAACAGCAGCTCTGACTGTGGCAATTCCATGATTCCTCTCTGCTCCATTACAGTTCTGGAGGGTTTTTTTTTTTATTTTTTCTCTACAACAGCCTAGAGCACTAGAACATTTCCTTCTTATCAGGTACCCATTCTCTGCGGCTGCTGTTGTAACCTTAGCATGTCCCATTCATTGCAGGAGTCCCCCTCTGCTTCTCCAACAAAGGTCAGCCTAGGCCCCCTGGATTCTTAGGACATCTGAGTCCCCCACCCAGTGAACCACCTTTCCCCCTCACAAATAGGCAACTCAGGTTTGTTCTGGGAAGGGGAATGACCCCTTTCTCCATAGTCATGCAATCTCACAATGTAAAATTGTGATTAGGCCATCCAGCTTTCACCAAAGGGCTCTCAGATTTGGCAGATCACCCTGTGTTGGAGTTCATCTAGCTAAAGGTTCAAAAGTAAATTCTTTGCCTCTGAAGCAGGACTAAAAAGGAATTGAAAGCAGAGAGGCCCCTAAATTGAGATTCAAATCTAGGCTTCACATTTACTAGCTATGTGACTTTGGATCATGTAGTACGTCTGAATCTTGGTTTCCTTACTTGTAAAAATAGGAATATTAATACTGATTTTCCTATGGTAAGGATGTGAACATGTAGTACCTGACACATAGTAAATCCTCAACAAACTCTGACTCTTGCTATTCTTCTGTTTCTTATCATCATCATTACTGCCGTGACTCCATCATCCCCCAGTTATGAATATACCCAATATTTGAAAGTGGAAACATCTTCTAGCAAAGTGAGATCTTGTTTTGGGCCTTAATAACTCAGCGAATTTGTAGCTGGTGATGACAGGCAACATCCAACATCAGAAGCCATCAGAGTAGAGTGGCAGCCAAACCATAATCTCATCATTTTGATTTCATCTTCAATGTTGGCTCCTTAAGCTAGAGGTGCCAGTGCCAGGACCAAGAATTTCAGGCTTCTTTGTAAGGCCAGAGAATTTTAATGCCATGGGATGCTGAGCTAAAGCACAAAGAGGAGTTTGAGGAGACTAATAACTACCATAAGGTCTCAAGTCAATATGGTGATACTACTGCCTGCTTTATTTTTCTATAGTTTTTATAAAGATATCATAGATCACACAGTAGTTTTAGGCCTTTTCAAGAGCTCCTTGAGGTACATAAACAGGCCAGAGATGATTTATAGCTTTTTGGTTTCATCTGCCATTGAATTTTAGAAGTAGAGTGAGGTGACCTCTCTAGACAAACAAATGAGGTGGCAGTGACACCCCTAAATCCCTAAACTGTGCAAGTGAGACCTTTCCCAGTGCATGAAGATAGCCAGTCTGAACTGCAGTAGCATTCTTATTCCTCCTCTGTACAGTCAACAGAAAAAAGCTAGGCTTAGGTTTGCAGCAGAATGGCAATTAACTCCCCTGGTTCCCACTAGTCAAGGGTTGTTGGCATTAGAATTCTAGCAGACTATTCTTCATGCAGAGCATCTTTCTTTTTTATTATGTTCTCTGGCATTTTTACCATCTGTATTACTCTGTTCTCATCTAATTTGATCTTAGACATTTTAAAAGATGAAATTACATTAGACCCTCACAAAACTAAGCACTGGGCAAAGTTTAAAATAAAGATGATCTACAGGTTTCTACTCGGTGTAACAAAAAATATAAATTATAAATACAGTGGGCAGAAAAGCTGTCCTCTGATGAAATATTTTCTGGATTCTGTGAGAATAGAATCCAGACAAGTATTCTAGTTCTACTCTCTTTAAGTCAAATTTCAATTGAGAGCCTCAGATCTTCTAAAGCTACTATTGCCCCAGCATGCCCCCATCCTCCCCTCCATCGATCTGTCACATCTGTGCCCGTCACAATTCTCACTTGTTTGGGCTCTGACTAAGCTAAGCTGTAAGGAACTAAATGGAAGGGTATAAAGAAATTCACAGGCCCTACTAAAATGCTAGAGAATGAGACTCAGAATCCAGGTAAGGAACAAAGGAAGCGCACAGCCCAGCTCTCACATCACATAAGCAGCTTGACTCTATCACTGCCATCACTAGGGACTATACGCCATGGCTGGCATCACTACCATTGATCAGAAGGAGCCCCAAACTTTCCAGGCTTCTCTGTGCACTCACTCCAGTATTAAAGCCCCCCCGTGGGGACACCCAATTGGCCTCCTACCAAACACACAGTAGTGATGTCCTCAAACACAGAAAAGAGATTCAGAGGATGGGCAGCCAAAAAACGATGTTCCCTTTCTCTTCTGTCTTCCTCTAACTGCTCCCATTCTACCTTAAATTTAGTATAAAGCTTCTTTTTTTTTTTTTTTTCATAAAACCTTTTTTTTTGATCCTTATTTTTCCTGTTTCACAGATAGGAAACACAAGCATCTTAATTCGGACTTCCATAACAAAATGCCATAAACTGGGTGGCTTAAACACGAAGCATTTATTTCTCACAATTTTGGAGGCTGGCAAGTCTAGGATCAAGGTGGCAGAAGATTTGCTATCTAGTGAAGACACACTTTCTGGTTTATAGATGACCACCTTCTTGCTGTATCCTCACAAGGCAGAGAGAGCTCTGGCTCCTTCATCTTCTTAAAAGGGCACTGATTCCAAGGGGCTCCACCCTCATGACTTCATCTAAACTTAAACACCTCCCAAAGGATCTACCCCCAAATAGCATCACATTGGGGATTCAGTTCAGACCCCATGAATCACAGCACGCCAGGCCTCCCTGTCCATCACCAACTCCCAGAGTTCACTCAGACTCATGGCCATCGAGTCATTGATGCCATCCAGCCATCTCATCCTCTGTCGTCCCCTTCTCCTCCTGCCCCCAATGCCTCCAAGCATCAGAGTCTTTTCCAATGAGTCAACTCTTCGCATGAGGTGGCCAAAGTACTGGAGTTTCAGCTTTCGCATCATTCCTTCCAAAGAAATCCCAGGGCTGATCTCCTTCAGAATGGACTGGTTGGATCTCCTTGCAGTCCAAGGGACTCTCAAGAGTCTTCTTCAACACCACAGTTCAAAAGCATCAATTCTTTGGCACTCAGCCTTCTTCACAGTCCAATTCTCACATCCATACATGACCACAGGAAAAACCATAGCCTTGACTAGACGAACCTTTGTTGGCAAAGTAATGTCTCTGCTTTTGAATATGCTATCTAGGTTGGTCATAACTTTCCTTCCAAGGAGTAAGAGTCTTTTAATTTCATGGCTGCAGTCACCATCTGCAGTGATTTTGGAGCCCAGAAAAAGAAAGTCTGATACTGTTTCCACTGTTTCCCCAACTATTTCCCATGAAGTAATGGGACTGGATGCCATGATCTTCATTTTCTGAATGTTGAGCTTTAAGCCAACTTTTTCACTCTCCACTTTCACTTTCATCAAGAGGCTTTTTAGTTCCTCTTCACTTTCTGCCATAAGGGTGGTGTCATCTGCATATCTGAGGTTATTGATATTTCTTCCAGCAGTCTTGATTCCAGCTTGTGCTTCTTCCAGTCCAGCGTTTCTCATGATGTACTCTGCATATAAGTTAAATAAGCAGGGTGACAATATACAGCCTTGACGAACTCCTTTTCCTATTTGGAACCAGTCTGTTTGTTGTTCCATACCAGTTCTAACTGTTGCTTCCTGATCTGCATACAAATTTCTCAAGAGGCAGGTCAGGTGGTCTGGTATTCCCATGCTTCATATATGGTTTTTGGTTTGGTTGTTTTGGATTTTAGGAGAACATAAACATTCAGTTCATAGTACTAAGCCCCAGAGAGGTTAAGTGACTGTAGAAGTTCATGAAAAGTGAAAGTGAAAGTCATTCAGTTGAGTCTGACTCTTTGTGACCCCATGGACTGTAGCCTGCCAGGCTCCTCTGTCCATGGAATTCTCCAGGCAAGAATACTGGAGTGGGTAGCCGTTCTCTTCTCCAGGGGATATTCCCAACCCAGGGATCAAACCAAGGTCTCCTGCATTGCAGATGGATTCTTTTACTATCTGAGCCACCAGGAAAGCCTGAGAGTACTGGAGTGGCTAGCCTATCCCTTCTCCAGGGGATCTTCCTGACCCAAGAATTGAACTGGGGTCTCCTGTATTGCACATGGATTCTTCACCAGCTGAGCTATCAGGGACAGAACAGTACATATCACTTCTGGATTGTTGCTACATGTATGAACTTTTTAAAACACTACTTTGCTTTGTCTTTTATTGTTGCTTTAAAAAAGATATTCTGTTTTTGTTTTGCCAGTGGAACCTTTGAAAATTTTTCTAGTGAAATTTATGAGACATCTCAATTTCTTAGGTAAACAAAAGCAGAGCTGCTCGGGTTGAAGAGTAAAAGAGCACAGAAGACAACCTGCTCAGAACCCAGATAGGGAACAAAGGAAGCTCACAACTTAACTGGCACAGAACATAAGCAGCTTGGCTCTATCTCTACCATCACTAGGGACTACACACCATGGCTGGTTCCACTGCCACTGATCAGAAGGAGCCCCAAACTTTCCAGGCTTCTCTGTGCCACTCACTCCAACATTAAAGCCCCCAGTGGGAACAATCCTTATTTCAAACACACAAAGCACATAGAGGTATGAAAACTGCTGTTGCTTCACTCAGTAAGAAAGGTCGGCCATCCCTAGTCCATTTTCTGTCACTGCCCCTCCAGCCCTGGACTCAGGGACAGGAAATAGCTCTGAGTTTAAATAGAGAAGTAACTGTTCGTACCCAAATTTGTCCATGGCTGTGGTCCAGCATTTCTCAAAACATGTTCCATAGAATGCTTGTTCATCAGGATATTAATAAAAAATAACTGAGAAGAATAAAAATGTTTCATTGGGTCTCTCACCTTGGCCAAGTTTATGAAAAACAATAGTTTTGTAAAAATTAAAAAAGTTTCTTACCTATGAGGAAGGACTTTCAGTGTTGTGACACTCCAAATAAGAGGTATAAGTGTCTAGAATTTTCCACACATTTGATCAGAAACCTATTGCATTTCTTAGAGCCAGCCTCTGGAATTTTTTGGTTTAATTGTACTTTTTAATGCTTACTAACCATTTGGCTATTTTTAGAAGCAGGATGAGTTGGTTCTTATGCAGCCATTTTTCTTACAAGAATTCTTATAAAACTTGTAAATCCCAGAGGAATTGCTAAATTCACTCAGGAAAGTGAATTTATTTATTGCGCCCTTATGTCAGTACTCTTGCCTGGAAAATCCCATGGATGGAGGATCCTGGTAGGCTGCAGTCCATGGGGTGGCTAAAAGTCGGACATGACTGAGCGACTTCACTTTCACTTTTCACTTTCATGCATTGGAGAAGGAAATGGCAACCCACTCCAGTGCTCTTGCCTGGAGAATCCCAGGGACGGGGGAGCCTGGTAGGCTACCGTCTATGGGGTCACACAGAGTTGGACATGACTGAAGTGACTTAGCATAGCATAGCATATGTCTGAAGGACCTGGTTTAGGTAGGAGCATTTCTCTATAAGGTAAGGGTATAGAGAGTAGCTCGGAAACACTCAGAAAATCTTAGGCCTGGATACTCTTAGGATAGTAACAACAATATTACAACTTGCTAATTAAAGAAGTCTGTAAAGTGCAGTTATGAAACCCAGTGAGGTGAAGGGAAATTTGCTTTCAGATTCACTCTTTTTAAATCCTGGTGATTATCCTTCAAAGGACGTGGAGGTGTCTGTAAAGGTCTAATTGAAAGGCAAGAAAGGACCAAAATTCTAGAAAAGAAATTATTTAGCCAGGTGGAAGGCATTGAACTGCCCAGGGCAATCTATTACATCCATGAGTTATCATTTGACCCTGTTGAAGTCAAATGTGTAGCCTGATTTATCAATGTCTACAGTCCCCTATTGCCTTTTGCTTCAGATGAAACCTGCTCAGCCTGGCATCTAATCTCTTCCTCAGCCACATCTTTATCTCAGCAATTCATTTTTTACCTTAGATAAATCACTTACCTAATGCAAGCCTCAAGGCTTTTTTTTTTTTTTTAGTATAAAATTGGAATAATCCTAACTGCTCTGCCAACTATCAATTCTGAGGTTGTGTTGAGAATCAGTCATGTTGATTGGGACCAACACTAGCCTATACTGAACCTTTGTGCTAATTAGGAAAAAAGTGCCCTTTCTGGAAGTAGGCAGCCTTCTGGCTCAGGCTCAGCTAGTGGCATAGACTAGATTTCAGTGCCACATACCTTGGAAATTTTGTACCACCCACCTAATTGCATATCTATTATCAATGGATGTAGAAGAATTATATAAACTGAAAAATGCTTTCATCAGGCAGTTTTATAGAGTAGTCAGTGGCAGGACCGCTGGCTATGCCACAACAGCTGTGTGACTTAGGCAAACTCAGGGACTTCTTTGAGCTCCAGCATCCTGGTGTGTAGGAATGGGAATGACAGCATCTAAGAGTTGAAGATGGAGATCATGCTTGAAAAGTACCCAGAATATATAGTAAGCACTTAATAAATGCCAGTTATTACTATTATTATTTCTTAAAGCTTAGGAAAATGGACTTTGGGACATTTTTATTCCAACATAGATCCTACATTCTAGCCAAATCTTCTACTTCTTCTTGATATAACAACATACACCAGACAGTTTGCACTCTTCCCTGTGCTGCTTCTTAATGGGAAGCAAGTCACTCTGCCAGTCCATAGTTCTCTTTTATCATTCCCTTGGTATTTTCCCAATCATATACATTATTCTTCAATATTACTAGAGAGTAGCAAATAACTTATAATACTAAATTTGAAAAAGCAAGGTATAAAATTGTATTTTCATGACCTCAATTTTGTTAAAAAAAAAAAAAAACTGAAAAAAATATATATACACAGACAGTCCATGCTTTACACAGCTTAATATACATAAATTTCAGTTACCATGGGCTAGGTAAATAGCAGTGATCTTTCAACAACTCAGTTCAAATTTCAGTTAATCGAGCATATTAACTGTGAGTGATTCTTTAAAAATTCACTGCTAGCGCTTTAGTCCACAAATCATTGTGTAAATGACAGATACATTTCATGATCAGTAGCCAGTCATATCACTGCTTTCCATGTCTGTCCATCATTGGCCACTGTGCTTGTTATTCAGTTCATGTACAGATAGCAAAGTGTATGGTTGCGTTGCCTCCTCGTCTCCCAGCAACAAACTCACACAGCATTTTAAAAAAAATGAATAATTGAAGAGGAAGTTGGTTAAGAGTGATGCAAGTGCCCACATAAATGAAAAGTGATAGCAGTAAAATTTGAATTAATGTAACCGGAGTTATAGAACTATCTAACCAGGGGATGTTGACCCTGCTGCTGTTTTAGAGACTCTAGATATGGCCACAGCCAGAGCACCTTAGGGATTGTAAAACTGACAAAAGTGAAGAAGTTAGAGAAAAAAGATGGAAATGTCCCAGGAAAAGTGATGATGGCAAAAAAATAAAATAAAATATGATAACAATGACAACACTTTACAAGAATAATTCTAAGAGATATTTTCCATCATTGAAAGTGCAAAGGATAAAATGTTGGAAGCTGATCTAAGCTTAGAAGGGAGTATGACAATTTGCCAAGGCAGAGTAAAAATGATTGATCTGTATCAAAGCTTTACAATGAAAAATAGGTTAGCGTTATTCAAACTGCAAAGAAATAAAACAATGTAATTCTCAGTGTTTCTAATATTTTAAATTACAGAATATTAAAATATTTTCAATTTCTATTTTCTATTTTCCTGTACATTTTTAACCAGCAGTAAGAGAGTTTTCAATATTTTGACCCAAAATGCTAAAAGTCACAGAACACTTGGATTTTTCCCACTGATGATTAAAATGACCTTGCATGATTTTAGCTTGCATAGTCACTTTTATGGTCAAATACTTACATGAAAAAGCTATCTGTACTTATATCTCTATATAAAAAAATGACTAGATGAAAGTACCCCAAAAAGTAAACATTGGTATTGGAACTACAACTCATAGAATTTTCTGCCTTGAAATTGTTCTGTGATTAGCATATATTACTTTTATAATCAGAGAAGAAATCGTTATTTACCACAAGACTGGTATAAGTATAACCCACCCTTGGTTGGCCCTCTCTGCTCTTGGCTCAGAACCTCTCAATCAAAATATACATAAGAAACCTTGCTGCTGATTAGTTCTTTAAAGGCCTTTGGGTTATTGTCTGTGATTTTTTAGTGATCTCAACAAGATAGACATTTCTTTATGTACAGAGACAGTATATAGGAGGTTTTACCTTCTCTTTTCCTAGAGCCCTAAACAGTGTTCTGAATACATAATAGGTGCTCAATAATATTTCTAGCCCAGCTCTCAAAACCTGCCAGCAGTTGCTGGGGGAAAATTTAAACCCAAAGCAGCAAGGAACAATTAAATGATATTTAAACATGTTATGAAATTTCATATAAAAGTTGTTAGGTATTGTTGTTTAATTAAGAATTAATTTTTTTCTTCTACAAATAACACAATGGTTGAGAATCTAGAGGACCCTGTATCCTGATGGGTACTTTAATTCAGTCTCAGAGTCTTGCCACATTTCTTTGGATTGCAAGAAATGGAGTTAAATTCTTTATCCACATATACATAGAAAAAGAAAAATTATGATTGTTACAGAAACCACTACTTCTATTTCTTAAATATCATTCATTAAAAACTAACAAACTATCTCACAAATGACTTTTTAAATGTATGTCCTTTGTTAAAAATAGATGAAGTGCAATGAAAGACAAAATTTCTGTCTTCCTGGTTGAGACACCTGACTTCTTTTTGCAGATTTCACTCTCCAAGTCAGTTCAGGCGTGGGAGCTGAGGGATGTAGGCAGAAGTGGCAGGTGTATAATGCCATTTCTGTCACTCGATTCAGTACATAATGCATCTTGTAGTTTCTCCTTGAACCCCCTTTTCATTTTCCATGGTATCCCGATAAACTGCATTTCACTACCTTGCCCTCAACTTAGAGGAACATCACTGAGGCCTGTGTCATCACATTCTGCCTCCAGAAGGAGGTGAATTGGGCAGAGGAAGAACAGGCAGAGGGGCCCTCATGTGCTGCCAGAAAAGCACTCCAGATTTTCCCTTTTGACAAAGAGGTTTTTGTAGTATAGCTTCTAACCCAGCCAAAGAAACTCTATCTTCCATCAGAGACTTTATCATTTACCTTTTCCTAAAGAATGGGAACAAGGCAAAACAAAGGCAAACAAATTCTGATTTCAGAATGTATCTGGAATTTTTAGCTTCCCCTACCCCCAGCCTTTTTAAAGAATAGCAGCCCCCTTCTCCAGAGAAGGCAATGGCACCCCACTCCAGTACTCTTGCCTGGAAAATCCCATGGATGGAGGAGCCTGGTGGGCTGCAGTCTATGGGGTCGCTAAGTGTCGGACACAACTGAGCGACTTCACTTTCACTTTCCTGCATTGGAGAAGGAAATGGCATCCCACTCCAGTGTTCTTGCCTGGAGAATCCCAGGGACGGGGGAGCCTGGTGGGCTGCCGTCTATGGGGTCGCACAGAGTCAGACGCGACTGAAGTGACTTAGCAGCAGCAGCAGCCCCCTTCTCCCAGGCTTACTAAATTGTACCTGTCACAATATGGAAATAAACAACTGTTTGCAGAGTTGTGTCCATACCAGCCGGTATTTGGCTGCTGCACGTAAATTCCAGTACATCTCAGGGGTCTTTCTTCAGGTCCCTGCCCTCAGCCTTGGGAGGCAGCACACAAATGTATCAGACAGAGTGAACTCCTGCTTTCCAGTTGCAAATCCAGTTGATTCTGTCTGCCCTGCTGGAGTTTGTGAGTTTCATTCCTAGACAGAATAATCTACATAAACCCTGACTCCCACTCCTGGATACCAGAATACTTGTTTGATATTTTAAGTACAAAACTGAAGATGACAATTTGAGATGTGTTTAACATACATTTATGAAGCCCACCTTGCACCTTTATGAAATTTCCATTCCTCTGTCCCAGGAATAGAATCCCCATACTTTCTGAACCAAAGATAGGTCCAAAGAGGTTGGCATTCACACATGTACATTTGGGGACAGCAACACAGGGTGTGCGAAGTGGAAATACCAGACTGCATAATTGATGGTGCCTAGATGAACTCAGGGCATTTCTTATACCTCTTCCAGGGACTTAATAAGAACAAGAAGTGAGTACATGATGTAACCCTCTTTCACAGCAGGAACCCATCTCACCATTACACTTGGAAATGGGAAATTAGGGTGGGGAAGGTCTTTGTGTTTTAGAGGTGGCAGGACTTGAATCAGAGGTGGTAAGCAAAAACACACTGCTTTGAATTTTCATTTCTTCAATTGAAGAAGGTGCTGTAAAAAAAAAAAAAACAAAAAAACCTGCCAGAACATGTATGGAAGAGAAAGAGCTGAGTGATACCCCATTGGGTTGACTCTGGAAAATCTAGTCTCAACAGAATAGAGTCTGGAACTGTGTTAGAAATGGAAAGAGGGAGTTTTGGGGTGTTCTTGCAGCCTTAGTATCCCCATCCTCATATTATCCCTGGAGCCCATGTGGACCAGTGAACCAAGATTCTTAAAATAGACAGCACTAGATAGATGCCTATAAAATATGACTTGAGAATTTCTGATAGACCTATCTTGCCAAAGCTACATCAGTCCCCTCACTCTGAGAGCCTGAAATTGTACCTTCTAGAGTTCCGGTTTTAGACTCAAGGATCATTACCAGAAGATCCTTTTGAACTCAAATTTGTTTCTGAGAACATAATGTATATTATTATCTCCCATTTCTCCAGATTAGCTTATGAAACATTTGAACTTCCCTTTTACAGAGACTGGGGAAAAAAAGCAGTATGGAATAATGGGACAGGAGATTAGTAAATTTTTATTATATTAGAAAGGATGAGAAGAAAAGCTGTTTCCAGAGAGAACAGAAATGTGAAAGTATCTTTGACAGTGTGAAGTTTTGCCCCTGGAGTAAAGTGTCAGAAAGAAAAAGAATATTTAGAGAGGAGAGCCAAGGGTGAAGCCTGACAGCACCCAATCCAGCTGTATCTGCCAAATCAAAGCAGGCAAGGGGAACCTGCTGCTTCATAGAAAAGGCAATTGACCAGAATGAACTGAAGGTAATGTTTATTTATTGTCATTTTGATGCTGGCCATTCTGACAGGTGTGTGGTGATATCTCATTGTAATTTTGATTTGCATTTTCCTGATGATTAGTGATTTGAGCATCCTTTCATGTACATACTGGCCAACTCTATGTCCTCTTCAGGAAAATGTCTATTCAGAGCCTCTGCCCACTTTTTAATTGGGTTTGTTTTTCTCATGTTGGCTTATATTACCTTTTTGTATATTTGGGGTCTGAAAGTGAAAGTCCCTCAGTCGTGTGTGACTCTTTGCGACCCCATGGACTATGCAGCCCATGGAATTCTCCAGGCAAGAACACTGGAGTGGGTAGCCATTCCCTTCTCCAGGGGATCTTCCCAACCCAGCGATTGAACCCAGGTCTCCCAAATTGCAGGCAGATTCTTTACCAGCTGAGCCACCAGGAAAGCCCATATTTTGGATATTAAGCCCTTATTGGATATATCCTTTGCAAATATTTTCTCCCGTTCACTAGGCAGTCTTTTCATTTTGCTGATAGTTTCCTTTCCTGTGGAAAAACTTTTTGGTTTAATGTAGTCCCATTTGTTTACTTTTGCTTTTCTTCTGCTTGCCTGAGGAGACATATCTAAAAAAATATAAGTGAGGTCGCTCAGTCGTGTCCGACTCTTTACGACCCCTTGGACTGTAGCCCACCAGGCTCCTCCATCCATGGGCTTTTCCAGGCAAGAGTACTGGAGTGGGTTGCCATTTCCTTCTCCAGGAGATCTTCCCAACCCAGGGATTGAACCTGGGTCTCTCACATTGTAGGCAGACGCTTTACCATCTGAGCCACCAGCGAAGTCTAAAAAAAAAAAAATTATATATTTATATAACTGATGTAAAAAAGCATATTGCCTGCATAGAATTTTTGTTGTTTCGATTCTTACATGTATTAATCCATTTTAAATTTATTTTTATGCATGGTTTGAAGAGTAGTCAAGTTCTGTTTTGTTTTGGTTTTTCTGGCATGTAGGTGTCCAGTTTTCCCAGCACCATTGTTGAAGAATCTGTCTTTCCCCCTTGTATATTCTTAATGTCTTTGTCATAGACTAATTGCCCACATAAATGCAGGTTCATTTCTAAGCTCTCTATTATGTTCCATTCATCTATGTGTCTGTTTTTATGCCACTCTCATACTGTTTTGATGACTATAACTTTGTATTACACTTTGAAATCAGGGCATGCAATACCTCCAGTTTTGTTCTTCTTTCTCAAGATTGTTTTAGCTATCTAGAGTCCTTTGTGTTCCCATATAGATTTTAGAATTATTGGTTCCTCTTCTATTAAAAAAAAATGTTGTTAGTATTTTGATAGCGATTGCACTGAGTCTGTAGATTGCCTTGGGTAGTATGGTTATTTTAACGATATTAATTCTTCCAATCCAGGAACACAGTATATCTTTCCATCTGTTTGTGTTGTCTTTAATTTCTTTCACCAGTATCTTACAATTTTCCAAGTATAAATCTTATACTTCCTTCAGTTTATTTCTAGTTATTTTATTCTTTTTGATGTGACAATAAGTGGGATTATTTTATTTTTTCACTTTCTAATAGTTTATTGTTAGTGTATAGAAATGTGTGGATCACAATTAACTGTGGAAAATTCTGAAAGAGATGGGAATACCAGACCACTTGACCTGCCTCTTGAGAAACCTATATGCAGGTCAGGAAGCAACAGTTAGTACGGGACATGGAACAACAGACTGGTTCCAAATAGGAAAAGGAGTACGTCAAGGCTGTATATTGTCACCCTGCTTATTTAACTTATATGCAGAGTACATCATGAGAAATGCTGGGCTGGAAGAAGTACAAGCTGGAATCAAGATTGCTGGGAGAAATATCAATAACCTCAGATATGCAGCTGACGCCACCCTTATGGCAGAAAGTGAAGAGGAACTAAAAAGCCTCTTGATGAAAGTGAAAGAGAAGAGTGAAAAAGTTGGCTTAAAGCTCAACATTCAGAAAACTAAGATTATGGCATCTGGTCCGGGAAACAGTGGAAACAGTGTCAGACTTTATTTTTGGGGGCTCCAAAATCACTGCAGATGGTGATTGCAGCCATGAAATTAAAAGACGCTTACTCCTTGGAAGGAAAGTTATGACCAACCTAGATAGCATATTCAAAAGCAGAGACATTACTTTGCCAACAAAAGTCCATCTAGTCAAGGCTATGGTTTTTCCAGTAGTCATGTATGGATGTGAGAGTAGGACTGTGAAGAAAGCTGAGCACCGAAGAACTGATGCTTTTGAACTGTGGTGTTGGAGAAGACTCTTGAGAGTCCCTTGGACTGCAAGGAGATCCAACCAGTCCATCCTAAAGGAGACCAGTCCTGGGTGTTCTTTGGAAGGAATGATGCTAAAGCTGAAACTCTAGTACTTTGGCCACTTCATGCGAAGAGTTGACTCATTGGAAAAGACTCTGATGCTGGGAGGGATTGGGGGCAGGAGGAGAAGGGGACGACAGAGGATGAGATGGCTGGATGGCATCACCGACTAGATGGATGTGAATTTGAGTGAACTCCGGGAGTTAGTGATGGACAGGGAGGCCTGGCTTGCTGCGATTCATGGGGTCACGAGGAATCGGACACGACTGAGCGACTGAATTGACTGATACAAATGCAACCAATTTTTGTATATTAATTTTATACCCTGCAATTTTTAAAAATTCGTTGATGAGTTTTAGTAGTTTTTTGATGATATCTTTAGAATTTTCCATGTATAGTATTATGTCATCTGCAAACAGTGACAATTTTACTTCTCCCTTTCTGATTTGGATTCCTTTTATTTACTTTTCTCTTCTGATTGATGTGGCAGTGACTTTCTTTACTATGTTTAAGTATGTTCCCTCTACAGGCTTCCCAGGTGGCTCAGATGGTAAAGAATCTGCCTGCAATGCAGGGGACCCAGGTTTAATCCCTGAATCGGGAAGATTCTTTAGAGAAGGGAATGGCTACCCACCCCAGTATTCTTGCCTGGAAAATGAACAGAGTAGCCTGGTGGGCTACAGTCTGTGGAGTTGCAAAGAGTTGGACATGACTGAGCGACTAACACTAATACACTATGCTCCCTCTATACCCACTTTATTGAAAGTTTTTATCATGAATTGATGTTGAATTTTATCAAAAACTTTTCCAGCATCTTTTGAGATGATTATATGATTTTTATTCTTTGTTAATATGGTATATCATGTTGATTAACTTTCAGATGTTGAATCATCCTTCCATCTCTAGAATAAATTCCATGGTAAAGGATCTTTTGATGTATTTTTCTGGCATGGTATAGGATCTTTTGATACATTGTTGGATTCAGTTTGCTATTATTTTGTTGAGGATTTTTGCATCTATGTTTATCAAAGATTTGGGCCTCTAAGTTTCTTTTTTTGTGTGATATCTTTGTCTGGTTTTAGAACCAAACGATGCTGACCTCATAGAAGGAGTTCAGAAGCATTTCTTCCTCTGTAATTATTGAAATATTTTGGTAAGGGTAAATTTTGGTAGTATTTACCTGTGAAGTTATCTGATCCTGAACTTTTGTTTATTGGGAGTTTTTGAGCTACTGATTCAATTTCACTACAGGTTATTGTTCTATTCATGTTTCTATTTCTTCCTGGCTCAGTCTTGGAAGATTGTGCATTTCTAGAAACATTCTGAGTTTAATACTAAAATGTTGCCAATAATTAATGGTATTTAAATGTGAATGAAATATAAGTTCTCAATCTTCAGTTTATAGTTTTTTTTTTAGACTTCACAGAATTTTGTATGTGTTTTGGTTTGATTTGTACTTGTGAAAAATGTTTTACTTCCACTAGTGATGAAATCATAGCCACCCGCTGTTTCCTGTAGCTATGAAATATTATGTCTTGCTGCTTGCAAAACTAATGTTCTTACTGATTTTCCTTCCTCACCATTTTGATTAAAAAACAGCAAGAGCAAGCGACAATGCCTGAGACTGAGAGTTGCCCATTATTTTTATGTCTTCTCTTGTCATAGTAATTCTCAACCTAGACTTCACATCAGATTAAACTATGCAGCTTTTTAAAATTGTGATATTTTCAAGGGGAGAGCCTGCCTTGTGTGTGTGTGTGTGTGTGTGTGTTTTAAATTCCACAGGGAATCTTATGCACAGAGAGTCAAGAACTCTCACTTTATTGACGTCAGTGAATATTTGCAAACAGTTTAATTCTGGGGTCAGGAGTTGATTTCAACCTCTATTTTGAACAGATTCTTACTATGTAGGGATCCTGCCAAATGATCAGATCAAAATATTTTGTGTATGCTCCTCTGCCTGGTTGTTTCTCCTGTTGCTTACACAAAAGTAGGAGGTGTAACCTCCTTCATAGGTCACCTGTGTAGCTGAAGATGCAAAGTATCATCAGGAATGACTTTTTAAATGCACTACTTTATACAAGGGAGGAATTGTTTTGTGAGTGTTGGTCTGAGCTGTGGCTGAGCCCCAAGCCTTATGGTTAGGCAGTGACGCTTCTGTGGCCTATGAACATAGCTCACTGTGTGGACACATTGGTGGATGAGAGAGTCGCCCGGAGCGGAGCCTCACTGCCCTGGTTCAAAAGTTCATGGGCCCAGAAAGGGTGGTGGTAGAGTAGAGGCCAGACAGAAATGCTTTCTTTCATACAAGGGAATGCAGAGAAGCAATGTGACTCCTGGTTCATCTGGGTAGACAGTGCCCTGCATGTATTAATATACACGGGGGTCCTCAGATATCTTGCTGTGTTGGTACAGGTTTATACCCTCTACAAATGCTTTCCCCCATGGGAAAAATTGCATATCATTTGACAGGTATTGTAAAAATCCTAAATATGTATTTAATATAGCCAATGAGCTTAATTCTATTAAGTAAAAGGAGTCATCAGTTTATGAAGTAACATAATATATAGTGTGCATATTCATTCAGACATTTTCTCTGACATGATGAATACTGCAACACAGTAAGCTCAAGTCACAAGCTAGGAAATGAGCAAGCACAGAGATAAATCAGATATGCATCAGATCAGAGTGCTTAGTTAAGATTTGAAAGATAAATGCTTATAAAGGGCAGAACATGGCACATGCTACCCAGCACAGTTAAAGTTCTTGCTGTTTCAGAATAAGGAGATTGACCCTCACTGAAGGCAATCAGGAGAGGCTGTCTGGAGGAGGCAGCCCTGGACCATGAGCGTGGGGGGGGTTGGACAACACTGGACTCGGGGAGTATACAGCCGGGAAGTTTTCCAGGCATAAGGCAGAAGATCTAGGGCATATACAGCAAATTTGGCCAGAATATGAAATGTGTAAAGAGGCACTTCTGAATCTTCTAGAGGGCCATCTTGGGTACTGAAGCTGTCTGTGCACGGTTTCCTCATCTGTAAGAGGGGGATGAAAATAGCGCCTCCTTCAGAGGGTATGTGAGAAACAAATGAGTTAATGTATGCAATGTATTTAGAACATCCTTTGGTACACAATGTCCTATAAGAGTTACAGAGTTAAAATGTTAGACCTGTGTTATTATTAATGAGAAGGGTAAAGAGATTCCAAGACCAGATGGCTGTAAGGTCCTTCTATCTCTAAGGACTCAACATGCAAACCCACTAAGAGTTTTGAGTGAGCTCCTGAAGGAGGATGCCAGCTTCCCAAAGCTATTGCACCACCAAACCTGGAGACAGTTTTGGAGAACAGTGTGAGAAGAGACAGAGGCCTGGGGACAGAGAAGGCTCTGAAAACACAGGGCTGCTGTACCCAACTTTTGCTGCTAATATGGAGTTGAAAGAAAAGGAAAGGAGCCCTGTTAGGTCATCCCCCTTTCTCCCCGTGGAAAATTTCCTATTTTAAATTTCCTTTGGCTCTTCTTTTGTGTCTTCTTTGACAAATAAAGGATTAAAAAGAGAGAGAGAGAGAAACAGTTTTTCTGTGGATAAGAGAAAAAAATAAGAAAAACAACCAAACTAAAATGGAAAAGCAAAACATACAGAAATCATCATTATAGGCTATAGTCACAGACACAGAAAGTGGCCCCAAGAGCCAAAGCTTCATCCTTTCCTTTCATGCCCATGGCAGAAGCCCAAGAAGAGTAACTGAGGACCGACAAGTCAGGGTGTCTGGTGCTGGGTGTGAGGCTATCCCCTCTCCCTCGCTTGTTTTCCCTTGTTGTTGTAGCTCTCTGCCTTTCCAAGGCGGGTATGGGCTTTCTCAGTCACTTTTGGCCTTTTTACTTCAGGCTTGGGAGTCAGGTTTTAAATGATAAATGAGCTCCCAGGTAAAATTCTCTTTGTTAAATGCTGAAAGAAATGCCACTGAAACCCTCCTAGTTCACTGGGCATGAGCCCTTTGGAGTCTGCTCTCCCGTCTGAGTGACTGCCAGGCCCTCAGGGTTCAGAGAGGAAGCCTGGAGTCCTGGTCTCCATTTCCGCTCCCATGACCCTTCTGATCACCATCACACAGATTGCCGACTATTCTCACCTGCAAAAAAAAAAAAAAAAGTTGTCAGAGGACAAGAAGGCCCCAGGTCTGAAAACCCCTACACTTTATAACTACAAGGTGACACTGTTACCGTTCTAATTTTAATTACAGCACTCTCAGTTTTTTCTTCCAGAAAAAGCTATAAACAGGAAGACAAATTTGGTTTGTATTTTTTCCCCCTATCTTACCTCAAGCACTCCTTTAAATTGCCAAGGGGAATGGGTTACTTGAGCATAGACAGAGTTATTATAGTGGATAGCAAAACAAGATATGCTAAAGCTCAAGGACTTAATTTTTTGCTTCATTCAGTAACATATTTCAAAAGAGCAGCAGTGATTGGAACATAATTTATTTATCAACAGGGATCTGGATTACTCCCTTGTAGTTGACTCTGAAATACATTTGACTCTTGCAGAGTCCTATAACCAAGGTGAAAAAGGGTAGAAACAGACCTAGAATTACAATTAGCAAAGGGAGAAGAGTTCACCATGGATATTTATCTTCACTGGCATCTGGCCACCAAACTCTGGGTCTTTCTTCACAGCTCCTGACACATCCATTTGTAAAGCAGGTTAATAATAGCATCATACCTACACCCCCACAGTTACAGCTAAATAACCATTTCCATGATAAGCCTTTATTTTCCAGCAATTTAGAATTTAAGACAGCAATTGTATCTACAATATCTAAGCCCAGAATTTATTTTTGGCTTTCTCAAAGAAAGTTGTACCCATTTAACCCTGCCTGAAATGAGAGGAATATGTTTTTAAAAACTACAGAGTTTAATTAGCTCACCAATTTGCCTTTCTCTAAACCATCAATGCTCTATGCTATGGGAGATCAGTGGAGAAATAACTCCAGAAAGAATGAAGACACAGAGCCAGGGGAAAAACAATACCCAGTTGTGGATGTGACTAGTGATGGAAGTAAAGTCCAATGCTGTAAAGAGCAATATTGCATAGGAACCTGGAATGTTAGGTCCATGAATCAAGGCAAATAGGAAGTGGTTAAATAGGAGATGGCAAGAGTAAGCATCGACATTTTAGGAATCAGTGAACTAAAATGGACTGGAATGGGAGAATTTAACTCCGATGACCATTATATCTACTACTGTGGGCAAAAATCCCTTAGAAGAAATAGAGTAGCCATCATAGTCAACAAAAGAGTCTGAAATGCAGTACTTGGATGCAATCTCAAAAATGACAGAATGATCTCTGTTCATTTCCAAGGCAAACCATGCAATATCACAGTAATCCAAGTCTATGCCCCCACCAGTAATGCTGAAGAAGCTGAAGTTGAACAGTTCTATGAAGACCAACAAGACCTTCTAGAATTAACACCCCCAAAATATGTCCTTTTCATTATAGGGGACTGGGATGCAAAATTAGAAAGTCAAGAAACACCTGGAGTAACAGGCAAATTTGGCCCTGGAGTACAAAATGAAGTAGGTCAAAGGCTAACAGAGTTCTGCCAAGAGAACCCACTGGTCACAGCAAACACCCTCTTCCAACGACACAAGAGAAGACTATACACATGGACATCACCAGATGCTCAATACCAAAATCAGATTGATTATGTTCTTTGCAGCCAAAGATGGAGAATCTCTATATAGTAAGCAAAAACAAGAGTGGGAGCTGACTGTGGCTCAGACCATAAACTCCTTATTGCAAAATTCAGACTTAAATTGAAGAAAGTAGGGAAAACCACTAGACCATTCAGGTATGACCTAAATCAAATCCCTTATGATTATATAGTGGAAGTGAGAAATAGATTCAAGGGATTAGATCTGATAGACAGAGTGCCAGAAGAACTATGGACAGAGGTTCATGACATTATATATGAGGCAGAGATCAAGACCATCCCTAAGAAAAACAAATGCAAAAAGGCAAAATGTTTGTCTGAGGAGGGCTTACAAATAGCTGTGAAAAGAAGAGAAGTGAAAGGCAAAGGACAAAAGGAAAGATATACCCATTTGAATTCAGAATTCCAAAGAATAGCAAGGAGAGATAAGAAAGCCTTCCTCAGTGATCAATGCAAAGAAATAGAGGAAAATAAATGGGAAAGACTAGAGATCTCTTCAAGAAAATTACAGATACCAAGGGAACATTTCATGCAAAGATGGGCTCAATAAAGGACAGAAATGGTATGGACTTAACAGAAACAAAAGATACTAAGAAAAGGTGGCAAGAATACACAGAAGAACTATACAAAAAAGATCTTCATGACCCAGATAACCATGATGGTGTGATTACTCACCTAGAGCCAGACATCCTGGAATGCGAAGTCAAGTGCGCCTTACGAAGCATCACTATGAAGAAAGCTAGTGGAGGTGATGGAATTCCACTTGACCTATTTCAAATCCTAAAAGATGATGCTGTGAAAGTGCTGCACTCAATATGCCAGCAAATTTGGAAAACTCAGAAGTGGCCACAGGACTGGAAAAGGTCAGATTTCATTCCAATCTCAAAGAAAGGCAATGCCAAGGAATGTTCCAACTACTGCACTCATCTCACATGCTAGCAAAGTAATGCTCAAAATTCTCCAAGCCAAGCTTCAGTGGAAGGTGAACCATTAACTTCCAGATTTTCAAGCTGGATTTAGAAAAGGCAGAGGAACCAGAGATCAAATTGCCAACATCTGCTGGATCATTGAAAAAACACAAAAGTTCCAGAAAAACATCTACTTCTGCTTTATTGACTACGCCAAAGCCTTTGTGTGGATCACAACAAACTGTGGAAAATTCTGAAAGAGATGGGAATACCAGACCACCTGACCTGCCTCCTGAGAAATCTGTATGCAGGTCAAGAAGCAACAGTTAGAACTGGACATGGAACAACAGACTGGTTCCAAATTGGGAAAGGAGTACGTCATGGCTGTATATTGTCGCCTTGCTTATTTAATTTCTATGCAAAATACATCATGTGAAATGCTGGGCTGGATGAAGTACAAGCTAGAATCAAGATTGCCAGGAGAAATACCAATAACCTCAGATATGCAGATGACACCACCCTTATGGCAGAAAGTGAAGAACAACTAAAGAGCCTCTTGATGAAAGTAAAAGAGGAGAGTGAAAAAGTTGGCTTAAAACTCAAGATTCAGAAAACTAAGATCATGGCACCTTGTCCCATCACTTCATGGGAAATAGATGGGGAAACAATGGAAACAATCACAGACTTTATATTTTGGGTCTCCAAAATCACTGCAGATGGTGACTGCAGCCATTAAATCAGAAGATACTTGCTCCTTGGAAGAAAAGTTTGACCAACCTAGACAGCATATTAAAAAGCAGAAACATTACTTTGCCAACAAAGGTCTATCTAGTCAAAGCTATGGTTTTCCCAGTAGTCATGTATGGATGTGAGAGTTGGATCATAAAGAAGGCTGAGCACTGAAGAACTGAGGTATTTGAACTGTGGTGTTGGAGAAGATTCCTGAGAGTCCCTTAGGCTGTAAGGAAATCCAACCAGTCCATCCTAAAGGAAATCAGTCCTGAATATTCATTGGAAGGACTAATGCTGAAGCTGAAACTCCAATACTTTGGCCACCTGATGCAAACAACTGACTCATCTGAAAAGACCCTGATGCTGGGAAATAGTTAAGGTGGGAGGAGAAGGGGATGACAAAGGATGAGATGGTTGGATGGCATCACCAACTCGATGGACATGAGTTTGAATAAGCTTCAGGAGTTGGTGATGGACAGGGAAGCCTGGTGTGCTGTGGTCCATGGGGTTGCAAAGAGTTGGACACCACTGAGCGACTGAACTGAACTGAAACCATCAAACCCTGGCCATTGCCAAAGGCAGGGAGCCAGATGAAATGGAACCACAGTGAGATACAGGAAGGCAATATGAAGGGTTTGCAGTGAACCCCAATTGCCAATAGCCTGGGTTAGTAATACACCTATTATTTTAATGACCTGTTCACACTTGTCATTGAAGTGAAAATTGGGTGATTTAAAAAACAATAGGATATTCTGGTAGAATATATAGGGAAAGTACATTTTTCACTGTTTGCTTTCAGAAGCAGTCTGATGCTCAGGTGTTGACCTTCAAGCTGCCTCTCCTGGCTCTGAGGCTTCCTTCCCCTGGCAATTCCTATGCAGACCCTTCCCAGCCTCCCCTGCACTGGTGTAGCTGAGCTCTACTTCATGGCTGGGGTTGAGCAGATGGCAGGCAAAGATCACTGCAAGGGAAACCGCTAGTGTATAGCCATTCGGTCCAAGCTTGGTTTTGTTTCTCAAGGCCACCTTTTTGCTCTGCCTTTCTGTGATACCTGTGAGAAAGCTTTCACTGCCCTGAAGTTTAGGCTGTGTCTTTCAGGAAAGAAGGTTCTTGTGACTTTAGTAACTTCTTGTGACTTCTGGGTAACCTACCTTCCTCTACCTCTTTGGAGAGAGGAGACCTTTGCAGGAGATGTTGTCACATCAATCCCTGTTGCCCTGTTTCCAGTTGCTTGTCCAATGGTTGCCTTAGAGTTAGTGGTGAAACTCCCCGGCTCAGTAACTAAAGGGCTTCTGAAGGCATTTCATTTGGTGCTTTACAAATCTCTGGCTATTTTAAGGAAAGGCTTAAGAACTGCCTCCAAGCTTGGGTTGCTGTTTCATACAGTAACACCAGTAAAAGGATAAAGTAGGGACTCTAACCGGATAAAAGCCATGAGCCCCTGGGGATGCTGTGAACTCATTATCCATGAAAGGCAAAGGGTAAGGCCCTATGCTTACCAGTGAACAGAGTATACATAGAAAGATCCCCAAATTTCTGGGCTTGATACTATTGGGCAATTATTTAAGTCACTAACAGAGCGTAGCCATTTGATTTATTTACCAGTTCTTGACAGTTAATAGCCTCTGGTTTGAATTTTTGACTTTCTTTGCTTCCCCAATTATAGTTGACCCTTGAACAATGGGAGTTAGAAGGGGATTGGGGCATTAACCCTTATAGTCAGCCCTTTGTATCCACATGCTGCATTTATGGTTTCTCCATATTCACAGTTCCATCCTCAGATTCAGCTAGCTGCAGATTGTGTAGGATGATAGTATTCACTATGAAAAATAATCCACGTGTGTGGGTACCCTCACAGTGCAAACCTGGGCTGCTCAAGGGTCTACTGTAGATAGTAAGTTCCCAGTAGACTGAACATCTTAGTCTTCTTGGCCAGCCTCATAACAACCAAAATCAATAACCTGAATGAAGAACTGGATATCCTGCTACTCAAAAGTGTCTTCCCAATATCCAGCTACATACATCTGTATGTTTTCTTTTAAATGAAAGTTCCCAGATTTTCTGGCAAAATTCCCTGCCAATCACTTCTTAATGTGAACTACTTTAGTCAGATTATCAGATGCTCCCAGAAAGAAAATTCAGGAAAATGGAAGTAAGTTTTGAACTTATAGAAGACCTCAGGGAGCAGGTAGCCAGCCTGTAAAGAAAGGACTTTGGGGCAACCAGATGTGTGTGTATGTGAGAGAGAGAGAGCGAGAGAGAGAGAATATTCATGACAAGAGGAGAAGGAAAGGTTAGAAAGAGAATTCTTGTTGGTTCTATAACATGGCTCTGGTGATGTTCTCCAAGCCCGAATGGATGATTTGTAGCAAGGGTGGGCAAATTGCAGGCCATCGCCTGTTTTTGTATGGCTCACAGGTCAAGGGTTGTCTTTATATTTTTCAATAATTTTTAAAAATAAAAAGAATAGTATTTTATGACAGATTAAAAGCATGCAAAATTCAAATTTCAGTGTCTGTAAATAATCTGGTTGACACATAGGCACACTGATTCATTTATGTATGATCTGTGGCTACTTTTGTGCTATAATGGCAGACTTGCCTAGTTACAACAGAGACCATACGGGCCACAAATCTGAGATATTTACTACCTGCCCCTTCATATGCAAAGTATATCAATTCTTGACTTTGATAAAGCTTTATGATTGGTTCTTTTTAGCTTTAATGCTTTTGAATGGCAGCTTTTTATCATTTATAAAACAAGCAAATAATATCTCTTTGTTTTCATGGCCAACCATTTGGTATTGGTTTAAGTGCGGTACAATCGAACACAATCAAATGTTCTGGAATCATTTATTGGCATAGAACTTTGTCCAACATTAACTCTTTGCATGAACTCATAAAAATGGTTCCAATCAAAACTATGTTCAAAGATCCATACCAAAGTTTAGACTTGCTATATCTGAGTGGTGGGATTACAATTGATTCTTTTTTTCCTTTTGTGTCTCTGTATTTCCTATGCAACTTTCAGTGAATAAATATTACTTTTATAAAAGGAAAAAATATTGATATAATGAAAAACTCTTTGTCCTCTGATGGATAGACAAATAGAACAAAATTATAATACATTAGGTATTTTTCATCCTTCTCTAAGGGAAAAAAATTTAGTTTCCCTGGGAGACATTGAAGAAAGGGCCTTGGCATCAAATTCCCACTGGGATTCAGAAACCAAGTTTGTGAGTCACTAGTTCTGTAATCTGGAGTGAACTGCTAACTTTCCCTGCAACTTAGTTTTTCTCCAGTAAAAAAAATAAAAAATAGAAATCCTCTTGGAGCTTTTTCAAGCATTAAATAAGACAATGCTTTCAAAACAACTAACAACTCATGTAGTGACAGGCACATTAGCATTAAAAAAAACTGCCAGTCTCCAGCATATTTTATGGAGAATATTTTCTCTAAAGATGTCCTTCCTTCTGCAGCAGCATCTTTGTGGCAAGTCCCTAAAGTGAGGCACGTAGATCAAGGAGCAGGGGAAAGGGAGGCATGGGCAGGAGGACAGCAAGGGCATGAGGTGGCCAACTCTCCTGAGGACGAAGGAAACGGAGTGGTTCAGAAGAGCCCTGGGTTTTGTATTTTGTTCAGGAGGCTTCCATTTACATCCATAGAAGTTGGGGACAGCTAGCTCACTGAGGGGAGAGAGGGTGGATGTGGGCAAAATGTAGGCATGTGTGTGATGGATCAGGTCTTGGAGGAAAATTGTTCCAACAGTTTACCGTGGAGCTTGAGTGTTTTGAATGTCCATTAGAAGGAAAGTGCCAGGCATCCTGGACTTCAGAGCAAGTTACAGTCCCTCATGGTGGATTGAGAGAGGGGACTTTGGGGAGAGATTTTGGGCAGTTGATCACTTGTGCATTCACCACATTTTCTAGTTCAAGTAAATGGCATTCCAAGGAGTGCTTTCACACTCAGGCTTAGCAAAAACAAAGATTATTACAACAATAGATAGATATAGATACAGATATATGATGTGGCCACACCACATGACATGTGGCATCTTAGTTCCCTGACTGGGGATTAAACCCATGACCCCAGCAGTGGAAGTTCAGAGTCTTAACCATGCCTCTAGACTGCTAGGGAAGCCATACAACAATATTCTTAAAATAACCTTGTTTTGAGGAAGTGATTGAGTCAGGGATAAAAAGAGTCACTAAAAAATCTAAAGATAAGTTAGGGTGCTAGATGTCAAGAGCTTAAGAGAATGGGGAAAGGTGAAGAGAAGATTAAACATCAAGGAGCAACCCTTGGGTGGGATAATGCCAAGTGGAAACTACAGTGTGCCATGTTCTTATTCACCCTGTCCTTCTTGTTTCACAGGGAAAAGCTCACTTTCCACCTTTACTCTCTGCTGGGCCCTCTCCATATCCATTTGTTCCCAGCCTCCTAGACTGGTGCTTACTCTTAACACTGACATGTGAATATGGCCCAGTCCTTGAAATTCTATCCTTGACATGACAATGGCCTGTATGAGCGGTGGTCTTGAGATACCTGAGGGGTGAAACAAAAGAAAACTAGCCAAAAACATAACCATTTTTCATAAACTTCACTCTATCTCTCCTTGCCCTGCATGGCCACTCATATAATATATTACTCAGTCATTTTTCTCTATGCTATATACTTCTCTGGAGGTTTCTTTACATATATTTGTAAATAATATGTTTCTTTACATATATTATTCTAATTTTAGGATGGGTCAGGCAGGCCTTTGCTATATCAAAGAAGAGAAATAAATCATCTTCTCTTGATGCATTCATGTCTGAAGTAGAGTCTCTGTTGCTCATCTCTTACTCCAAAAGATGCCTATTCTTCTTAAATATTTATTCTCTCTCTGTATCTCTTGAGATTGCAGAGAGAGAATATATATCATGTTGCAAAAGGCACCCCAGTGAGGTGCCATACCCCCATCTGCAGGAAAGGTTCCAAGTAGACCAAGACTTTAGGCTTTACTTATTTTCTACAGGATCCAGGAGAGGGCTCTTTCTATAGCCGGGCCCCTCTATGATTGGAGGTGGTATGTAGACCTTACAAGAATTGGTAATGAGACAGAGATTGTATTATATACTCAGAAACCTGTTGAAAAGAAAGGTACTTAGAGTCACAACTGTTAATCCATCTGTAAAGGGGATGAAGGTGGGTGTGTCAGGAGGAGCTAGACCATCTGGCCCAGAACTTGTGTCCTTCCCACTGCTGAAGCTGGATAATCTGAGCCCCTCCAGGGTGACTGTAAATTACCATTTCCATGCTTTTGTCTCCAGAGGGTCAGAGTAGGGGTTTCTTCATGGAATATTGACAGTATGAAGTATGTCATACTGAGTATGATGCCTCAGTTACCAGAGGCAAGTGTGTTCCCTCCACAGTAAAGTAAAGACTGTTGTCAGCCATATCGCTGAGTCACAGCTGGGTACCTGGAAGACCTCTGCAGAGGAGTCAGGAATGTGTTGAGGTCTTCAAGCACCTTGCCACATCTCTTTAGCCTTCTGGCTCAGAGAAAGAGAGATCCTCCATTCCACACACACACTTACACACACACACACACACACACACACAGATTCATACATTCAGTAATTGACATATAAACATTCACAAACACACACACATACACACACAGACTCACACACATTCAGTAATAGACATATAAACAATCAGAAATATACACATACACCCTCACACATATACACAGTTACCCACATAAACACACACACAAACATTCCAATGCATACATACTTACGCACACATATTCAGACACCAGCTGGGTACAGTGCAGACCCTCTTCATAGAACTGTTTCTAACCCCCAGCCTTCACCCACCACCTCTGCCCTAATGATATACTGGTCTTGAGCAAGTATCCGAATGACCTGGCTCTCCTGGGTTCACTCTGTAGCTCTAGAGTTAAGTCTCTGAAACCAGAGCTGAAGAGCAAAAAGGCGGAAGTCAGGAAAACCACAAGGGCAGAGGAAGGCACTGTCTTCCCTTCGTTTATCTATAGAAATGTTGGCCCCAATGATCTCTTTAATGTCAATGTTCAGTAGGCATGGGAGGTGTACTATGCATCCTGTTTAAAGGTGAGGGAACAGCTGGAATGTTTGTCATGACAATCAAAGAAGGAATTGGCAGTATCACTGAAGCACAAATTCTGACTGACAAAGAGACAACAGGGGTCATCTCTCACTTTCTTTTTCTCTTGTTTAAACCTACTTGGTTTTGCTTATTTTTCATTACCCAATAATACATGATTATCATAGTATTGTGGAAACTTCCAAAAAATAAGGGTTAAGCCAACATCTCTCCAGTATCTGGCCCCCTCCTCTGAGACAGTTTGCAGACAGTGTATGGTCGTCTAGACAGTAGACTGTCTGTCTGGTGGCATTTTTTCCTGACACAAATGGTACCCAATGCACAAACTGTCTTAAAACTTGCCTTCCTCCCCCTTAATTACATGTCTTAAAGGTCTTTTTATTAAGTGTTTTATTAAGTGATATTTTCATATGAAAGAAGTCAGTGAACTCCTAGGGGGTGGGGGCTTTCCTCATCTCTGCCAAATGCCACGCTGTGCTTGCGGTTCTGTCTGAAATTCCCGATTCTGGGCTCCTGCTTCTTCCCATCTGATGGTTACAACACTCACTTTGCAGTGCCTCTGGGCTCCTGCCTGTCTGCTGTGGCCACGTGAAGGAAGCAGAGTCGTCTTACTGTAATTATTTGAGGTTCTGGGCAGTTTTCTGTGCATCAAATCCAGTAACACAAAACAGAAGAAAACCATTATGCCCCAAACCCAGCTATTTACTCTCCCACACAGCGTTTTCTGGGAAAGGGAGCCTGCAGTCATTTGGGAAAGACTCAGCATCTTCAGCGGGGTCCCCTAGCTGTGATACCCAGCAAGAGCCAACCTCTGGCAGATGGGACTTTTTTCCAGGAATACTAGCCCAGTGATTAGAGCCACACAGATCCCAAATCCATTTTACTAGCTCTAGAACCTTGGGTTAGATACTTATGTGGACATCTCATCTTTTCATTTAGAAAATGGATGCAGTAAAAATTGTAGCTATTTTTGTAGGGGGCTTATGAAGGGTAAGTGAGGGAATGCATGACAAGTCCTTAACGCAGGGTCTGGCACGTAGTAATTCCTCATAAAATATTAACTGCTGGCTGAGCTCTCCCCTCCCCTTTCTTCTCAGTGGATCCACCCACTTGTGTCTGCCCTGTTTATCACCCTTTCCCTGTTCAAGCAAGCTCACAATATCTGGGAACCTGCCTGCTGCTCCAGTCTGGCCCTTTCCCTGGAGGAGTACCCCCAGGATCTGCAGTCACTCAGCTTTTCTACAAACCCCAGAACTTGTTACTACAGAGCCTCGCTCAACTCCGAGCACAGCTAAAGCTTGTCTTCACTCCTTCATGTGTTTATTGTTATTTCTTTAAATATATATGTGTGTTAGCACCTACTCTGTGCCAAGCACTGTGAGAGGTGATGGGGCAGAAAGAGACACAGTCCCAGCTCTGAAGGAAGCCCAGCCTACTGGGGGTTAGAGATCCATCAACTGGCCATTGCAATGCAGCGTGACAGATACATGCTCTGGTGGGAAGGCATGTCCAGGATGCCTCAAGGAAAGACATGCATACCAGCCTTGGGTGCCTTCTCCACTTTCTAAGAGTCCTTCTAACTCTCCCTTCCAGATCTCCTACTGAATTTTTTTTGTCATCAATTACATTTTTAATTTCTAAGTCTCCTTCCGTGTTCTGATTATTCTTTTTTCACAGTCGTTCTTTAAAAATGAGTAGGAATCAGCCAGAAATGTGCAGTTGGACCAGGACAGATTCTAATAACCTGAGCAAGGAGCCTGGTTATGAAGATCCAGCCTCTCAAGGTCAGGTTCTCTGTAAGATCCAGCGAGACAAATGGCCAGGTTGATAAATGCAGTCATTCCCTCCCATGCTTTCCACCCAGTCAGTTCACTGCTCCAGTGTTATCATAGTCTGCTGTTGCGGGTTATGGTTTGGGTGGTGAGGGCATGGTCTGTGCTTTCAAGAGTTCACTGATGAATGGAAGAAAGTAGCAAAGGAAGAGTTGCAACACCAAAGCTTAAGTGCTATGTTCACAGGTGAATGGAATCGATTAGGAAAACATGGAGGAAGAGACTGGGCCAGTGAAGGGGGCAGTGGGCACAGCAGAAAAGATGATTTTATTGCTGAGTCTTAAAGGATAAAAAGTATGCACCATTTAGAGCAGGCCCTGAGGAAGTGGCAAAGGGGGAATAGCATTCTTGGCAGAGAAAGGCGTGTATTAAATCAAAGTTGTAGTTAAGAGTGTATGGCTCTTGAGACTGGTGAGAACGTCTCTGACTGGAACCCAGGGTTCAGTGAGTGAGGGAGGATGGATGGGGAAAGGACACTGGGAGAAGATGAGGCTCTGGAGAGGCCAGTGAGTCTGGACGTTCAGAACCTCACCTGTCATGTTAAGGAACTTGTTGTTTGTGGTTCTTAAGCACTTATCATGGACCCTTTTGAAAACATGATGAAAATTATAGACTTTCTTACCCCTGAAAAATGCACACACACACACACACACACACACACGAGCTTAAAGGATCTGAAAATAATTCTTATCCCTCAACTTTGGCTGTGGGGAAGCCCCAGACAATTTCAAGCAGGAATGTCCTATTCAGATGCATGATTGGGTTCTGCCTCTTCCATTTCCAGCTGTGTGTGGCTACTGCGTCATCTCTGGTGCCAGCTGCCCATCCCTGCAGCCCACCTCGAATTGCAGCAGCAGTTGAGATGGATGGTTCTGTACAAGCTCAGACATGTCCTCACAGTGGCAGTTATGCCCCCAGAGACCTATACAAGGCAGATCCTGACCTAGGGACCTAGGGGAGAGGGGGGTCCTTGCATATATGCCCCAGCTTCCGCTTGTCCAAGTCACCATCCTTCCAACCGCTTTCTGTCTTCCAGAAAATTCCAGAGTATCTCATAAGCTAATTTGATACATCCATCCCATTCTCTTTATACCTCAAAAAAAAAAAAACACTTTAATGTGTTGTGGTTATCAAGAGGAAAAAGAAGTAAGTGCTTGTACTCAGTTGGCAATGACTGATGAGACATCTGTTTAAAATTTTTTGTACTACTTAGAGTAGAAAGTTTAAAATATAAGCTTTTAAAATAAATGTTTAAATTTAAAATAAATATCAAATTGAGGTTAAACATTGAAATAAATTCTGGAGAAGGAAATGGCAACCCAATTCAGTATTCTTGCCTGGAAAATCCCGTGGACAGAGGAGCCTGGCATGCTACAGACCCATGGGGTTCAAAAAGAGTTGGACATGACTCAGCAACTAAACAACAACAAATTGAAATAAATTAGAACCAAAATGGCTAAAATCAATAAAACTGGAATTAAAGATGAAAACATTTAAAAATCACTTTTCATTGACCAAATAATAATGCCATGTGCCCAGTGTTCCATTATAACATTCTCTACAAAAGGCAAAACATTCAGAGTATGTGCTATGATCCTAGTTTATGTAAAAAGGGAAAAAGTGCTGAGTCCTAGTTTTGAAAAAGTGTATCCTCCTCCTCCTGGTCCCAGTATTCAGGATGGTTCAACACTCTGCAGGACTAGAGGGCCAAAGGCTTCCAAGTTAGCTCAGGTGTTTTTTTAGTGGTCAAGCCATTGAACAGAATACTGAGGAAAACAGTTCATGGCTGTGACCTTGACTTTTCTGTTAACCTAAAAGAAAGTTGTGTCATTATGTAGAAAGAAGTTCCCAAATCCTCTGGCTTGCCCAAATACAGACATATAGGAGAAATTGGATTTGGGGATTGAAGGTAGGAGAAGGTGCCAGAACAAATCAACTTAAGGAGAAGAATTCAAGTATTCTTTCTGCTGCTTCTTGGTTCTGTGATATAGGAAACTTGCTTTTTGTGGTCTCTGAGCAGAATCTCCAGAATCTGTCATAGACAGGAATCTCTTGGGAGAAGACCATGAGGGAGAAGGAAGCTAGGGAGGGCTGAAAAGAAAACATAAATGGGAAATTTAAAGAACTTTTAAATTTTCTTAAAAGCATTGTGAGGTCTTTGTTTTCATTGTTGTTCTCTTTCTCTCTCTCTCTTTTTTTTTGCTTTGTCTAGTTTTACCAGAATTTCCCATACAAATGTATAGGATGACCTTGTAAAAGGAACTCCAGCACTAGGGAGAGGGAGCTGCTGAAACATCTCATCAGTTTATGGTAGGGTCTCAGTGCCTTCTTCTGTGGCTTTTGAGCAGGTTGAAATCACCAGGGTAGCATTAAAAAAGACAGATGCTTTGGTCCCCCTGCTAGAGAGTCTGATTTAGGCTTGAGTGCGACCAGGACATCAGTATCTTGAAGATCTTTCCATGTGATCTAAAGTGCAGCCAACGTTGAGAACTCCTGTTTTCACATACTATCTCATACATATTATGTAAACACAAATCACCTGGGTTTCTAGTTAAAATGCAGATTTGAATTCACTAGGTCTGGGGTAGGGTTTAAGAGTCTGTTTTGCTAACAAGCTCCCAGGTGATATAGATGCTGCTGGTCTGAAGACAATACTTTGAGAAAGATGGACTAGAGATCTCTGAGGTCCTATTGAGCTATTATTCTACCAAGTTGCTGGATTTCATGCTTTTAAATATCACTCGGTTAGGACTCAAACAACTCTGATTATTATGGTATAAATAGTTCATGGACTGTTATGCAGCCTTGAAAAGTTATGATTATATAGTAATAATGAAGGAATGTTCTTGTCATAATGGAAATGAAAAATTATGGCAGATTAAAATTTTATATGCTCACAAACATGTCAAACAAATAAGAATTGCATCATTGTCATAATGTGGTCCTTCCCACTAAAACATTCTGTTTCTCTGTGAAAATATCATCTTCATGTCTGTTGAATAACTCAGGGAGCATCTCAAATTGTAAGTAGTTATGTGAGACAGGAGAACGATGACTCAGGAAAGTACAAGGATAAATTCATGTGTAATTTCACCAGGTAATTAGCTATCTATGTGACCCTGGGCACATTGCTTAAATGCAGTGAGGCTTCATTTTTCTCTTTTGTAAAATGGGTATTAATAGGAAAATCTACTTCATGGAGTATCATGAAGATGAAATGAGATAGCAGGCACTCAATAAGTGATGACTCATGTCTAAGCGTCTTGATTTGCTCATCAGGGAATGGGAGAGTAGACTAGAAAATCTCTAAGATTCCTCAAACTCTGACTTGTGAGAGCAGAGAACTTTACTTTGGGAAGATTTATAGAAACAAGATTACTTGGAATTGCTCTGGATATCCAATAAGTTCTTATAGTTTTTAGCACTGTACTAGGCAGCACAGACAAAAAGTGAATAACTTGGAGGAGCTCACAGTGAAACAATTCAATACAATATGATGTATGCCCTAACAGAGGCATATACAAAGTGCTTTGAGCATCTCTAAGTGGATGTAGAAGAGATGATGATAACGCAGGTCTTAAAAGGCAAAGGGAGGAAAAAGCATTCAAGCAGAGAGAAGCACATGTTCAAAGACTCGGAGGCATGAGAGAAGATTGTATGTCTGGCATGGCTGGAGTGTATATGGGTGGGGCAGGGGTTGGGATATAAAGATGAAACCTGGATTAAGACAGTTTATGGAGCACACTTTTAGCTACAGTGAAGACTTTGTGACTTACTCTTTGAACTAGAAAGTAATATAGTCAGATTTCTGATTTTAAAATGAACTCTGCATTGAGGGAGATGATCTAGAAAAATGGAGGCAGGTGGGAGAGTATGACAACAATCCAGGCAAAGATGGCAAAAAAACACAAAAAGGCATTTTAGAAAGATTGAAAGGCCTTAATAGTTGCTTGCAGCACTGGTGTGGGCAGGAAATGAGAAGAATTCAAAGATACCTGTGACCCAGATAGAAAATCATGAGGGCAAGGTTGGTGTGAAAAGTGCTACAGCAGACATGTTTCGTTGGAGAATCCAGGAAGACAATGCAGATTTGTGGACATGTGTCCCTCTAAGACTGGAGGAAGAGAGATTACAGAATCTGTGTGCCGATGGTGAAGTGATGGGTGCATCAGTGTTTGTTTCTGGAAACATCATCCGTGTTAGAGGTTTACACAGCAGCCTGTCTCCAGTGTTAGCCAAGGATACCCTCACGAGCGTCAGGGCACCCAGTGCTGGGCTGTTTGCTGAGACAGAATCAGCAGGATGAGAGATGAGCATTTATATCTCAACAAGTCTCTCTTTGCTCTAAGAAAAAGAGCTCTTTAAAAACTGATGGAATCTACAAGCACAGTACTATCCAATAGAAATATAAAGTGAGCTAGTAGGTAGTATTGGTCTTTCTAGTGACTATGTTAAAAATTATAAAAATAAGCAGGTAAGATTAATTATTTGTATTTAATGGGATACATACAAATATTATAATTTCAACATTAATCAATACAATAGTTATTAGTGAAATATTTTACATTCTTTTTATAACTCTACATCTTCAAAATCTAGTAAGGATTTTTCTTAAGTTATTTATTTCTTTATTTATGCCCGTGCTGGGTCTTCATTGCTGCATGGGCTTTTCTCTAGTTGCAGCCAGAGCAGGGGCTACTGTGTAGTTGTGGTGTGTGAGCTTTTCTTTGTGGTGACTTCTCTTGTTGCTGAGCATGGGCTCTAGGGCACAACGGCTTCAGTAGTTGTGGCATGTGGGCTCAGCAGTTGTAGCTCCCAGGCTCTAGAGCACAGGCTTGATAGTTGTGATGCATGGGCTTAGTTGCTCTGTGGTGTGTGGGATCTTCCCCGACCAGGGATCAAACCTATGTCTCCTGCATTGATAGGTGGATTCTTTACCAATGAGCCACTAGGGAGGCCCTTCAGTAGGGATCTGAACACAGCACATTTCAATTGAAGCTGTAATATATCAGGGACTCAAAAGCTATGCAATAGTGGCTACTGCATTAGACTGTGTAATTAAAAATACCTTCCACTCCTTTGCTCTGAAAAAAATACATACACAGAAATTTTTTCTAGAATTTCTAAGGATGCTTATATCTCCTGAAGCATATCTATATTTGATTAAGAACTCATGTTTTTCAGGTCTTTGGGCTTTTTGAGACTGATTCTGAAAATAGATGGCTTTCTTCAATATTGTGAGGTTGATTTTAAATATTTTAGTCATGTAGAATCGGAGAAGGCAATGGCAACCCACTCCAGTACTCTTGCCTGGAAAATCCCATGGACGGAGGAGCCCGGTAGGCTGCAGTCTATGGGGTCACTAAGAGTTGGGCACGACTGAGCGACTTCACTTTCACTTTTCACTTTCATGCGTTGGAGAAGGAAATAACAACCCACTCCAGTGTTCTTGCCTGGAGAATCCCAGGGACAGAGGAGCCTAGTGGGCTGCCGTCTATGGGGTCGCACAGAGTCAGACACGACTGAAGCGATTTAGCAGCAGCAGCAGCAGCAGTCATGTAGAATATAAAGAAAGGTACAGTGAAAGTGAAAGTCGCTCAATAGTGTCTGACTCTTTGTGACCCCATGGACTATACAGTCCATAGAAGTTTCCAGGCCAGAATATTGGAATGGGTAGCCTTTCCCTTCTCCAGGGGATCTTCCCAACCCAAGGATTGAACCCAGGTCTCCCGCATTGCAGGCAGATTCTTTACCAACTGAGCCACAGGGGAAGCCAGTACAGAGTGATAAGAATTCATTCTTGCACATTAGAAAGGATTAGACAAGGCTTTTTGTTTTACAGTTCTGTAGTGGACTGCTGCTGCTGCTGCTGCTAAGTCATTTCAGTCGTGTCTGACTCTGTGCGACCCCATAGACGGCAGCCCACCAGGCTCCCCGGTCCCTGGGATTCTCCAGGCAAGAACACTGGAGTGGGTAGCCATTTCCTTCTCCAATGCATGAAACTGAAAAGGGAAAGTGAAGTCTCTCAGTCGTGTCAGACTCTTAGCAACCCCATGGACTGCAGCCTACCAGGCTCCTCCATCCATGGGATTCTCCAGGCAAGAGTACTGGAGTGGGGTGCCATCGCCTTCTCTACTCTAAAAGGTGGGTTTTTCATTTTCACAAGACACACTGTTGGTTACAGTCTTGACTTATTAACTCCGTGGATACTGTTTTCTAGGCTGGACAGAAACAAAAGGTTAAAAGCAACATTTTCTAGGTGGATCATTTTAAACACGCTTTTTAATTCAATGAATTTAAAAAATTGGTTTAGGTGGTTTTCTTCCCACTCACCATGATTATAGACATATCTCAGAGAAATGGCCTGAGGCATCATTCCTTTTCCAAACTCTTATGTACCATTGCTTTAAAGCAGCACTCATAAAGAAGACTTCTTTCTGAGTCTCAGGCAGAAGTATTTTTAGAGAAATCATCACGTTGTATTTGAAAGAATGACCCTTCCTGTAATTGGCCTGTTGGGATGATTTGGTTGTGGTCTCACATAATTACAGACCCGTGCCAACGGTCTGAGGGCCATCAGCATATTTCCAAGGCCTCTAAATCAAGGGTATTTGGTTAATTGCTCACAGGTGTTTTCCTGTGCTTATGAATACACACAGTCTATGAATTTTACAAAACTTGGCAGAAGGAAGGGCCATGCAGCCAAGGAGTTTCTTAGATTTACTCAGCTAATTAATCAGGCAGGTTAGGGATTTGGCTATTCTGTTGAGGGAGCTAAGCATTCGGAGTCCGACTGAGGAGTAACCTGTGCTTTTGAAGGAGAGTTTAAGAGGAAAACAAAAGAAAATAGGAAAACTTCAGTAAGCGGCTGCCGGCAGGAGCTCAGCATGGTGACACACCCTGCTCTGGCAGTTTTGCACAGCAGGGTCAGCTCTGCCTCTGCAAAGAATTGGTGCTGGCTTCTAAAATAAAGCAACTGTGTCAGGGTGTGAATTTTAACTTCTAAAACTGTTTCTAAAGTACAAGCCACTGTGTTGACTCTTTTTTCTTCTGGTTACCCAAGATCATTATTGCTTGGGCAATGGCCTTGAAAAGTGTGGAAATTCTGAGCAGAGGATTCCTATATCATATTTGTTTAGAAATTCATCCTGTACAAGTAAATATGACAGTATTCTGTGGCATAATGTGAAATCCAAAAGAATGTCTCAATGATTTCTGTAAGTCCTTTCTATGACAGTCATTCATGGGAAAA
The DNA here is from genome assembly GCF_003369695.1 of Bos indicus x Bos taurus. Classification (NCBI taxonomy): domain Eukaryota; kingdom Metazoa; phylum Chordata; class Mammalia; order Artiodactyla; family Bovidae; genus Bos; species Bos indicus x Bos taurus. The sequence continues at coordinate 38,296,004 of NC_040085.1, forward strand.
AAGTGTGGGGGCCTGGTTGGATGAAATTCATCTCCAGCCAGCCAGACCACATCATTCTGCCAAAGAAACTAGACAGAGACTAGTTTTGCAATTCACTTCAACAATCATAGGTGAATTCCTACAAAAAAGTTAGGAAAGCCAGATACTGATGTTAACAAAGATGAAAAGGACATGGTTTCTGTCCTCAAGGCAGTTACATTTGAGAGGAAAGGAGAGAAAAATGTTTCAGAGGGTCAATTGAATGGAAGAATCTTTATCCAGCGAGCGAATCTGGGACCCTCTTGTGGAGGGTGTAGCAACTGTGTCCAATTATGAAAGATTAGTAAGAGTACAGCTGAGAAAGTTTAGTATTCAGGGAGAATATTACAATAAAACAAAGAATGCAACTCATACCAGAATGGTCAGAATGCCCATCATCAAGAAATCTACAAACAAAAAATGTTGGAGAGGGTATGGAGACCCTCTTGCACTGTTGGTGGGAATGCAAATTAATACAGCCACTATGGAGAACAGAAGGGAGATTCCTTAAAAAACTAGGATTAAAACTACCATATGACCTAATAATCCCACTACTGAGCATATACCCTCAGGAAACCATAATTGAAAGACACATGTCCCCACTGTTCATTGTAGCACTATTTACAGTAGCTAGGACATGAAAGCAACCTAGATGGCCATTCACAAATGAATGGATAAAGAAGTCGTGATACATATACACAATGAAATACTATTAAGTCATAAAAAGAAATGAATTTGACTCAGTTCTAGTAAGGTGGATGAACCTAGAGCCTATTACACAGAGTGAAGTAAATAAGAAAGAGAAAGACAAATTTCATATATTAACATATATATATGAAATCTATAAAGATGGTGCTGAGGAACCTATTTGCAGGGCAGCAATGGAGACTCACACATAGGGAACAGACTTGTGGACACAGCAGGGAGGGGAGGAGAAGGTGGGACAAATTGAGAGAGAAACATTGAAACGTACACATTGCCATATGTAAAATTAGATCTCCAATGGAAATTTACTGTATGACACAGGGAGCTCAAATCTGGTGCTCTGTGATAACCTAGAGGATGGGGTGGGAGGTGGGAGGGAGGTTCAGGAGGGAGGAGACATATGTATGCCTATGGCTGATTCATGTTCATATATGGCAGAAGTCAACAAAATATTATAAAGCAATCATCCTCCAAGTAAAAATTAATTAATTAAAGACTACAAAGAACTTAGTGGAGAGTGGATAGATGTGAGGTTGGAAACAGAGATGACAAGCTCCATGGATACCTTTTCTAAGATGAGGTAGACTTAATCTTGCTTATAATCTAAAGGGGAAGATCCAGTGGAGGGGAAGAGATTAGAGATACAAGCAGGTCTTGGAAGTTCTTGGAAGATACGGGTATAAAGGACATAGTTGTCCTGAAATAGAGGGGTGGCTCAACTACTAAGACCAGAGAGAAAGACAGCAGGGTGGAGATGCATGTAGAAAAGCTTGTGAGCAGATAAGGAATTTGAGATGTTGGTGCTTTACTGCCTCAATTTTCTGATGAAATTGGAAAGTTCTCTTCTTTAAAGCAATGGTTCTAATCCTTGGCTGTACACTGGAATCATCTGGGGAGCTTTAAAAGCAAAACTGATGCTTGAATCCCCTGCCAGAGAGTCTAAGATAATTGGCCTGAGATGCAGTGTAGGCACCAGGATTTTTAAAAGGTCCTGGGGTGATTTTAATGGGTTGCCAAAATTGAGAACTCCTGGCTTAGACTAGGGTAAGGGGGCCAAGGAATGTAGCGAAGAGGTCTAGAACAGCTGTTAAGGTCTGGAAAAGGGAGTTGAGGAGAAGCAAAATAATTGTGAGGCAACCTTAAAGCCAGGTGAAACTTAATATCTTACCTTGTGAGAGTCCCAATCTTCACCGGCTGAATTCTTCCCCCAGTAGCAGAGTTATGCTAGCCATTAGGCTGGTTGTGGGGCTGGTCCTGAGGTGGGCTTTACACAGGCTCTGGGCAACAGAGAAAGGGATCAGATCATTTTCTGTAGTCTAGGATGGGCTTGGGGGAAAGTGAGGCAGGGAACAGCCCAGCCCAATTCCACCATAATCCTCTATTTCTACTAGTTGACATTCTTATGAGCAGGAATTTGGACCAAAAAATTAAAATCAAGTAAACAACTCCATTGGAGAAGCCAGGGGACCAGACACTCCAGCACATATATAACTAATTGCTGAATAACCTAGAGGTGAGCGTACACACTGACTACAAATATGTATGCAATTGCATGTCAGGAACTCATCTCATGCCCATCATTCTTTGAAAATCACCTTTCATGCCCATGAAATAAAAAGTCAGGATGTGGGTGCTGGTGGGTAAGGCTCTCCCATTTGTCATAGAAAGCTTATCCCAGGTCACAGGAGAGCTGTGTGCCAGCCCCCTTATTTCCCCTGGGGATGAGCAGCATTGCTCTCACGAGGTCAGTGACCTATTATTGAACCGTTTTGCATGTACACAGTGAGTCATTGTTCTGGCAGAATTCCCCGCTCTCCACACACATTTTTACCCACCTTTGGAATGTGGGAACACTGACCATGTATATAATAGCCTGGCAGAAAAGTGGCTCTGTCAGAGGTTTTCCTACTAAACAGCCGGAGGGGAAGCCAGGAACAGGAGAAGGGATGGGAAGAGGGAGGGTAGAGAGAGCCAGGGCAAGAGGTATAGAAAGAAAGAAATTTCAAGAGGAACCAGAAATCATGCTCCCTGCAGTGTTTCTCACCATAGGAACACACTGACTGGGTAAAACTCAATGTCAGCAAGATAACCAACATGATTATGTATGTAGAAAGCATTTACCATAATGTGCATATGTATATATTTAAGATCCTGGGCAAGTTACCTAACATCTAGTTTCTCAAAAAAGGAATATTACCTACCTAACACAGTTGTTATAGGGATTAAATGAGTTAATATTATTGGAACATTCCTGGAATATTGTAAGAGAGCAAAAAATTGCAATCATTGCTGCTGTTGTTATTATTTTCTATGTATTAGGCAGCTCTGAACTTGAGGACACTGTTACCCTTCCTAAGTTATTTTTTTCTTTAAATCTATTTTACTATCTGTAAAAGGGGGATAAAATCATCTGGTTAATAGGTGCATAAATTTAAGGGGATTAGAACACGTATGCCCCTAAAACTAAAATAAAACATGCAGTGTACAAATTCATTACAATGACAATTCATTTATCCACAAGTAGTTATTAAACATTTATTATGTGTCTGCACTGAGCCAGGACATGCATGGTGTCTGCCCACATAGGGCTTATAGTCAGCAGGAGAAGCTAGACTTTACATACAATAGAATAATAAAATGTATATTATATTATATTATAAATGTAAAACTTTATAATTGTGATAAGGTTTTGAAAGAAGAACCAGTTGTTTTGTTTGAGCATTACAATAGGAACTGCATTAGTTTGGGTATAAAACTTTTCTGAGTATGATATTTAGTTAAGACATGCTTGATAAAGAAAGTAGATAGAGGTGGGGGTGGAGGGGAGGAGGAGGAAATGTCCCGATCCGTTTACACACCAAAAAAGGACCAAAGGCAGCTAGGGTTTAAGGAGCCAAGTAGCAAGAGATCTAGGCTTACATTCAGGAATTTGAAATAAGAGCACATCTTGCTCCTGTTTTTTTTTCTCTGAAGGTCACCCTGGTTGTTTTGAGGAGAACAGATTGGAGAAAGAAGAGGGTGGAGGAGAGAAACCAGGTTGGGGAAAAGAAATGATGGTGGCCTGGGAAAGCTGGAGTAGATGGAAATGAGGAGCAGCATAGGCAGAGTCAAAACATATTGTGGAGGTGAAATTGGCAGGACTTGGTGATAGACTGAGTGTGAAGGGCGAGGGCTGAGAGGTGCCGAGAATGGCTACCAGATTTCTACCCTGAGATGTTGAGAAAATGGCACAGCCAGCGACAGAAATGAGGAAGTCTCCTGGAGGAACAGGTTTGGTGGGGAATATGATTAGTACCTGTCATTTGTTTTCAAAATCATTTCATTGAAATGCAAATTATTTTCATCCATTGCAATCAGTAAAGAATTATTATAGTACAATTATTAACATGTTTTTAGAAGTTGTAGTATAAATATTATAACTTTTAGTATATACAGTTGTAATATTAAGGAAATCTGGATGATTCTTGGACTCCATTTGTATAAAGAACTTCAAGTAATTCGTTGTGAGGTAAAAAATAGAATCAATCATCTGGTGACTTAGTACCCCTTGACTATTGTTCTGGTATTATTTAAACTTAACGATTATAGCTCTGCAAATAAAACCAAAATTTCTCATGACAGGAGTTCTGTGCTAAAACCTTCTAGCCTTGATAATTTAGAAAATGAAGAGTCTTCTTATATTTATATCAAAAGATGAATATTCATAATATCAACATGAAAGCTGGGCAAAATGAAGGAGCCTTTAAATTTCATCTATGCACTGAGTCCAAGGCTCAACAAGTGAACAACAGATAACGGTATCTCTTCCATAAGCTGTGGCTGTGAGTGACTGTTCATTAAATCACAGTAGAGCTTTGAGGTACGAGGGGGAAGAGGAGGAGGAAGGAAAAGAAAGAGAAAAATAAGGAAGATAAGTAGGAGGGGAGGTAGAGGGAGAAATGAAGGGTGGTAGTAAGTAAGGAGAGAGAGAGGGAGGAAGGAAGAAAGAAGGAATGAAGAAAGGAAAGAAAATGAAGGGGGGAAAAGGAATGAATGAAAAAAAGAAGAGAAAATGCCAACTTTTACTTCTAATGAATCTGAGGCCAATACATAAAGGAAAAAATACCAGGAAGAGTTGTCATAAGTATGACAAGAAACATTTCTTCCCCAATACTCCATAAAACAAACCTGCCTACCATCCACTACCTTCAGTAACTACTCTTCAAGTACCAATGACAGACAGAGAGTCAGAGAATATTCCAGACTCAGAGCATAAAGGTTTACAGCTAAAGGACAATTTATGACTGGAACTTAGGACACAGATCAGTCCAGATGTTTTGGGAGTTTATAGTTTCCAACAGCTGGTCCCCTTACCTACCAACATTACACCATCGACTTTGTATACTTTTTGGAGTATCTGAAATTTCTCATCAGCTGGATTCCACATGTTCTCTTCAGGGATGTAACATTACTCCATGAAAACAAGTTAAAAGGTGAAAAGAAAGATGAACTTGAGAAAAATAGATCAAGCTTTTGCTTATGACAGCTGTACTTAATTTGCCCTAGAAGATAAGCAGATATTTTCCCTGTAGTCAACAGGGTTGCCTATGCCCTTTTCACTTTCAGGGGTGACTGGTGATCAGGCAGATTAATTCACCTTTACGAGCCTCAGGTCCATCATTGTAAAACAAAGCGACTGAACGAAATGGGCTCCATGAGATCTCTTCCAGGTCTGTCCTTCAACTTTGACTAGCCTTCCTGGGAGCACTGTGTTTAAACCTCATGGGAATTGGCTTGACTTCTCTGTGGAGGTCATCCAAACCTGATTTCCACTTAGCTTGTCCTGTGACTTCTAGTTTTAAGTTGGCCTGGGAATTTCTCCTCTAAAATTTACAACTGGATGAAATAAATCCATCAAGGGCGGCTAATTAGAATGAATATCACTGCCAGCACTAACTTATGAAGGAAGTTCTGTGAGGATAAAGGGAAATGATTCTCCCCAGACACAAGGAAAGTTCCACTGATCTGGCACAAGGGTGGGGATCTGGTGCCAGGACGTGGGGCAGAGGGGTGATTACTAGGTCATTTTTCCCTGAGAAAGGCACGATTCCAAAGAGGACAGGGATAAAAGAGGCCCTGTGTCCTTGTATTTAGGATGCAGTTAAACTTCAGCAGTCGGATATTTGCCTGGACCCCTGAAGGCAGGGCTTCCGCAGCCAGGAGCAAAGAACCATCATCTTTATTTCCAGGGATGTCACCCTTCCCAGGAAGTCTTTCCCACATCACCAGCCTTTCTCAGGCTGAATTTCTCCAGCGTGCTGAGCAGTGACTGTGCAGCCTCAGCAGAATACAACAAGACAAGGTAAGACATAGACTCAGGCCACTTCCACTCCCATCAGCCTCAGCTATTTTCCAAAGGCTCCCACTGAACATGAGTGACCACAGCTGCTATCGGCCAACGGCCACAAGCCATGTCTCTGACATGTTGTTGGTTTTTACTTTCCCAGAGACAATTCCCAAGTAAGAGGCAGTAAATTCAGGGAGAAGCAGGATCTGGGCCAACTGACTTGCCAGTTTGCTGATAGAATCAACTTTGCTGCAATGGGGCTTTCACATCACCACATTCCAGTGCTATAGTATAATTACTTTAAACACAGAGTGGCATCTAACCACGCCACTGTTTACGTGCCCAAATCAGCACTCAGAGGACACTTTTTGCTGTTACCTCGACTTTGCATGTGACTTTGGCCGGGAAAATAAGCCTGATTTTTTGTGCTTGATGTATGATTCAGAGGCTCTGAAGTGGCGTGTTGGATCCGGTAGCCTGCCCACCACAGAGCTGTGCTGTCGTCCTCACTGGTTCAGTCTGCAAACCAGCTCCATGTGGGGGCGGAGCTTTCCTGCCTGGCTTTCCTGCTTGTCTTTCTCTAACAGTGACAACTGACACAGCGTGACCCACCAAGGCCAAGCTATTTCCGGATAACACTTCCTTAACTCCACCAGTACATTCAGATGCAGTGTTTCACCCAAGGGCCAGACACCCAGCTGATCTTTTTAACTAGGCCTGACTGTCTTACTGCTCCACCCTGTAGGTTGCTGAACACGGGTGGATCTTCATGAAAGCATAACAGAGAACTAAAGCTACTGGATTAGATAGTATTACTTACAGATTCTTGGATATCTAAATGAAAGAGGGCTTACACATCTTTGACAAATTTGTTTAAGTCTTAATTTATATAATACCAAAGCAATGGCTTTTAAGAAGATAGAAAATACACAATAGGAACCTTCCTTACAACTCACAATAAGTAGGTCAATGTGATTGTCGTTGCTAAGTTGTGTCTGACCATTTTGCAATTGTGTCTGACCGTTTTGCAACTCCATGGACTGTAGCCCACCAGGATCCCATATCCATGGGATTTCCCAGGCAAGAATACTGGAATAAGTTGTCGTTTCCTTCTCCAGGGGGTCTTCCCGATTCAGGGATCCAACAAACATCTCCTGCATTGCAGGAGGTTCTTGACCTCTGAGTCCTGGGAAGCCCAGGTTAATGTGATTACCCCCACTTTGAGATTGGGAAACAGATATTCTGCCAGACCTACTTGGGGCAGAAAGGTGATGAAGATGCTAAAGTTAGAATTGACAGCCCCCACCTGGGACCAGTTTATGTGGTCACAGAGGTATCCAACATAAATCGGGTGACCATACACTTTATCACGCAAACCAAGACTGTTTTTTTCAGAATGAAAAGGAAGTTATCAAAATTTAAAAATGGACCCATGTCTTATACCACTCACAGAAATTAACTTGAAATGTTAATTTCATCAAGATCTAAAACCTGGAACTTCCTAGAAGAAAACATAGGAGCAAAACTCCTTGACATGCATCTTGATAATGACGTTTTGGATTTGACACCTGAAACATAAGCAATAAAATATAAAATAAACAAGTGGGACCACATCAAACTAAACAGTTTCTGCACAGCCATCAATAAAATGAAAACACAACCTAAAAAATGGGGAAAATATTTGAAGACCATATATCTGATAAAAGGTTAATTTCCAATGCATATAAAGAACTCAAAACCCTGAATAACTCAGTTAAACAACAGGGAAAGGATCTGATTAAACTTTTCTCCAAAGAAGACATATGAAAGGTCAACAGGTGCATGAAAAGATGCTCAACACCAGTGGTCATCAGGGAAATGCAAATTAAAACCACAGAAACATCACCTCACATCTGTTAGAATGATCATCATCAAAAAGACAAGGGCTAACAAGTGCTGGTGTGGATGTGGAGAAAAGGAAACCCCTGTGCACTGATGGTACACTGTGTAAACCAGCATAGCCACTATGGAAAACAGCATGGAGGATCCTGAAAAGACGAAAAACAGAACGTCCATATATGAGTCCCTAGTTTCCCTTCTGGGAATATATCTAAATGTAACAAAAACACTAACTCAAAAATATATCTGCACCACCATGTTCATAGTAGCATTACTTAACAGTAGCCAAGACATGAAAGCAACCTAAGTGTCCATTGACAGATGAATAGCTAAAGCAGTTGTGATGTATATATATACAATGGTATATTATTCAGCTATAAAAATTGGAGAAAACCTAACATTTGTGACAACATGGAAGGACCTTGAAGGCCTTATGCTAAGTGAAATAAGTCATACAGAGAAAGACAAACACTGTATGATCTCACTTGTATGTCGAATCTGAAAATGGTAACAATAACAACAAATCAGACTCAGAGACAGATCAGACTTGTGGTTACTAGAGGTAAGCGGGGGATCAGGGGATCGAGAGACGGGGGATTGGAGGAAGGTGGTCAAAAGATACAAAGGTCTACTTTTAAGATGAGAGAGTTTAATACTTGGGATGTAATGTACAACATGACTATTGGTAACACTGCTGCCTGATGTTTAAGAAAGTTGTTATAAGAAGATCCTAAGAGTTCTCATCACAAGAAGCTTTTTTTTTTCCTTTATTCTTTTCTTGCTGCTTTTTATTGTAGCTAGAGGAGAAGGTGGATGTAGCTGAACCTATTGTGGTAATCATTTCACAACTTATGTAAATCAAACTATCATGCTGTAAGCCTTATACAGAGATGTATGTCAATTATTTCTCAATGAAACTGGGGAAAATACTTAAACAAGAATGACAGGCATAACCTGGGACTTTCTGGCAAACCAGGACATACATCCAAATCATCCTCCAGCATCTTCTGTCAGTGGTACTGCATCTGGGTGAACCACGAATCCAATGAAGCGTAAGTTTCAGGCTGCTCGCTTGCACTGGTCCCTGTATACGCTGGGAGGAAAGCAGGCTTGTAGTGTTATAGGTTGAAGGGAAAGCCAAACACAAGCAGGAAACATCTGTATGGAAGTGATGTTGGTAACTCTCCTAAAGATATTTTAGGAAAAGTCCCAGATCTCCAAGGCTTCAGGTACCTATTAGGATTCATTTCCTAAATAATTATGTATTTCTGTATTTAATATTGGGCTTCCCTGATAGCTTAGTTGGTAAAGAATCTGCCTGCAATGCAGGACCCCAGTTTGATTCCTGGGTTGGGAAGATCCACTGGAGAAGTGATAGGCTACCCACTCCAGTATTCTTGGGCTTCCCTTGTGGATCAGCTGGTAAAGAATCTGCCAGCAATGCAGGAAACCTGGGTTGGGAAGATCCCCTGGAGAAGGGAAAAGCTACTCACTCCAGTATTCTGGCCTGGAGAATTCCATGGACTGTATAGTCCATGGGGTCGCAAAGAGTTGGACATGACTGAATGACTTTCAATAATTTTTTTTTCTTGAGTATCCTTTCCACCCCTCACCTCTACCCAAGTTATCTAAGCCTCAGGTTTCATATTTAGTGCCAAGGGTGCCTGCTAAGGTGGTGCAGTCTTGGGAGAGAAGTAGGAATCAACAGCATCCCACAGGGTACAATCCCCTGAATAATATTCCATTGTGTGTGTGTGTATATATATATATATGCACCACAACTTCTTTATCTGTTCATCTATCAATGGACACTTAGGTTTGTGCCCATGTTTTAGCTACTATAATCATGCTGCTATGAACGTGGTGGTGTAGATATATTTTTGAATTAGTGTTTTCGTTACTTATAGATGTATTCCCAGGCTGTTTCTTACCTTCATCATGTTTATACTAATGGAATTAGGATAAAATGATCACTAAGGACTGCTCAAGAGAAGAAAATCTCCCAGCTGGAGTTGAGGGTCATAGATGACAGAAAAGGGATAGCAGTCCTGGTTCCTAATCCTTAGTTGTAGGAAGAAATACAGAAGAACATGGTTTATTATATGTTTGTGAGCTTCAAGTCCTTCTGTAGTCCCTCTCATAGAGTTACTTTCTGCCTTAGTGCTTCACTCAGACTCAGTCCCTGATCCAGCTTCTGCTGCTGCCCAAATCTCCTCTCTAATAAGCTCTGTTCCTGTCAGGGTATTGGCTTATATTCATAGTATTCTAGTGGTTCATCCAGTAAAGAATCTGCCTGCAATGCAGGAGACCCAGGTTCGATCCCTAGGTCAGAAAGATCCCCTGGAGAAGGAAATGTCAACCCACTCCAGTATTCTTGCCTGGAGAATTCCATGGACAGAAGAGCCTGGGCTGCAGCCCATGGAGTTGCAGAGTTGGACACGACTGAGTGACTAAGCATACACACACTCTGTCCTAAAGATTCATCCCCAACCAAGTTTGGGGAGCCCTTCAATCTAATCCTTTCTCGGCACTGACTCATTTTGTGGCTTTGTCATTTGTCATACAATCCTCAGTTTTTTTGAATGTGCAATGAAAATAAATAATGCCAGCAGCTCCTTGAAAAAAAAATAGATCAAAATTTACAATCAGCTGATCTTCATGCATTAAAGCAGCACCTTAGGTGCATGGAACATGAGAAAAGAATATGTGATTGTCTTGGCAGACTTCCTGATCCTACTTCAAGAAATGAGGTGAGATACTCTTGTTTTGTCACCAACTGGATACTTTGCAGTATCTTTTCCTCAGGGAGTTATGCATTTTTAGCCATGCTGCCAGCATGTTTCCTGACTGCCAGTCAAGGAAATGTCCTTTTAAACAGGCTGGGGAATGCCACACATCCAAACACTCAAATTGATGAGATTGTGAAAACTGTCTGGTGACTCTGAAAGCTATGATTCTGCAAATCCCTCACATCTCTTCTGGTTCTGGCTGTCTTTCATATTTTTGTGAAGATCATGCATGTTTTCTCATGCCTCTGGACATGTTGTTTCTCCAGTTAGAACGCTTCTTTATATCTTCTCCGCTTGGACCACTCCTCGTTATCCTTCACAGTTTTCCCAGCTATCATAGTTTCCAGGAAGTTTTCCTGAGCACTGCTGCTCTCCACCAATCACCATTAGCACCTAGTTCCTGATCACATCACCGGACTCCACACTGTTTGTTATCTGTCTCCTCCACTGGACTAGAAACAATCAGAGTATGGGGCTGTGTTCACTATAGTACTCAATAGTCAAAAAATGTTGAATAAATGAACAAGTGAATGAAAGCAAGAAAGTATTGTCGATCATTAATACGACATGAACTCTGGTTTAGTGGCTCCAGAAATAGATTCAAAGAATTTCCTTTGAAACTTACTTTGATTTATCCCCAATTTAGAGAATGTAGCCCTTATTGGGAACACCATAAGGACAAACTATTCACAGATTCAAATAAAATCTCAATGGTCTGGGAGACTCTGAATGATATATAAACAAGTAAATTAGACTCTCATTTCCGGCTTTTAATAGTATTGTCCTGCTAAAAGCAAGATGGATCTGTAGGGTGTGGATGGGTATATTATCCCTTGATGATATCTCTCTCTCCCTCTCTCTCTCCCATTGCTCTGTCTTTTAATTTATTTATTTTTTGAGATTAATTTCTCAAAAAATTTCAAAATTTCAAAAATTTCAAAATAATTCATTTTTATTCTTTTGTTTATTTATAATTTTTTAGTTTTCAAATAAAACAAAGATGAACTTTTTAATGATAAAAAGTACGATTCACAAACAAGATAGACATCATAAACCATTAGACACCTAACAACAAAGAAACAAAATTACATAAAGCAAAAATCAGAAGAAACATAGGGAAAAGAAATATATATATAATCATAGTGAGCCATATTAACATTTCTCTGAGAATATTTGATGAAGTGCAGAAAAAATAAGAATAGGAGCATCTTGGATAATGTCATTAATAATTTAAATATAATAGATTTCTATTTACATTGATTTATATTATATCATACACAAATATACTTAAAATTTTGTGTCTCATATGTTGTTAGTAGATGTCCATAAGACATTTAGAAAAATAAATGGCAAAAAGATAAAGAGCTCTGTGTTTTTAAAACAGTCTCTGCTCAGCACTGCTTAGCCAGTGAATGCAAGCAGAGTCCAAGGCTCCTTCTATCCAGCCCAAGAGCCCAGAGGGATGTTTTTCCTTTGCCCTTCTAAACTGCAGCACTGTGATAGCTAAACATTAGCACGAAATATTTTATCCTCAACAAGTTAGTAAAATGAATTTTTTAAGTCCAGATTAGAGCCAAGGGGGCTTGGGAAAATTTGTCTGGAAGGCTAACTTGCTTTGTCAAAACTCACTTACAGAATTGTTCACCCTAATCTTGCACAGATTAAAAACGGTATAATTAAACACATTAGAAAGTTTTCAAGTTGTCCAGGTAGCAGGAAAATCGTAATGACAATATTATATTGTATCTAGAAACTGTGCTTGAAGACTATAAAGACAGTTAATGCTATGTCTTCCTGTTACACTAAAAGATGTCAACATTGCCATAATTTAAAAACTACATTATTTACTGCCCACCCTATCTCCAGCATAGTATGAGCTGTAAAATAGGTATAGGGATGCAGCAGTGAAGCAGGGCAGTCTAGGGGTACTTCATTACTACAATCAGTAATGGGAAAAATCTCCTGTCTCCAACAATCTGCATACTTAGAATGGGATAAATTTGCTTGTGTGTGGAGAGAAGTGGTGATACACTTTTTTCCCATTTAGCAGAAACTGATTCAGAAGAGGTTCAGTAATTTCTACTGTTGCATTTCAGAGAAGAAATGACTGAAAATGAAAACAGAACCCAGAAATTCTGACTTCTAAACCTATATTTGTCCCATGACCCTTCTGGGATTCCCCTTATTTTTTTTTTCTGAATGGGGGCAAAAAATAGACATATTTCTACTTATGACAGGAAGCCATACCTTGGATAACTATTCCCTTGACCCAGACTAGAATGTAACTTCTTCAGTTTTATAACAAGCTGCTATAGGATAAATCACTGTAGTGTTAGAATCCTTTTCCTCCCTAGCACAAATTCCATCACACCAACCAGGCTGGTGTCCTTGCTGTTCTGGGACTCGGCATGCTCACTCCTTGTTCCAGGAATGGTCTTCCCTCTCTTCTCTGCTCATCTAAACTGTGTCTTCTATCAGATTTACCGAGGCCTCACTTCATTTAAGGAGGGTACTCCCCTCTCATCAGCTCATAACTGGGCCCCTCTCTGAATTCCTCTAGCACTTTCTAAATCATTCTTCTTAGAACTTCGTTCTCTTCTCTTTTTGTCTTCACTAAACTGTGAACGCCTGGAGAGCAAGGTCCATGCCTTACTTTGGAATATTGTCCTTTCCTATATTCATTAGGCATTAAATAGGCAACTTACAAATCGTTGTTCAAACAGCCCCCAGAATCATCTTATCCTTAGTGGTACTCCAAAGCTTGATGAAGAGTGAGTGAGCATGATGGGAAGCACGTGAATTTTGAGTCAGACAGAATCTTTTAATCTTTCTTGGTCCTAGTTTTGTCTTTTTTTTTTTTTTTTTTTGCTATAAATAGAATTAAGAAGACCTAACTTGCCAAGTTGTCCAGATTAGAAATAATGTGAAATGTCAATTACAGTGCCTTCTGTATAGTAGGCTGTTAATAAATGGAAACTGTTCTTGGTTATATAATAAGAGCTGGAAAAAAATTATTTTATTTTGCATTCATTTGCAAAACAGATGAGTTTTGATATTACTCTCATCAAAGGAAAATAAAAATTATTTGGCAATATTATTTGAACTCATGATTAGAGAAGTGTGGAGGGAAAATGGGAAAGATTTTGGGCTGTGTGAATGTTTTTTTACTTATCAACATCAGGCTCAGAACTGGGGTTCTCTGCATTGAACATACCAGCAGTCACATCTTCAGAATGAAAAGTTTTAAAACATATTCCTCTGCAAATTATTTCACTCTGTTCTCAGGATTTGTCAGGCTTCTCTGCTACTCTTGCCTGATGTCAGATTAAGAAGATAAACAATTTTAAAACATACCGAAGGAATGTTTTAAAGGAATTTTGTATATAATGATTTCTCTTTAGCCAAATGAATAGTTTTAATTACTTAAAATATGTGCATAGATCACCATGTGAGAATGTTCTTGATCCATAATCTCCTGTCTTTTCCTCAGTGGAACAGATGCCAAAATCTTTGCATTGACTGTAAACCAAACAAAGTTGCTACTTAATTAGCTCTAGTGACCTGGTAGCCTGAACACAAATGGTCCTTTTATTTTCAGCCACTCCAGTGATTTCCAGCAAATGAAGAGCCTGAAACATTCTGGCTGTCTGGAGAACCTATAACTGAAAGTCAGGTGAGTACCCTCTAAAAGAAGAGAGTCCTGTTCAAGAGAGTCTTATAACCTCATGAACAATTTATAAAACACTGAAGAGGAGGCCCACAAGCCTCAAAGACAGAAATCTATGAAGAACTGACTTGATGCATATTCTTGGGTGAGTCATATGCCCTTGTCCCCTTGTGGCTCCTCCATTTGTAAAAATGAGGATGATATTTTTATGAGATATTATCATGAGGTCTATTTAGATGTGTGGCACAGTGACTGAGGACACTGGCTTGGAGTTGGAAAGACCTGAACTTAAATCCTTGGTTTATTACTTATCAGTGGTCACTTTGAGCAGAAAACCTCTTTATATCTTACTTCTGTTGTTTGTAAAATTGGGGTAGTTATTGTTCCTATCTCATAGGGTCATTATGAAGATTAAATAATATGCCTGGAATATCACAATAACTCAATAATTATTAGCTATTATTTATAGAGTGCTCTATGCTTCTTATAGAAAAAACCATGTAATTCAAAATCCAAAATATTCAATTGGCAGATAGATTTGGGAAGGCATTTTCAGTTTTCAGTAGATTTAAATAGGCTTCCACTTTCAATGAGTACTATATGCCAAATTACCGTAATTTTCTGTGTGAAATTCACACATTTTCTGGTTATTTTTTATATGCTTGTAGAATTACAACCATCAAGATTATGTGATTATGTGTCACATTCATCTCCATAACATTGCTCCCTCTCTCGTGATAATTTCCCTGTGAAATACTAGGACTAGATGAAGTAAAAGGAAGAATTATTAAATTATCAAGCCCTGAACTAGTCAAACTTGACTGTTCTTTGAGATTCTCACCTACATTCATTTTCAATAATGTAATTTCAAATTAATGATCTTAGTTTTTGGGTATATGTTTATGAATGAGACCTGGAAAGAACCTTTATAAGTAACTGAAAAGTGATGATTGAAAGATACAGTTTTCCTTGGTTTGAACTGTTACCTACAGGTGTTAAGATACTTCAGAAAGTCTAGACAGATAGGACACGCTGGTGCACAGATGACTGAGGGACAAATAGATGGAGAAGCATAGCCCAAAGGAAATTGGAAATGAGAAAAAGCAGGATTGGGAGAGGGTGGCTGCTCTGAGAGACTGCTGGCCAAGACAGGAAGTGGATGGATGGGCATATTGGTTTGAAAATGATCAGTCCATGCAGATGTGTGCTGCCACCTCTGTTTCTGATGTCAATGAGCAGAAGTAGCTCCAGTCTGCTCCTCTTCCCTCTGTGTCCTCTCTTCTGTGGCTGACATCACCCAGTCCTGCTTCCCTCCTCCCCTCATAGCTCCATGCCTTACCCAGCTGGAAAGTTGGTGCATTGGAGTTGTTTACCATTAGAGTCAGAGCATAATGAATATTTGAGCTGAAAGACAGATGCATGCCTATTCCAGGAAAACACCCTGATTATCATATTCTCCACAACCTCTGAATGCTACTTTTGATAAGGAGATCACCACATGAATTGCATATAATAATAAGCTGCTTATTTTTAAACAGCTTTATTGAAGTTTAATTGACATATCAAAATCTATTTTAAATGTACAATTTAATGACTTTTTAAAATAAAGTCATAGGGTTGTATAATCATTACCACAATCCAGTTTGAGAACATTTCCAACTCCCCAGAAGATCTCTTATGCTTGTTTTCAGTTATTCCTCATTCCTACCCCTAACACCAGGTGGTCACCAATATGCCTTCTGTCTCTATAGATTTGCCTTTTCTAGACATATACATGAAGTCATCAAATATGTCTTTTGCATCTTTCATTTAGTATAATGTCTTTGAGTTTCATCCTTGTTTTTATCATACATCAGTAGTAGTAGTTTTCTTTTTTCTTTCTTTTTTTTTTTTTGCTAAAGAGTATTCCATTGTCCAAGCACACCTGATAGACATTTGAATTGTTTCCAGTCTTTTGCTACTACAAATAATGCTGCTGTGGACATTTACATATATGTCTTTGTGTAAATATATGTTTTCATTTCTCTTGGGTAGATTCCTAACAGCAAAATTGCTGATTGAGATGGTAGGTTTAACTTCTTAAGAAACTGCCAAAAGATTTTTCAAAGCAAAAAATAAATTTTGCATTTCCACTAGCAGTGAAAGAGGGTTCCAGTTTCTCCACATCCTTGGCAACACTTACTATTGTCTGTCTTTTAAGTTATATCCATTCAGTAGGATCGTAAGCATCCTAAAATGACCAGACATCACTTATCAACTAACAGGACCTTTGGTGTCCATTTAAGAAGAAATGGAATGCTTATTTGCTATTTCTTGTTTTGGTCAAACAGTTAGAAGAAGTGTGTGGGTGTGTGTGTGTGTGTGTGCACACACACACACACACACACGCACACACACCCCTCTAGCTCTTGATGTGAGCAAAGGTAGAGGCTTTGCGCTGATTGTCTTCTCCCCGCCCAAGAGGCCAGCTTCTTCTCCTATACAACTCCTCCTCTGTTCCAGAAAATTGAAACAGATCCCTTTAGGCTGAGCCTTTCATACCCCATGGTATTATTTCAAAGAAAACAATAAAAAAAAAAAATTCAGGGAAGTCATTTATTGATTTTGTTCCCATAATGATGGAATTAGGTGATAAATAATGCAAGCAGAAGCAAAGAGAATAAAGTAGAGAACCCAACATTTGTCAATTGCCCATGTACTGAATATGGGATAAGCCTTTTCATATTTTTCACATCAGGAAATTCTCATAATCTTTGATGTATTTTATAAATCACCATTTCATGGTCAAGAAGTGAAAGCACAGAGAGATTAGGTCAATTGCATAAGGTTGCACAGTGAGTGAAGTTAGGTTTTAAGCCCAGGTCATTAGTTCTGAACTGATTTTCTTTCACTACACCAACTGACAAGAAATAAACAGGAAAGGAAAATTTTAAGGAACAAAGAGCAAAAAGTTCATGTAAATGTTAACTACTGAGAGAATGTAACAAGATTTATAATGGTCTAAATTATACAACCAACGATCGGTTTGTGGTACAAGGGTTCTGTTATTTCCATGCTTTGATGCTTATGACATATACAGAGTTCAAACCCTGGGGACTAGGAATCAAACTCGAAGCTTTAGGAAGGATGGGGAGGTATGGTATTCCTGCTTATTTTATTTTCTCCCAGCTAAGAAAAGATTGTTCATTCTGAGTACTTGCCCAGATAATGCAGAGAAAATCCAGAGACATTTTTACCACCCAGAAACTGAGAGGTTCCTGAATTAAACTAGTACATTTTTTTGAGTAACAGTTCTGCTTCCCTTGGATGAGCAGAATCTTTGCTGATGTCATCACCACCCACCACCACCTGGCATCCCTGCATGGTGGTGGTCAGAGCAGTGGAGAAATGGGTGGAGCATTTAGAAGAGATTACTTGGAGGAGATGTCTCAAAGAATCACATTTACAGATTCTACAGAGAGGTCTCCTTAATCTCTGTCTTTAGGAATAACTGATGTATGTGTCTCATACACCATCTTTTTCCATGAACGTTTATATGGTCATCATGAAAGGAAAAGTGATAACTCATCTTTAGGATGCCTAGTTTCAAGGGAAATGGCACTGCCTCCTTTAGTCCTTCTGTTCCTTTGAGCATCAGGTTAGGGGTCGATTATGCTTAGGTTGGGGATATGCAGAGGGAGAATGAGAGATGTGAATATGAGCAATATTCTGTGAAATTACCTTTTCTCTAACAGCCAATACAACTCTAGTATTTGGGGATTATTTAGATTTTTGCCAATTAAAGTCTTCAAATTTTAGGGCTTTAAATTAAATCCTGCCCGACAGCAACTTGTTACTTAGCTCATATTATCGATGTGTACTTAATAGCTCTTATCTTTGAATGGTAATAAAAATACCAGTGTATGCCACAGGATCTCAGAGTGAGAGGAAAAACTAGCAAAAGCAGTTACAAGGTGCTTTGCCAGAACAAATGTTTATTGATGTACCCAATAAAAATACTAATAATAGTAGCACAGATCAATACCACTTCCCAAACTAGGTTCCAAAACATATTAATAGGTGATCTGGGGTGGTGGGAAAACCCAACTCCATAATCAAAGACATTTGGGAAACACTGAGTGGAATTTGTACAACACTAAAGAGACTTCAATGTATTAAATGTGCATTATCAGCCTTCAAAAGGGGGATACCATATGGGGATTTTCTGAGCTGCTTGAAAAGACAAACATTTAATCACAGGAACAAGATGTAAAACATTTGGGGTAAAGATAACATGGAAAATTTGCTATTGCTTCAGGGGTATATTTCGTTGTCTTATCCAAAGTTCACATATCCAGACCACTCTTCATTTCACCTACCTTCTGCCTAATATCTCCAGGAAGGACCCAGATTGGTAAACATATAGAGCATAGGAAGATACTGAAAGAGGAATGGTATCTATGATCCTTTCTAAATCCGAATTATCTTCTGAAAGCCCAGAGCCAGCCTGTTTGAGGCACTGGTTAATGGTGGTTTCATGTGAAAAGGAAATTCTTCATTAAAAAACAAAACTAAAAAGCAAATAAACAAAAACTAATTTATATAATAACTATATGCAGTGCATGGGACTTGTTTGGATCTGGATTCTAACAAACCAAGTATAAGAAAATATTTGGGGGATAAGTGGAAAGTTTGAAGGCTAAGGAATTATAATTATCATGTTAAGCATGATAATGGTATCTGGTGCTCTAAGGACATATGCTTAGTAGTTTAGTGTGGAATATCATGATGTTTAGGATTTACTTTAAAATAACCCAGGGAATTCCCTGGCAGTCCAGTGGTTAAGACTCCATGGTTTCACTGCCAAGGGTGCAGTTTCAATCCCTGCTGCTGCTGCTGCTAAGTCGCTTCAGTCGTGTCCGATTCTGTGCAACCCCATAGACGGCAGCCCACCAGGCTCTGCCGTCACTGGGATTCTCCAGGCAAGAACACTGGAGTGGGTTGCCATTTCCTTCTCCAATGCACAAAAGTGAAAAGTGAAAGTGAAGTCACTCAGTCGTGCCTGACTCTTAGCGACCCCATGGACTGCAGCCTACCAGGCTCCTCTGTCCATGGGATTTTCCAGGCAAGAGTACCGGAATGGGGTGCCATTGCCTTCTCTGATCAGGAACAAAGATCCTGCAAGCCATAAGGCATGGCCAAAAAGTAAAAATAAAAAAAATAGAGGAAGCAAATATGGCAAAATACTAATAACTGTTCAGTCTAAGTAATGGAATATAGAGAGTTTTTATAATTTTTGTTAGTTTGAATTTTTTTATGATAAATTGTTTTTTTTTTTCTTCTTAATGCAGGTTTGTCAGTGCAGATCTACTAAAATCAAACTCTCTAGAGACTGGGCCTAAAAGTCTGCTATTGTTTCCCTCCTCCTCTCTCTCACTCTCTTTTTAAAAAATCATATGTAGTATCAGCTAGCTGAGATGCTAGCTTCCTCTGGACTGTGATAACCTTTGCACATTGCCCCGTACTTAACAGCCCAGTACTTGGCAGTGATGTTGGTGTGTGAGGTGATTTTAACACAGGAGAAAGCCTATTGCAGTGCTCCTGAGCAGTGGCTGGTATGAAGCTTCAGGTCTTTTCCAGTACTGAGTAGGCAAAGTCTGGCATGGTCCAGTGTGTAGACCTAGAGCCATTTTGAATTACATGAGCCCAGGTACTCATATGCAAACAAAATCGTTGGCATATAAGCAAAGGCTTTTGGTTTTTCAATTTTACAAGAAGTATATTTAGAAAGCAATTTTAAAATGCTCTCATTTCCTTTAAAATTTTAAGTAAATTTTTTCACAAGTCTGTACATTTAGCTGTTAAGAACTATTCTCTGTAATACACAGTTGCATATCTGAATTAAGTTTAAAAAAATGAATAATTACTTGTCATAATTAGAAGGTAACTATAAAATTATAATAAAAAGTAGTATTATATTGTGCAAGTACAACATTTTAAAGCAAACAATGTAATAACTCTAATCAATTTCTAACATGGGTACCTAAAAATTAGTTCTTTAAAGAGAATGGCCACTCTGAGTGATTAGCATAATAAAGTTATATATTATACTTCACATACTAAATGACTGTCAACCTTCAGAGTTGATGTTTTGATATATCTTTTAGAAGAACACAGTGAAGAACACAAAAATTCATTACCTGCAGAATCCATGCTATTAACCCATACCATCTATACTCTCAAAACCCCATATCATCATAACTTTCTAAATATTCTGGCAGAAGGCTTACAGAACAGGCCTGAGTATCATGCTGTGGTGCATATGGTCTGCAGAAAGTGGATCACCAACATAATTAGCCATGTCCTAAGACATCACATCCATTAAATATAGGTTTGTGAGCTGTTTTCATTTTTCTAAAATACACTGAGATGGCCTCATAGCTGCCTTTTTAAATGCTTGTCTGTTACCATTTAAAATCATGTAGCATACCAGAAAGCAATGGCACCCCACTCCAGTACTCTTGCCTGGAAAATCCATGGAAAGGGGAGCCTGGTAGGCTGCAGTCCATGGGGTCGCTAAGAGTCGGACATGGCTGAGCAACTTCACTTTCACTTTTCACTTTCATGCATTGGAGAAGGAAATGGCAACCCACTCCAGTGTTCTTGCCTGGAGAATCCCAGGGACAGGGAAGTCTGGTGGGCTGCTGTCTGTGGGGTCGCACAGAGTCGAACACGACTGAAGCGACTTAGCAGCAGCATACCAGATGTGGTACCTTTAATACACCTTGGGAAGCATCAATCTAATTTAAGTGCAGCAAAATTATATCAGATCCTTTACTATTAGGAAAGAAAGGGGGAAAATGATTCCTCAAGGGGAAGAAGTATGTCATATATATTTGTTTGACTTGTATCTAGAGCAGTGCCTAAAACAAATAGGCATGCAGTACAAGTCTGTTTGAGTAAATGAATGAATGCTCATCATGTCTCCAAATTATCTCTAGCCCCTATTCTCAAAGCCAATTATTTGTCAAGATAAAGGCTTTAATCAGAGCGCTTAGCCCATGAAAATTAAATTGCTGAACCTGGCCCCTTTGTAGAAAATGTAAAACTCATGAAATTCAAGTACTCTTGGGAAATCCAAACACATTTTCATTTACCAGTGTATATAATCGAGGCAAAAATAAATTAGATAAATTTATTTAAATACATGGATATTAGCTTTTGATATTTCCTAAAACACTGGAAAAGGAAATGGAAAATTCTCTCTCATGAGGATTTGGAGGCTGCTTATTGTAACTGAAACAATGCAGACAGAAAGCCTGGGCTTGAATCCTGACTCTGCGACTGGTTAGCAGTGTATAACCTGGTAAAGTCATGTATTCTCTCTGAGCTTCAGTACTCTCACTTTATACAATGAGAAGGTGAGACTAAACCGTCTATAAGTTTCCTTCCAGCTCTAAAATTCTGTTTTCCAATTCTTCTTCTCCCAGAGACTCCTGAGCAGTGCTTGAAGCTTCAGGTCTTTTCTAGTACTGAGTAGGCAGAGTCTGGCATGGCCCAGTGTGTAGACCCAGAGCCATTCTGAATTACATGAGCCTGGGTATTGGCAAACAAAATTATTAGCATATATGTAAAGGCTCTTGGTTTTTCAATTTTGAAGCAAGTATATTTAGAAAACACTTTAAAATGCTCTCATTTCCTTTAATATTTAAGTAAAATTTATCACAAATCAATACATTTAGTTGTTAAGAAATATTTTCTGTAATCAGATTGTTCGGGAGTGAATTGTAGCTTTAGAACTTGGACACTGATAGATGTGCTAACTAGTCTTATTGTGGTAGTCATTTCACAGTATATGTGTCTACCAAATCATCACCCTCTACACCCTGAACTTTCACAGTGTTATATGTCAATCATATCTCAAACCTGGGGAGAAAAGATCTTAGCAAAGGGACTTCTCCATGACTCAATTACCTCGTCTTTTTAAAGTCATTACAAAAAGAAAAAAAAATGCTATCTCCTTAAGGGTTTGTGGGAGGCATAAGAATTAAACGAAAAACGAAACTTGCAAAGCACTTCGGAGAGCATCTGACCTAGTAATCACTCAATGAAGCAGCTACAACTGGTTTTTTCCAAATATCCTTTATCTAGGAAACAACTTTTTAATTTTAAAGAACACAATAAAAGTGTTCATTTGGTATGTTCCTACCCCTTCACTTTGGAGAAGGAAAAGGCAACCCACTGCTGTATTCTTCATGGTCCATGGGGATGCAGAAAGTCAGATACAACTGAAGTGACTAAGCATGTACCCCTTCACTCTGACCTATTTTTGTCACGTCTGCAGAATAAGTGAGGAAGGCAGGCAAGGATCATCACCTGACTGCTCCTGGTCTCTCCGACTCTAGAGTTCTGTTCCTCTCTACAATGAAATAAATTGCTTTAGTCATCAAATTTGCCTAAAGTTGACTGTCTGGTTGCTTGCTATTGACACATTCTATGCAACTCTACAGAAGTGGCCATGTGAAATGCCAGCTTGGGTTGAAAATGATGGTTCAGGAAGCCCGTGTCCTGTTTTTATGAGGCCCATGAGATAATAACTGTGGTTTAAATGCTGCAAAATGCTTTTCAAATGCCACTTATTATACATAAGGTCCAATTTGAAGATAAAATCTAAAGGGAAAAGGCCAGATGTGGAATGTGACCTCTGGAAGATCTCTCATTATGATAAGGCACAGTGCTCATGTCCCATGGATCCCGAAACGGTTGTCTCTCTGTACTGATTTGGCATACGAGAGGGATGACCTGCAGGGGAAGAGGAGAGACCGCATTCCCCAAGAGCACTGGGAACAAAAAGAGGAGACGACCATAGGGAAGAAATGGCCAGGTTCATTCTGAACTATTACCTCACATTCATAAACATTTTAAGTAAACAGTAATTGTATTTTACATTTTAAAATAAATGTTTTTCTTTAAAATAACTGACAGGAAATTCTTATGAATTTGTCTCCTATTAAAGGGAAATTCTTATGAATATGTCTCCTTTTAAAGGGAACGAATAAACATTTGAATTAACAGTCATTAAATCAAAATTCTTTAAAAACTCTATAACTGATGTTTTAGAGTAAATGTAGATGAATAATGTCAAATATATGTATCATTCCTTTATTTTAGAAACACATTTTTGCCATTTTTTTTTTTCTTTCTTAGAAGCAATACATAAGAGTGATACCACTGGCTGGAAATAGTTGCTGGGGGAAAACTCTGACATCAAGCAAAAGGCATGTAATCAGCCAGAACAGTACAATTAGCAGCAGTATTGTGCCCAACCACACAAACTTGCAGTGCCCTGTACCTAAAAACAAGTTTTGAGGGAATGCAGAACAAGGAAAACGTGTTTGGGTTTTTTTTCTTCCCTGTTAATTAGCATAAGTCACAAAGCTATAAGGATTTTAGATTGAAATAGGAATTACAGATAATGGGGAAATCTCAAAAACAGGATAAAGATTAAATTCACAAGATGAGTTGATATCTTTATATCTTCATGAATGTAATCCATAAATCCATCTAAAACCATTTTTTAAAAATCATTCCAGTTTAACTATCTTTCCCCAAATCTCT
The DNA here is from genome assembly GCF_003369695.1 of Bos indicus x Bos taurus. Taxonomy (NCBI): domain Eukaryota; kingdom Metazoa; phylum Chordata; class Mammalia; order Artiodactyla; family Bovidae; genus Bos; species Bos indicus x Bos taurus. The sequence goes on from NC_040085.1 coordinate 38,319,984, forward strand.
TTAAAAAGTTTTAATGCCTGGCTTTTCCTGAAACTCAAGGATGTTTAATTCTCCAAGTTGCCAAGAGTAACAGAGAAATCTTTGATTTAAGAAATGGAACGTTTGCCAAATTCTTTCCATGGGTTTGGAGTGAGATAGGATAGCATGGTGCCTTATCCTCATCTTCAACATCAGTGGGAACAGTAATTCAGTCCCTACCACCCCATTCAGATGGGGAGCCTCCAGCTGTGGGTGGTTCTGCATTTTTCGAATTCCTCCTGGAGGGCTGACAGTCACCCTGTTAGCCACAGCTGACAGTAGACTCCTGTCGCATGCTGCATTTTACTGCTCAGCTCTAGCAATGATAAACAAAACCAGGGGGACTAAAGGCAAAGGTGATTTCAGGACAGCCACCAGTTCCCCACATGGACCCTGAACTGTCCAGCTCTCTCCTTTATGCTGTGTTTATGGCTCAGATGAAGTAACTGGAAACTTGGAAAGGAAAAGCCAAGCTGCCAATAGAATGTGGAGTAAGTAGCAGCTTACCTGAGAGCTTTGTCATTCTTTGTTCAGTTTATTAAGTTTATTAAACTTATAAACTTTGTTCAGTTTATAAAAACCCAGGCAGACTTAAGCTGTTAGGGTGGAAGGGGTGCTATCAACCACTGCCCTATTGACACCTTCTTGTTAAAGGACATATAATTCTTTATAAATTCATATAATTCTTTATAATTATTTAAAAACAGATCTATCCATTGGAAACAGGACTGTGGATTTTGTCCCCAGCCTTTCTTCTCTCAAATCTGGGTTTCCATCTGTATGAGTGGGCACATATCTTGGGTACTTCTCAATGTTTACTGATACCTACCTTGCTCTTTGAAAATTAAATACTTTACTAAAAAAGTGAACACTGCAGTGTCAGGTTTTTATTTAATTTAATAAATCTTGCCATACCTCTGCTGACAAAGAGGATGTGTTCTACCACCTTAGAAATGTTATTGCCAGAGATAGAAATTATGCTAATACAAACAATGCTTTCAACAGATGAAAGTTTATCCTATTTTCTTTTCCTCTTCAAAGTCACTGTATACTCAAAGAAGTGATACAGGACAGCATAAAATGTGTATCAAGTCTTGGGGCTGAGAAAGAGATCCAGGTAACGTTAGAAGAGTAAATGGAGAAACTGAGCCCAAATAGGTCCCAAATGATCCCTCATCTCTAGCGGTTCTTTTCAACAGACGTTCAGCAGGATCAGCTAGCATCCTTGGATGGTAGCCTCCCTTCAACCCAACTCACAGAGCACCTAAATGTTCCAGTCAAGGTCACCCTTTAGATCAGCAGTTCTCAACTAGGGGCAATAATTCTTTTTCATGAGGTGCCCTGCACTGTAGAATGTTTAGCAGCATTTCTAGCCTCTATCCACCAGATACCAGTAGCATTACCCAACTCAGTCACTACCATCACATTATGACAACTAAACATGTCTCCAGACACTGCCAAATATTCTTTTAGGGGCAAAATCACCTTCTGATAATAAGTGGCAAAATAGGGGTTTGAAAATTGCATGATCTCACGAATGTGTGTGCATGCTAAGTCGCTTCAGTCATGTCTGACTCTTGACAACCCCATGGACTGTAGTCCACCTGGTTCCTCTGTCCATGGGATTCTCCAGGCAAGAATACTGGAGTGGGTTGCCATGCCCTCCTCAATCTTAAAAATATCTCTCCTTTTAAAAATGCTGAAATTCCTGTAATAAGGCCTTGTTTCTTTCTTTCCACAGTCACAGAATACAAAGCTGGCACTTGTACCTTTTCTTATAGAGGTACCAGTGTGAGGTAACTTGGTGAGAATGCACTTCTTTCACTGAAGTGCAACTAGTCAGTCAATAATGAAAGAGGTTGGTTTTCAGAACCTTCCCAGTTCTTCTCAGACAGAAAAGTGTTAAGAGCTAGAGACTCATCTCAAATGAGCCACTTTTCAGAAAGAAGACTAAGAACAAACTTCCAAATCTTGATGATCTTACCTGGAATTGTTCATTCACCTATCCAACACATACCTGCTGCCTTGTAAAGGGTGGTGTTGAATGTAGTATGAAATAAACAGCAACTTCAACATTCTGTAAGTGGGAAGAAGGGTCTAAGAGAGGATACAATTTCGGATATTTAATAGGGAGAATGGATAATTAAAATTTAACTCCAAGGTGGGAGATTAGGTCTCGTTTACCTCTGTGTCCCCAACACCTAGCCCAGAATAGGTACTTAATAATAATTTGCTAAATGAATAAACAAATGCATGATGGATAAGGCCCTCAAGCAGTGGCGGGGGCGGGACTTGGGATACAGTTTTGGTAGGAGGAGATTGACTGAGAAGAGTCAGGAACAAATGGCCCAAGAGGAAGATACATGGAAGCTTGAAGGTGGAGGGGATTAAACCCCAAGTGAGAAAATGCCTGATCAACTCTGTACCAGCAGCAAGACAGTTTAGAGAGAAACCGTGAACTTGAATTCAGATTTCCTGAGTTCAGATACAGACATAACCACTTGTTTCCTTTGAGATCTTGGGCATCATAAACCAGGGATAATGACAGTATCTCCATCAAAGGGCTGTCATGAGGATTCAACAAGGTAATACTTATAAACCTTTCAGACTGGTGATCAGCCAGGAGTCAGTCTAGATTGACCATTGAGAAGCGGCAGTGTTTCAGAGTGGGATGAGGGTCTTGAGAACCATAAAAATCTAAATGGTTATCATGGTGAAAGGAAAAGGGAGCTACCAGGAGTGAGTAAAAAGTTGACCAAGTATTTGTGAGCGCTCCAGTGAGGCAACCGTTGTCTCGGCGATGTGACTAATAGACTCATTTATTTGATTTTCTTTAATCTTCCTCAGTGACTTTAAAGCAAAATGGATGATTAAGTTGACCTGAATTTGGGGATTGTTAAGACTGCATTAAAAGATCAAGGAGATATGGGACAATGAAACTAGAGGGAGCATATATTCAAAATTGTGAGCCCAGGCATTAAGCTCAAAGGGAAAGAAGGGAAGCCAAAAACAGCTAACAAACTGAAAGAACTGGGGGCAGGGGGTTGCAGTGACTGAAAGTCTCAAGGTTAAACAACAGCTCTGGTGGAAGAGGTGGAGGGTAGGATGTGGTAGACAGAGCAGTTTCCAGTATTTAGAGATGGAGCAGATGACACAAGGGCCAGTGAAGCTTACACGGAGTTGAGGGGACTGAGCAAACAGAAGCAAGGCCACTTCGGTTCCCCTTGCTTAACTCAAACCACTCTGCTCCTAAGGGTATCTCATCAGAACGTTTTTGCTAGCAAGGAATCCAATAACTGATCAACCACTCTAGCAAAATCTTTCTAACATTCTTCTTAGTATTTCAAAAGGCAGGGGGCAGGCTCACACAGAAATATAATACACATTAAGGAATATCAGTAGAGATAAAATATTGATGATCCAATATAAACATTAAGTGAACTGGCTGATGTATGAAGCTTCATTCAAATCAACCAAAAGTCTTCTTAAGGGATTGATCTTTTCTCATCATTATCTGAGATATCTCAAAAAATATTAATCCTCTCCAATTCTCATCTCAGTGCCTACTCTCTTTTCTCTACCCTACTCTCAAGGCAGCTGTGTATACACACACACACACACACACCCTTCTTACACATAGTTTATGGGATTCATTCATTCAACAAATATGTACCAGACTCTGTCCTAGATGCTGGGGCCATGACAGTCAGAGAGGCTAGATCTGTGCTCACATGAAGCTTACATTCTAAACAGAGAGACAGTTGACGAACAAGTGGACATATTTACAAATAATTTCAGATAGTGAAAATGCTACCAAAAAAAGTGATGATAATAAAATATTTTACATTCATTTGTATATTGTCTGTATGTCTATGAAATTATCACGTAGTAGGTATATATCCCCATTATCCTTTAAGAAATTGGAGTTAAAGTGACAAAAATATTATCCAATATAGAACTACTGGCAGAAGAGGAAGTCATTAATTTGCTGATTCTGTTTTTCTGCTCAAGAAATCACATAGAATATTTGGCTTAATGATAAATGAATCACAAATACTTTATTAAAAGTTTTTAACAGAAAGCAAGTTTAAGAAAGCCTGCCTAATCTCCCCCAACCCCAGAGGGTCTTACCTTCAAGGCCAGATCTAGTTAAGAGTGCTACCTACCAACCAGCACCTTATTCTCCTGGCCTGTCAAAACTTAACTTCAGAGTCTGAGGTCCTTTGGGAACAATCTAAAATCTGTGATTCCTAATTCCAACTCCAGTCTAACTACCAGTGTTCCTTCTTCAAAGAACTCGAGCCTAAGAATTCTGTTTAGGCTAATAAAATGATACATTAAGACACCCTTGAAAAAGAAAAATGGAACCATTGCTTTGCCTGTAGAACTTCTTAAGATTTTTTTTTTGGCATTGAAGTTCCACAGCCAAGCTAAACAACAGTGAATGTAGGTTTTGTTTCTAAACTAGGATCAGGTGAAAGGGAAACAGGACTCTAATGTGGGTATTCACAAATACTTTTTCCTTTTTATCGTACCAGTTAATGTAACCTTGTGTTATAACCAAAATCCCAGCCACTGCAGATGGGTAGGGTGTCTCTTGGAAACCTTCAACAAAGTCCTTTAGCCTCAGTGAATTTCCTGTGAAATTCCAGAGCAACTACATCTTATTTGCACCTTTGTCCATCATTACTTTTTTTTTAAATTTTATTTTATTTTTAAACTTTACAAATTGTATTAGTTTTGCCAAATATCAAAATGAATCCGCCACAGGTATACATGTGTTCCCCATCCTGAACCCTCCTCCCTCCTCCCTCCCCATACCATCCCTCTGGGTCGTCCCAGTGCACTAGCCCCAAGCATCCAGTATTGTGCATCGAACCTGGACTGGCAACTCGTTTCATACATGATATTATACATGTTTCAATGCCATTCTCCCTAATCTTCCCACCATCATTACTTTTTAAGCAACTAAAATCAAGCTTAAGAGCATGTTTGTTATGCCTACAATCTACTCAAGGTAACCAAATTAAAACAGACCAGACAGATTTCATAAATCTTCTTCATAAATGGAATTTCCGTCAAGAAGACCAGCATTGACCAGGCTGTAAGTCTGTGTTTGTTTCCGCATTCTAGTTCAGTATGTTTCATGTGTTTCAGGCACAAATCAGTAAGATGGCATTACTACATACAGAAGAGAATTTCAGTGACATCTGTACTGTTATAATTTCTGTTTGAAAGTGATGCCACCCAAGATAAAACTCATCGGAGTGTGCCTGAGGCATAACTCAGAGTAATTCCTTTCTCATCTGTCTCCCCTAGTAGGGAGTGGAGAGTGTTGCCTCCCATCTCTAAGGGTTAGGAATATTTTCTTTTAGCTTTTTGTAGAGTAATCAAGGAATCTGGGCTGAAAAACTGCTCTAGGACCTTAAAGGCCCATTGCATAAACATATGAGTGACATACATCAGGTTTTATACTATCAGGAGTCTCCCTGCTTATCTTGTTCTTTCTGCTAGACATGTTTTTTGTTCAAGGGCCCTCTGCCTGTCCCTCAATCTTTCTCTAGGATGTGAAGCCCATGCATAAGGCAGCAGTGTTCTTTTCACACTTAATTCCTCACCCTGTTTTAGTGGGCAGCAGTATCTCAAGCCAGCACTGTCTCTGTCACTGAGCCTTTCAACTAGAAAACCTCAGGGCAGTTCTCCATGCTGGCTGGCTGGCCTACCTCGTGTAGCTCAGGTCTCCCCTGCACCCCTTAGAACAGCCTCTCCCAAAGAGTGAATGGCCTGGCCCGTGAGCCCCCGCACCGCCCCCCACCCCAGTCTCATGGAAACTTTTGTCTGGAGTATTCAAGTATTCAAGCCCTCAAGGAACCAGAATGTGGTGTTTGTGGTGAAACTAAAACCATACTGGAACAGAAAGAAAGTAACTCTTCAAATATGTCTCCTGTAAACTTTTATATACTGTATTAAAACCAAACTTTGTCCCAGGATAATCAAGTTAAACTATTTTAAAATAGTGTCTCAAAACTTGATGGCCAAGAGAACAGAATTTAATGAATTTAAGTTTTTGTTTCAATTTTGTATCTGTAAATTGGGTGAAGGTAAATCTTTCTGAGTTAGATTGGTACATAATATTAATTCCAGTGCTGTGCTGCCTCTACAAAATACAGCTGACCCTTGACCAACAAGGGGTGGGGTAGGGTGTAGGGGTACCCACCCTCCATGCAGTAAAAAATCAATGTAAAACTTATAGTTGGCCCTCCAAATATATACATATGCCCTCAGTTGTCCATATTTGTGGTTTCTCCATGTCTGCCACTGGAACCAACAGTGGATCCTGTTGTTCAGTCATTCAGTTGTGTCCAACTCTTTGTGACCCCATGGACTGCAGCACACCAGGCTTCCCTGTCCTTTACCATCTCTCGGAGCTTGCTCAAACTCATGTCCATTGAGTTGATGATGTCATCCAACCATCTTGTCCTCTGTTGTCCCCTTCTTCTCCTGCCTTCAATCTTTCCCAGCATCAGGGTCTTTTCTAATGAGTCGGTTCATCGCATCAGGTGGTCAAAGTATTGGAGCTTCAGCATCAGTCCTTCCAATGAATATTCAAGATTGATTTCCTTTAGGACTGACAGGTTTGATCTCTTTGCAGTCCAAGGGACTCTCAAGAGTCTTCTCCAACACTACAGTTCAAAAGAATCAATTCTTTGGCACTCAGCCTTCCTTATGGTCCATCTCTCACATCTATACATGACTACTAGAAAATACTGTAGTACTGTAGTATTAATTAGTGGGAAAAAAATTCACCTATAAGTAGACCTATGCAGTTCAAACTTATGTTGTTCAGAGGTCAACCATAATTCTTTCTATTCCTGGTTAGGGACTCCTAGTACATAATAATGAGACAGCTGGATTAAATGACTGTTAATCAATTGTCCTGACTTCCCTTGAGAATTAAAATCTCTTTTGGTGTTTTATTTTACAGAACATAAGTTATATACTCGCTGAGAATAATAAGGAGTGCACTTTGAGCTTTTGTCAGTGAAAACCAGGACTACATCCTTGTACTGTTTGTTTCCATGCATGATTCTTTTTTCTTTCAAAGTAATATATGTTAGCTAAAGGGACATTTGGGCTTCCCTGCTGGCTCAGTGGTAAGGAATCCACCTGCAATGGATGGATTACAGGAGACTCAGTTTTGATCCCTGTGTTGGGAAGATCCTCTGGAGAAGGGCATCGCAGCCCACTCCTGTATTCTTGCCTGGAGAATCCCATGGAGAGAAAAGCTTGGTGGGCTACAGTCAATAGGGTCGAAAAGAGTTGGAAAAGTGACTTAGCATGCATGCAAAGGGGCATTTAAGACCTTCGAGTAGAACTTTTAAAGCAAATTTGCTTTAAAATGAATAGTTTTGCTTTTCCAATGAACTTTAGTAATTACCAAAGAGAAAAAAGAGCTTAATTTCTTTATTATGACCTTCAGTCAGAATGATGAACAGAATTTAATTTGGAGAAAGTATTCTTTAAAAGCTAATATGTCAATTTACTGGCTTCTTCCTTTGACTAGAATTTATATTTCAGCATTAAAACATACTGTAAGTTCCAAATTCTCTTGAATTACGTGTAAAAGATGAAAAAGAACTAAATTATTTTCTTCTAACATACTGAACTGAGCTTAATTCTTAAGGTACTCTTTTGGTGTTTGGAAAATACTTTGTATAGGGATGTAAATTATAGCAGTTCACATCTCTTCATTTTCTATGTAACTGTGTTTCTTACATAAATATATGTAACTATCACCCACCAAAGCTTGCTGCTGTTGCTGCTGCTGCTAAGTCGCTTCAGTCATGTCCGACTCTGTGCGACCCCATAGATGGCAGCCCACCAGGCTCCCCCGTCCCTGGGATTCTCCAGGCAAGAAACTGGAGTGGGTTGCCATTTCCTTCTCCAATGCATGAAAGTGAAAAGTGCAAGTGAAGTCGCTCAGTGAAGCATGTTCAGTTACAAAATGAAGCTACAGCCATTGTCCTTTAAAACTATGCCTCCGTGTACCTGCTCATTCTGTGCTCTTTTCCTGAGATACTGTAACCCATAGTTCCCACATGTGTCTCCACATAGAATAATATGGGCATCTTGAAAACATCCCCAAGTCCAGGTCACATCCTAGGCTAATTAAATCATATTCCTGGAACATAGGCATCAGGAGTTTTTAAAATCCCTAGGTGGTTGCAATGTGCTACCAAGTTTGAGAAACACCACTTCAACCAACTTGTTCTCAAACTTTCATTCATCCTTCCCATCTCAGTTGATAGGGTATGTCTGAAGCCTGCTTTTGGCCTTCCCATTATCCCTCCTGCATCTCTCTACTACACCAAGCATAAAGTTCATCCGTTCCCTCAAACTATAATAAGATGCTATTTTTAGGTTTAAATCCCAGAGTCTAACCCTGGGCTTATGTAAGGGAGTACTCAATAAATAAATTTATGGGACGAATAACCTCTTCCTAATAAAACTAAAGCAAAAACATACAAGATTTATATTGCTATGGAGAACATTTAAGATGTGTTTTAGGATAATGTTTCACTTGGTCAACATCTCATATTTAGGAAAACATCTCATCATACCAATGAAAATAAATCCATACCTAAACATCAAAGAGAATCATAAAATATAACTTTAATTACCTACAAAACTGCATTATTTATTATAATAAGCACAGAAAAATGTTTCCTGTGGTAAGAAACATCTAAAACAACTCATCCTTTCTCAGTTCCAGTTCCATCTGGAGTGGATTGTATTGTTTTCCAAAGCAGTCCTTCCTGAATTTTATGTTGTTTCAGGGGTTTCTAAAACTGATTTTTAAGAATTTTAGAGTACTTAGTTTACAAAGTGTAAGATGTGAAGAGTCTATGTTTATCATGGTATTCATACTAATAACATGATCTTTATGATTTTAAAAATTCATATAGTAAATTTTGCTATAATAAAATCCTAGACAATAAACCCAATCTTAAACACATGTTTTTTAAAAGTAGTTTAAAATATTTTACTCCCTGGGTTACCTAATTACTTCAAATTTCAGCAATGCTTCACAATCCAACGTTATTCTTTATCTGCTAGATTTTTATGCATGAAGCCTGAAAAAATAATCAGATTTAGGAACTGTTTTCCATGATAGTGTTACATTCCTCACTTGTCTCATTTATCTTCACATATGAAAACTTGGGTTATCTCATTAGATATCAAATTAAGACCTTGTCAACTATTGTTCAATATGCACTGATTCTGAATGCATATTAAAGTCAAAAATGAGAGGAAAAAGTATAAACCTCCACTTTTAAATGTCAACGTTGTAATCAACTACTAAACAAATTTTTAAATTTAGTCTATTAATTAAACACAACTAATTCAAACGGCAGTCCTTGGAACATACTTCTTGTCTTCCTTCCCACAATGGAGTCATGACTTTAAATCATGAGTGCAATAGCCTTAGAAACTGTTTTGTTTTATCCGAAATAAGCTCCGAATGGATATATAGATTGCGGAAAGACAAAAAAGATCACCACCCCCAATATTCAGTTCCAATGTCATTGTTCCCAAAATGTAAAAGCTGTGAATGAAACAACTATTTCTAGTAAGCTTCGGCTGTGAACACAAAACGGAATTTCTTTTGCCATGTAAACAAGGCACAGAGGCATACCTTCAACAGGTAACTTTATTTTTGGGTCAAAAGAGCAGGGCAATTTTAAAGCTGGCTTCTGTTAGCATAAATCTGATTTGGGGTAGTGTCCTTTGTCAGGTCCTGTTTCCTTGTCTCCTTGTCACTTCCAGAAGCACCTCATCACTCCCTTAGTGAGGGGCCCAGTGGGCGTTACTGCCGCCCCTGGCGAGGGCTCACCGGATTAGCAGGCAACATGAGACCTAGGAGGGTAGAAGCCCCGGCCGGGAGCGGGTAGTTCTGTGGCTTTCGGGCCTGGGAGCCAGCTGGAGGCTGGTTCTTCTCTCTTGTCTCCAATCCCCAGAAGCTGGTCCAAGTGGCGCAGGCTGGCTGGAAAGGTGTAACCTACTCCTTCCCTAGACCCAACAAATAAAAGGTGACCAAAAAAAGTCTCCATCTCCTATCTTGAGTCTTAGTGCCCTAAAAATACCTTCCCCTGGCCTTTTGCATCACTCCCTCGGCTACCATCGAGAGCAGAGCGGGTAAAAATAATTTCCGAGAGGTCACTGGCGCTAAAACCACAGCGGACAGAGGCTGTGTCTACCTGAAGACCTGGAGAGACAGTTAGCGGGGAAGGCTTGACTTCCTCGGCGGGGCCTCCTCCATCCAGCATAAAACCGGCGCAAGACCGGCGTCCCGAGTGGTGGATGGGCAGGTGGGTGCGGGACAGGAGGACTGGAGGGAGTAAGGAATCGCTAAATCGCCTCGGCTGGGACCGCCTCCTCGCCCAGTGGCCTCCCCTGCGTTGTTCCGAATTACCAAAACGAAGCTCAGGCTAAACTGCCGCCCCCGGCCAGCCCGACTGAGCTCGGGAGGCAGAGATACAGGGGAGCGAAGGCCGGGTGTCAGAGGGGGCCATTAGGCAAGAACTGGGGGGAGCTGACAGTGTCCCCTCGCGCCTCCGTCTCCGTTTTGCTGGGAAGAGCCCAGATGGCTGCGGTCCTAACATAGCATCCATCTGCGGCTCGCCTCCCTCCCCGGGACCCCGGAGGCGTGGCGAGCTCGGCTTTCTCCCGCCTCTGACTCGCGGCACCCCTCCGCGGGACTCTTGGTTGGGCCCGGGGCGGGGCCTGCAGGCGCTCCACGTGCGGTCGCGAGCTCCACGCTCTGCTGCAGCGGCTTTGCCACTGCCCCCGCCACCTCGGGGCGGGCTGGAGGCGGAGCCTCAGGGGGCGGGGCGGGAGGCGTGGGCGGGGCGGACGCGGGCGCTCGTCTGGCTGCCCAGGGCAAGGGGCTGAGAGAGTGGGGCAGGCGCGGCGCCGACAGGAAGGCAAGGAGAGCTGGGAATAGTCCGACGCCCGGTGCTGCGGACCTTCTCCGAGGTAAGAGCAGGAGCCGCGTACCCGGGGACTCCCTTAGCCAACCTCCAAGACTGGCCACCGCGCCCCGGCCGCTCATTCTGCCCCCTGCCGGCCGGGCGGCGGCGGCGGCGGCTGGACGGGACCTCGGGAGGGCTTCTGGAAGTCGCTAGCCCCAGCCCAGGCGGTGTCCCCTTCTCCGCGTCTTTCTTCTCCTTCTCCTCGCTCTCTCAGCTCTGGGCGTCGGGCACCGGACTGGAAGGAAGGTCGCTTCTCGGCGAGTCGGAGCTCGCCCACGCCAGGAAGGGAGGACGGGGCCTCGGGGCAGCCGAGCCGGGCAGCGAGGAAGGCGCAGAGCCTCGGGCAGCCTCTGCGGCGAGGGGGGAGGCCGGCCGGGACTGCGGGCTGCGACCCCGGGATCGGTGCTCGCGCTCGGCTCCCGGGTGGTCGGGCTGGGGACGCCTGCCCGTCACGCCCCGTTGCTGTGCCCGGGCGGCGGGGCCAGCTCTTGAGTCCCGAATTCCTGGGTGCCGCCTGTTGTGCGCGCGCCGGCCCGGGCAGCCCGGCTGCGGGAGGGGACTTGAGCGCGGCGTCTGTCCCACAGTCCCCGTAAGTCCCTGGTCGGGGGAGCCGGAGACTGAGCTCGCTCTCGGCGACGCCGGAAGGGGGCCTCGGTGGGATGGGAGTGGGGGGCGCGGCCTGCAGTAGTTGGGTTCCTGGAGGAGCTGGCGACGCGCAGGCCCGGCTCCGGGCCGAGGAGACCCCCAGCTTGTGCCCGAGGAGGGCCAGGAGCTGTCAGGGATGGACAGCTGGGGGCCATCCTAGTGAGGTCCACGGGAATTACAGCAGCCCTCTAGTCCCGGGACAGCATAATCTAATGGTGAGGGCGTTTTCTTGACGGCAGGAAGAAATGGAAAGCTGTCAAAATAAGCACATTTTAAAGTTGAGGTGAAAGTTGGCGAATTTTCAGGCCGTGCAGTTATTTAGTTAGTGTCCAAAGCAATATTAGCTCCTTGACATCCTTTTCGTTTGGAATTCTAGCAAAAATCTGTTTTGCCAGTATTTCCCTCAGGAGTTGTGCATTGCCCACAGCAGGGAAGGAAAACTTCAGCAAGCATTCTCAGGTTGCTTTTAACTTCAAGTTTGTGCTGTCTAACCTTTTAGAGTGTTCAGAAAAAGTACCTCTTGCTGGATTTCTCATGTAGGATTCCGTCCCTTTTTCTCTGGGACCTGGCAATGTTTGTTTATTGGTTTTTATAAGCATCTATATAAATTTAGTCCTTGCACGAAATACTCCCCCGTTGCCACAGGGTGTAGTTTAGGGATTAGAGAATTCTATTGGAGAAAGCTGCTAGTGGCTTCATTTTCCAAGAATGTAAGTCATTTCCTTTCTGTGATTTCAGGGAGTTGATATTTCACAGCATCAAAACTTTGTGGGGAAAATTTTCCGTAATACATCTGTCATTAAAAAGGCTTTTGACTTTTGGATTTCTCATCTTAGAACAGAGCATAAGTTTAGGCTTAGCACTGTTAAAGGATCAGAAGTTTTTCAGAATCTACAGCATTATGAAACTATTGTAGAAAGTAATTTTAACAGGCACCAAAACCTACCGACCGCCTGCCGGGTAGAAGGTGGGGGAGGGGAGAAGAACAGAAGAGAGAGGCAGGAAAACAGATGCCTGTGCTGTTGTCCTTTGTAGTTAAAAAAAAAAAAAAACTTCTAGCACTTAATCATTTTTCCTTGGGTGTGGTTTTGAGAAATAGAAGTGTTATGTTAAAAATGAAAATACTCCACAATATGAGACAGCTGACATTTGAATGCTCTTTCAGTATGTTTGTAAATATATTGGATTTATATTTCATATTAAAATGGACTTCTGGGATTATTAGATGAGAAGGGTCCCCCAGGGAATATCTGCTATCCAGTTATCTGCGGGATATCTTTTCCAGAAAGCAGACTGTCTGTAACATGAACTAATTCTCCGCGTCCCGCCCCCCCCCCCAGCCCCCACTTTGAATTGCTTGTAAGAGTGCCTGAGATCTGACACTGATGGACCGCAGTAATCACCAGTTCTTGCAGGGCCCCAAACACTTCAAGGGACAGGAAATCTTTCTCTGCTTCTGCACCCCTCCTTTTTGGGGAGCAACAGGGGTGGGTAAGCTACTAGCTTCAAATACATAATTTGAACTTGAAAATTAAGATGCTCCTGGCTCTACCAGAAAACCCAATGGGCCAGAATAAAAACTGTTGCTTCTGAAAGGGAAATGTCCATGTGCTAGGTAATAAGTTTTAGCTACGACTTATTTAAAAATTCATTCAAATGGACTAGCTAAATTGGAAGGGGACGTGGGGAAATATAGAGCTTTTTGAGATTCTGAACTTTGTTTCCACTTTCGACTACACTTATAAAGCTTTTGGCTTTCAAAACTAATGACATAATAGACTCTATAGCCCTTTGTGGCAGATGCTTGAGATGAAAGTTTCAAACAGAATTGTTTTTGACTAGGCTATCAAGTTCAGAGTTTAGTGTAAATGAATCCTGTCTCACAACTAACTTTTTTGATAAAGGAATTCTTTGTAGTTTTCAACTTGGATGTTGCACATTTTGATTTCTGAGGCTGTGGGTTTAAAAAAAAGCTAAAACCTGCAAACAATTATTTTAATACATGAAAGCCCGTACCAAGAAAAGATTCAGTCCAGATGTAAAAATGTATGTGAATTTTAGATTTGTATGATCTCAACCAGTTTCCCCTTTTGTTGATGAGGCTGCCTGGATCCCAGATGGCATTTGCAAATTATCCCTTAGGTGGTTTTCAGAGTTCAGAACTAAATTTCACCAGCCTTCTCCAGTCATTTTAATATTGTCTCAAGTCTTCTAAAGGATAGAAGATTTTCTGCATTTATGGAGAGATGAATTTTTCCTACTACTCATTAATACCAACCCCATAAATGCCCTGGTTTGGTAGATGAAGACTATGGGGAAACTGGAGGTATTATGTAATTATTATTATTTAAAAATAATATATTAGAAATACATTATTAAGAGGTACAGACCTCCAGTTTAAGTATTATGTATCCTTTGGGCAGAGTATAGAAGCTTTGGGTTTTGTTTATGCAGTTACAACTTCTTTTAAGGAAAAAAAAAGTTTTAAGTGTATTTACAATCTTCAATAAAATCTTGTTGTAACACAGTTTGAATGGTTTCTGATATAGCAATTGTATGACATTCTCAATAAGAAACAAGAAGCACAACTTACCAGAAAACTCAAGTGTTTTTTTATCTTGTACTCCCAATAACAGAGTTATAAAGGGTGTGTGTCATACATTAGCAATGATATATTTTTAGGATATCTTTGTATGATTATAGAATTATACATTTTGAGTGTTTGATTACATTGTAATTGTGTGTGAAACAATCTAGTGTAGGATGAGGGAAAGGAAAGATTTAGTGGAGAAATTTATGAGTGGTAAAATTTTAGTTAAAAAGTATCTTTCCTGAAACCCAAACAGGAAAAATGGTATCGTTGGCCTCTATAGTTAAACTTTGGTATAGGGAGTAATTGAGAGGGCCTGTTGAATTGCACATTATCCTGAGGAAGAGGCTTTGGGGGCCTATAAAAATAAGTAGGAACAAGTTAAAGGGATAATTTGAGAGGAAGGAAGAAGTAGAAAATTGGGCATTGAATTGCAAGGAAAATCTAAACTTAGAAGGATGAGTATTGAGGTAAAGACTGAAGTAGGGAAAACTTTATATTTAAAAGTGGAAATTAAAGAATAAGATCTTCTCCGCTGTGAGAAAAAGGATTAGAACTGAGGTGCACTATAAGGTCTATATACAACATGAAGTAGTGCTCCTGTCCTGGAAACCTTGCCTGCGTTTGTGTTGAATCACTAGTTTGGTGTTATAAATATTGCCTTCAGAGATTGGATGCTTATCTCTGTCCTTTCTTCCCCTACACCCCCATCCCACCACTTCACATTTCAAAGGCTGGAAGCATTTTCCATCTAAACTCTGATGATTTGAGAAATATTTAATTAGTTCTCTAGCATTTGGGAGATCTGCTAATGCCTACCCGCTATGCTCTGGGTCCAGAGGGACTCTCCAGCTGTAAGGGCTGAATTTATCATTAAGTTTTGAGTGAAAACAAGCAATCTGTGGTTCCAGTTATCTTGTATGATTTAGTGGTGTCATTTCTTCCGATGGAACTTTGTGTCCTATCACTTTTCATATGTATCAAATGGACCAGTCATGCAGTATACAGTACTGATCAAAGAGGGATCACAGAACACTGGGGAAGGGAAAGAAAGCAGTGATCTGACGGCTGGTTGTATCACGTAAGGAGAAAAATGTGCCGAAACATTCACAGATGAGCCAAACCCTGCACAAAGGAGATGGCATTGTTTCTCCTTGGTGTTGTCTGGATCACAGCATTTTCTGGAATGCCTTTCCCCACCTATGTGACCTTACCCAGCAGAGTTTATCTATACAGCAAGAATCTAGGTAGAGATGTAGTCATTAACCAGGTCATTTCATTAATGCGATATAATGATAACTCTTGACCAAAAGTATCTATTTGGAGCCTCACTAGTCCAATTAGATTATCTTTTGATGTTTTCAGATGTTTTCTAATAACATTGCCTTTGTTCACAGATGTTATAGAAGTTTGAGCAGTAATATTTTACTAGCATACGAAGATACATGGAAAAGCAATATTTTATACTCCCTTACAGCCACAGTTTCATGTGAAGGAGGAAGTCATTATAAAAATCAAGCAAATTCTGCATGAAGATTTTAGAAAAATTAATGAAGCTTCTCATTTAACTTCTCAGGTAGTTCTTTGTCTGATTCACATTAGATGAAATGTAATTAATTTTCTCCCCCTCTGTTAGCAGCACTTATGCTGCCCAGTTTTAGTACATGGTTTTTGTTTGAAGAGAGTGGGTGTCCCTGTGGCTTTATTTCTTTGAACTTGTTACTCAGTAATTACATACAGCCAGAAAAATGCACTGATCAGAAGTATATAGTACAAAGTGATCACATTTAGGCAACCAGCATCCAAATTAAGAAACAGAACTTTTCCAGGTACACATCCCCTGCCCCCATGCTTCTCCATGCAGTCTTAAACCTTGCCCCAAGGATGACCACTATTCTGACTTTTATTGTCATGTTATCGTTCACTTGCTATGTCCGACTCTTTGTGACCCTGGGACTGCAGCATGCCAGGCTTCCCTGTCCTCCACTGTCTCCTGGTGTTTGCTTAAACTCATGTCCATTGAGTTGGTGATGTTATTTTAACCTGTTATTGGGCTGCATTTAAATGCAATCAATTGAAAGTTCTTTTTCGTGTCTTCTTTAACCCAATATAGAGTCATGTCCAAATTGATCTAGGTAGCAGTACTTCTTTTTTCTTTTATTTCTGTGAATAAATATACTGAGTTTATCCATTCTGTTGGTAGACATTGGGTGGTCTGGGGCTGATCTATGGGTCATGACCTTTTGATGGCTCAAGAAAGAGCACTTTGGAATTGAAAGAATAACCTTAAAATTAAAAAAAAAAAAAAGCGGGGGGCAGGGGAGAAAGAAGAGTAAGAAAAAATGCATCAGAAACATGAGAGAAAAAAATACAATAACCTAGAAACACTAAAGACTCAAGCGTCTAGGTTCTGTCTAGGCCCACAGAATCCTAGTGTTTCAGGGACACATTTTGGAATATACAGCTGGTTGTTGCATTTCACTTGAGAGTTGGCAAGAAGGAAGGGACCTTAGGTGACAGCTAGCCCCTTCATGTTTTAGAGGTGAGGGGAACTAAAGATCCGAAAGACTGAGTGACTCGGAGTCTTACAGCTCACGAAAGCACCAAGAGTGGAAGCTGCTTCTGACTTGCAGTTTCCTTTAGACTACTGCCATCTGAAGGCTGGAACTCAGCCCCTGACTCTCTGGTCCAAGCAGTGAATCCACTGGCCTGGAGGATGGGGTGCCCTTTCCTGAGCCACACAAAGATGTCCTATGGCTCTATTCGGATAGAGGCAGACCTACCCAGAGGAAAGGGAGCTGTGGCCAGTGAAGCAGAATTGCACTTCCTCAAGCCTGCTGTGTCTCTGCCCCCTACACAGAACCCTTGGAATTTTTCTTTAATCCCCTTTTCCTTCTGCCCTCTGTCTTAGGGCTCTCCAGTGAGACTTTGGGTTGTAAATGCCAAGTAGGTGGTATCTTGAGGTCCTTCCGGGCTCATTGTTTTATTCATCCATGAATAGTCTAGCGTGCGTGCTAAGTCACTTCAGTTGGGTCTGACTCTGTTCGACCCCATGGACTGTAGCCTGCCAGGCTCCTCTCTGTCCATGGGATTCTCTAGGCGGGAGTGCTGGAGTGGGTTACCATGCCCTCCTGCAGCGGGTCTTCCCGACCCAGAGATCAAACCCACATCTCTTACCTCTAACCTGCGTTCACGGCACGTCCTTCACCGCTAGTGCCACTGGGAAGCCCGAATGGTCTGGGATGGACCCTAATTTCAAAGGACTGCTTTCTAAATATTTCCAGAAGTTTATTCTTGAGAATAAGAATATATGTAAATACACATACATTTTTGCTTCTTCTTGCCCTTATGTCCCCTCTTATATACACTTTTCTCCTCTATGCCCCCTAATCCCATCAACTTATCATTTCTTAAATATCCTTGGAAATACCCAGTTTCTGGTTTCTGTCTACTGAAAACAACAGTGAATATCTGATGCTGAACTCTATGGCTATCCCCAGGAAGAACTTATCGTAAAGCATAGGGTTATGAGAAATCTAATAGATAAAGTGCTTGTGAAGGAAGACTTTTTTTTTTTTTTCCCCGCATGTGTCCCTCAAGAGAAAAAATACATTTTCATGTTTTAAGAAAAGACTCAGAATTTCAACTTAGGCTCATTAGCAAGATGGGGAAAGGTTAAAAAAAACCCACAAAACCTGAAGTTTTATAAATGGGAGTAAATAATATAGCCTGCCCAGATCAGATATTGCTTATAAAAGCAAAAACTTAGCATATATGATTTTAAAAAATAAAAGATACTTGGGAAAAGAATGTTCAACATAGGGCCTGACAAGCTATTCACTGAAATTGCTACAGAAAAGTGTAATAAGTTCTGAAGGCAAGATGGAAAAGAGGCAGTAAAATATAAATGTTAAGAACAAGATTTTTGAGATTAGTTCCCTGGGGTCCAAATCTAGGCTCCACTGTTCTCCAGTGTGTACTCCTTAGGGAAGCTATTTCCCTCTCTAAACCTCTTTTTCCTCATCTATAAAATGAAGATAATAATAGCAGCTATCTCATAGGCTTGTTTTGATTAAGTGAAGTAACAGATGTAAAGCAAGTGGCAGTGCATGACATAGTAAACGAAGTTAGTGCTTGTTTAAGACAAAAAGAAATGATGTATAGGAAGATTTCTAGTTCTTGGAAGTCCCTAAGTTTCTGTTTACAAGCAATTGTTCACAGGTTTTGTATTTTGATCACATTAAATAGGCAACAAATCGTAATATTTCTCAGTCACAGATGTTGGGCAATCTATACTGTTGCACTAAGAACAGCTGGCCTGTCCCACTGATCTCTAATTGATCAAGTTATTTTTCTTAACTCCTATTTCCAGCAGTCTCATTCCCCCAACTTCTGCCTACTTGCTAATGATTTCTTTCCAGCTGCCAAAAAGTAAATTCACAGAATTTAGAAATTCTCTTTGTAACAAATAATGTTATACAAAGTACTTTTAGACTTAAGGAGTACCAGTGGTCCATGTCTTTTTATCTTGTACCCTGTAGATTTCATGTGAGTCCTTTTTAAGAAAGCCACTATTACTGGAATGAGGCAATTATTATTCCTCCAGCCCCAACCCCTACCATTATCACAGTTTATATAATGTGGGTCAGACCACGTTACGATTTTCTGTTAGGCCCAAAGCTTAAGATTTTTAAACCATTCATTCAAAAAAAAATAATAGTCTGAAAGTTTCAAAGAGATATTTAAGAAAAACAAATTAAGCACGTTAAAAAGACATTTACATCTAACTAGCATAGTTACATGCAGTACTCTTGCCTGGAAAATCCCATGGGTGGAGGAGCCTGGTAGGCTGCAGTCCATAGGGTCGCTAAGAGTCGGACACAACTGAGCGACTTTACTTTGACTTTTCACTTTCATGCATTGGAGAAGGAAATGGCAACCCACTCCAGTATTCTTGCCTAGAGAGTCCCAGGGATGGCGGAGCCTGGTGGGCTGCTGTCTATGGGGTCGCACAGGGTTGGACACGACTGAAGTGACTTAGCAGCAGGAGCAGCATAGTTACAAACCCAGTCAAAATAGGCACAGGATGCTCCAGAATAATCATGGAGTATCGTTCATTAAAAGGAGAGCATATACCTAAGATAACCCTGTGCCCTGTTACGTGTTGTATAATATCTTAAACTTAATAAACCTAGTACTTTAAAAATGTTCACCAAGTCCATCAAAAAACAGCTTTTACTTCTGCATGAAGTACTGAGTACAGTGCTGACTGCTTAGTGCAAATCCTGCAGAATTGTTTCTTATCTAGGTGGGAGAGTGAAATATATGTGTTTGGAGATGTATTAGATGTTTCCCGGTAAGGACTAAGTGGACTCCTGGAGGAGAACTAATGGCCAAAGGCTTAGTGGCTCTGGCTTTCCTGGACCTGCTGCATTTGTGTTGGGTCAGGAGGTCAGGCTCGGATCTTTGTAGTCTTCAAATACAAAGAAATTTTTTTAGGAGCAACAAAAATGTTCAGGATTTGGTAAAAGTTTCAAATTTTAGAAGAAAATAATGAAATTGAAATTATTAAATGTTTAATTAGATTCATTCATTCATTTAACATAATACATGCCATCTGTGTGCTAGGCATTGTTCTAGACCCCAGAGCTACAGACAGTGAACAAAATAAAGAAAAGAAGTCCGGCCTTTGTAGAGCTTATATCCTATTAGGAACTAAACACTGAACATAACAAAGCTATATAGTAGTTCAGAGAGTAGTAAGTGTGTTTGGAGAAAGATAAAGTAAAGCAAGGTAAGGCACATTAGACGTGCTGAAGAAGAAAAGCAGGGCCTTTGGCAATTTCAAATAATGTGGTCATGGTAGGGCTCCCTGAGAAGGTGATTTGAGGGAGGAAGTTGGCCATGCAGAGATACCTGGGCAAGAGAGTTCCATCAGAGGGACCAGTGAAGGCCTCGGGCAGAAGTGTGCTTGGTCTGTTCCAGGACCAGCGAGAAGGCCACGAAGTAGTAGTAGATCACGTTATGGATGTTTGGGGGGCTCATCATGTAGGTCTGCCTGGTGGACCATTATAAGAACTTCAGCTTTTACTCTGAGTGAAATGAGAAGTCACTAGAGAGTTTGAAGCAGAGAAGCAAGGTGCCTTGACTTGCATTTTAATAGAATCACCAACCACTGTGTTGAGATAGAAAAATAGAGTGGGGTGATCAAGGCTGGAAGCAGAGACAAGTTAGCAGCTGTTCGCAATAATCCAGTTGAGAGACACCACTACCAGTAGAGGAGGTAGTGAGAACTGACCAAGATTTATTTTACAGGTAGAACCAATAAGATTTCCTGGCCAACTCTTTGAGGAATATCATAGAGAGATCAGAGGAAGGATAACACCAAAGCTTTTTGTATAGTTATGGAGTTGTCATGAACTGAGATGGGGCTCTAATGGAGGAACTGGTTTGGGAAAGATAACCAAAAGCCATTTGAACATGTTATGTTCAGCTTCCAAGCAGAGAAGTTGAGCAGCTTGTTGGATTCAGGAATCTGGAGTTTAAGGAAGAGGTCCAAGCTAGAGATAGAAATTTGGAAGTCGCCAGCAGACTTTGGATGAAATCATATAGGGAGTGTATGCAGACAGGGAAAACAGTCCATGAACCAAAGCTTAGGTCATATCAGTATTTATAGTTTGTGGAAAAGAAGAAATTGCATAAGAATGTACCTTAAGCCAAAGGAAATATGCACATATTTCTGACATAGTGGACCTAATTGTTTCCATTCTCTAAGTAATAGTGTTATTATTAGTAGATTTTAATTCTTTTGACCCATACTATGTGAGGAAGGAACTATGAGTTACCTTTTCTGTGATGAAGGACTTGGGCTGAGCCTGAGGTACTTCAGGCTTTAGAGGGTGAGTTGATAAGGTGCTAAGTTGCTTCAGTCGTGCCTGAGTCTTGGTGACCCCGTGAACTGCAGCCTGCTAGGCTCCTCTGTCCATAGGATTCACTAGGCAAGAATACTGGAGCGGGTTACCATGCCCTGCTCCAGGAGATCTTCCCATCCTAGGGATCGAACCTGCCTCTCTTACATCTCCTGCATTGGCAGGTGGGTTCTTTACCACTAGTGCCACCTGGGAAGGAACAAGTAAAGATTACTGAGAAGGAGCAGTCGGAGGGACAAGAGGGAAATTAAAAGAATATACCTGAAGTCAATAAAGAAGGAAACTCAGGGAGGAGAGAGTGAATCAGTGATGTCATGTCAAGTAGCTTGAAGACTGAGAGTTGCTTATTGGATTTAGCAACCTCAGGGTCACTGGTGAACTTGACAAGAGTTATGATAGTGGAGGAATAGGGACAAAAACCTGATTGGAGTGGGCTCAAGAATGAAAAGCCAAGCCTCAGAATGTGAGAAAATAGTAACAAATGAAACAGAGGATTAATTTCCAAAATATACAAGCAGCTCATAGAACTCAATACCAGAAAAACAAACAACCCAGTCAAAAAGTGGGAAAAAGACCTAAACAGACATTTCTCTAAAGAAGACACACAGATGGCTAACAAACACATGAAAAGATGCTCGGCATCGCTCATTATTACAGAAATGCAAATCAAAACTACAATGAGATATCACTAACACCAGTCAGAATGGCCATCATCAAAAAGTCTGCAAACAATAAATGCTGGAAAGGGTGTAGAAAAAAGGGAACACTCTCTCTGTTGGTGGGAATGTAAATTGATACAGCCGCTGTGGAGGGTGGTATAGAGATTCCTTAAAAAACTAAGAATAAAACCACCAATATATGCTTAGGAGTGGGACCCAGCAATCCCACTCCTAAGCATATACCTGAGGAAACCAAAATTGAAAAACACACAAGTATCCCATTGTTCATTGCAGCACTATTTACAATAGCTAGAACATGGAAGCAACCTAGATGTTCATCGACATATGAATGGATAAGGAAGGTGTGGTACGTATACACAATGGAATATTGCTTAGCCATAAAAAGAAACACATTTGAGTCAGTTCTAATGAGGTGGATGAACCTAGAGCCTATTATACAGAGTGAAGTGAGTCAGAAAGAGAAATATCGTATTCTAACACATATATATGAAATCTAGAAAAATGGTACTGAAGAATTTATTTACAGGGCAGCAGTGGAGAAATAGACATAGAGAATAGACTTATGGACATGGGGAGAGGTGAGGAGAGGGTGAGATGTATGGAACGAGCAACATAGAAACTTACATTACCATATGTAAAATAGATAGCCAATGGGAATAGGGGCTCTGATCAATCTAGAGGGATGGGATGGGGCAGGAGATGGGAGGGAGGTTCAAAAAGGAGGGAATATATGCATACCTATGGGTGATTGATGTTAAGGTTTGACAGAAAACAACAAAATTCTGTAAAGCAATTATCCTTCAATTAAAAAATAAATTTTAAAGAATCAGAAAGGAAGAAGTAAAATTAAAAAAAAAGAATGAAAACCTTATTAAGACAATTCTTATTTTCAGTTAAATTTCTTACACTACAAATATTCAGTATTGTAAGTGAATATATTTTAATATGTCTGATAAAATGTGGGTAGGGACTTCAGAATGCTGGAGGCTATGAGGGTCTTCAACAGGTTCTGACAGAAGTGGGGAGCCTCTGAGTTGCCCACTAATAGAGTTATGGTAGAATCATTTTGTTTCTAGTGACATGTTCTTTAATTCAACCCATGATCATTTCTTATTGAAAGGATACAGTAGAGCCAAGGTGACACATGTGCTTTAGCTTTTTTTCAGTAACGATGATAGATTTGAGTTGACCAGTCTACACATCATGGTACCCCTACAGGCCTGAAAACTTTCATTCATGGAGTGGATGACTCAGGTTAGGGGTTCCCAGAGACCAGAGCAAATTGAGTAGTAGAAACATTGCTCGTTTAATGTTTCTTTTATACTTTGATGACTTTCATTGTGAATATTATTTCAAGGCATGTGATTAAGCAATTTTCATAGTTCTGTATTTTATATCATAATTATGCACTAAGAATTTTCTCACCTGGGAATTACCTTTGAATTATAATTCTAACTTTCTGTAATACTGTCATCAAAACGAATCAACAAGTCTCTGATACTAATTATCTTTTGTTTCTCTAAGCTTATTGAAATGCTAAAGCATAGGCCTTTAATGCTTAAGTATTGTTTTTGGATAGTTAAAAGCTTATAGTGATTGGTAGAATTAAAACATTGTTACATTTATTTGAATGCTACTTGGTAATAAAAGTATACTGTATAGTAAGTCTTTAGAAAGTTGCTAATTATGGGAAAATGCTGGAAAGGGTATGAACTTTTCCTTTGTAGTAGATTATGGCACATGTTTTTTGAGAAGTGGAGCTCCAGTGATTATATGTGTGTTTCTAGTGGGTTGTGGTATACACATATAATGTCAGCATTCTCTTAGGTCCTGCTCATCAACACTGTTTTATTACTGTCATTTTGAATGTTATTTCAGCTGAAGCTTATAAGTCACTCTTCAGTTAATTAAATGAAAGAAATTGGCCTGTAACAGAGAAATACTTACACAAGGCCAATGTGAAATAATTTGGCAGTGCTGAGTGTATTACATGATAAATACTGGAGTGTGCAGAGGTATAAAACTAAGCAAATTATGAAATAAATGTGAAATCTCCTAAGTCAGTGACTGCAGGATGAAGTCCAGATCTCTCGTCGTGGAATTCCACATGGCAAAGCAGTGTTTCGAGCCTGTGGTGCACCAGCAGGATTGGCTGCAAACATGTTTTGGTTTTAACATGGTGTTGAAAACATTTATTTTCTAGCATTTAAAAACTGAGAAATTTTAAATTTAAAAAAAAATTGAATTTTACACCTTTTGTTAAAAAATTGGGAG
Source organism: Bos indicus x Bos taurus (assembly GCF_003369695.1). Lineage (NCBI taxonomy): Eukaryota > Metazoa > Chordata > Mammalia > Artiodactyla > Bovidae > Bos > Bos indicus x Bos taurus. Next base: position 38,344,153 of record NC_040085.1, read on the forward strand.
GTGTGTCAGCGATCTGCTGGAGCAACATAACAGCTTCCCTTTTTATATGGGTGTGTGCTCCACAGTCCCCACTGTCCCCAGCAGAGATCCTCTTGCTTCCAACATTGAGGCCAAATGGCTGTTGGTGTTTTTCATCCTGCAGGCTTCACTCCTTTGTTAACTGCTCCTGTCAGTGAGTGAGTTTGCTACCCTTCTGTTGTAGATACTTATTTCTAGTGTCATCGCAAAGCTCCTTGTCTATCCAAATGGTTCTCCTCTTTGTCCCGTCCAGCACATACACACTTAGTCTGGGTCCTGCATCCTCCACTCCTTCGGCTGAACTGAGCTGTTTATTGCCTGTATCATTTCGTGGGAACCAAGCACGTGCTGTTGTGTACAATCACATATACAACCTTTTATATGTATATACTGACTTCTCAACTGTGTTAGAAATCTCTTGAGGACAGCAACTGTATCTTTCAATTTACTAGTGCCTATCAAATTTTTAGATTTAATAGATTAACTATTGTTCAGATTTAGCTTCCAGTATATGGTCATGTATGATTATGATGCTGTAAAAAGATGAGAAAATAGTAAAATCTTGTATAAAATCTACTTCTTCAGATAAGCTTTTCTTAATTTACTGTGTCCATTCCTCTGTAGCTTTGTAACCACATTTATGTACTCTAATTGAGTATTAATTCACTAAACACCTCATTTACTGCCAATTCTCTGATTCAGTGACATAGATGGATGAAGTTTCCAAGTATATAGGTCATTATACATACCATTTTATTTATTTTAGACCTGCCTCTGAAGGCTATTGTTTTGCACATCTTATTTTCCCATTCATTTGGCAAATAGTGTGTCCACTATATGGGAAGCCTTGCGGGGGTGTGAACCTAACCAACATGATGGTACCAGCTCTTCAGAAGCTTTGACCCTTCAGCTGGAAAGGCAGCTTTAAATAAGGGAGTATATAATTGTTCAATTTTGATAAGTGTTACTAAGAAGTAGGGCATTCTCTGAGATCTTATAACAGAGCACTGTGATCTGGAGGCCAGGGCTATATTGCGGAATATGACACAACTGAATTCTAAACTCCTTGATTTTTCATAATTCCATAGCAGTTTGTAAAATATTCTGAAGGTTAAAACTTTACCTTAAAACAAATAAATAAAAGGGCAATTTCTTTAACAAAATAAGAACTTAAAAAAAAAAACTTTTCTAAAGGATATACCATTGGCTATAGATCTTTCATTAATGATAAGGAATTATAATTTATAGCACTTAGAAGGCAATGGCAAGCCACTCCAGTACTCTTACCTAGAAAATCCCATGGATGGAGGAGCCTGGTGGGCTACAGTCCATGGGGTCGCTAAGAGTCGGACACGACTGAGCTACTTCACTTTCACTTTTAACTTTCACGCAATGGAGAAGGAAATGGCAACCCACTCCAGTGTTCTTGCCTGGAGAATCCCAGGGATGGCAGAGCCCGGTGGGCTGCTGTCTATGGGGTCGCACAGAGTCGGACACGACTGAAGAGACTCAGCAGTCTTTGTTTGATACCTAAGTTGAACTCTGAATATATAAGCAAAAAAAAAAATGTGTTGGAAATTTCAGAAATAGCTAACTTGCAAAACAATTTTTGCTTTATGAAATGGACTTTCAAAAATAATATATAAAAAACTAAACTGATTTATTCCCTTGAGACTAGTTAGTGGATAGTACTTTTATACTTCCAAGCCCATGACTGAGAAATATGAATGGGTTTATCTGTCTGATCTTGGAGTGAGGTAACGTGGTGTTGTGAAAACCCTTAGCTCTATAGTCAGTGACAAATGTGAGCCAAAAAAGAGTGGAATTTTGTGTGGTTGCATATATTTTATTACAACAGACATGCTTTAAGTATTTTTTTCTAAAAAAATAGAATTTTATGCTTAATCTATTGAACATAGTGGTAAAATTTAATTGTTTGCATGGTTTATTGTCACACTGAAACAAAGGTCAGCTGCACTGGTGCCATTTCTGAAGTCTTTGTTAAGAAACTCATGTTACTTGTAATTATAGAAGATAATTCAGAAAAATCAACATGATTAAGGAAATTTTAGTTCAAATAAACTGAAGATTCTTAAATGTGATCTTAAAGAAATGCAAGGCGATCAGATCAGGGAGACGTTTTTAAGAAATGTCAAGCGTCCTGTGGAATTTAAAATAAATTCCAAATAAGTATGTTTAAAATAAAGTCTTTTTATCTTCAAATATTGATTAACTGAGCCCACAATCATTTTCAAATCAGTGGAAAGGCTGTTGAACTGATGATTTGTAATTTACTAAATTATTTGCTTTTACTGATGCCTGGAAAGTGAAAGTGAAAGTCGCTCTTTCACTTTGGGGCCCTGTATAGTCCGTGGAATTCTCCAGGCCAGAATATTGGAGTGGGTAGCCTTTCCCTTCTCCAGGGGATCTTCCCAACCCAGGGATCGAACCCAGGTCTCCCACATTGTGGGTGGATTCCTTACCAGCTGAGCCACAAGGGAAGCCCAGGAATACTCAGTAACCTATCCCTTCTCCAACGGATCTTCCCAACCCAGGAATCGAACTGGGGTCTCCTGCTTTGCAGGTGGATTCTTTACCAACTGAGCTATCAGGGAAGCGCAAATAAATAAATAAAGGAAGGTAAGCATTTCTTTCCTTCAGCTAGATTTTCTAGCACCATAGTAACGTATATCTGTAGCACATTTTGTATTTTAAGTGGAACTTTTGCTTGTTTACTTTATTTGATCCTCAAAGTACTAGTCTCCATGTTATAGATAAGGAGGTTAAATGACTTGTATGACTTGATGCCCTTACCTGATTCACCTCGTGACAAAACCAGAACATGATACTCTTCTGTCTCTGAGATCTGAGCTTTTTTTGCCACCTCAGTCATAGCCACTCTGTTGATAAAACATTTCGGGAGTGTTTGCAACATACGATACAACATTTTGATTTGTTGTTGTTGTTGTTTGTTTTTTAGCCGCCTTATGTAAGTTTAGTTTCTGCCAGATACTAAGTCAATTTGTGGTCCTGAATTAGCTTACACTAATTTTACCATAATTTTTGGGTCACTCTGAGCTAGGTAGGAAAATCTTTTCAAACATATTCTACTTCCCATGATAATGCATTAAACCTGGCACAAAATTCCAGATCATCAGATTTTGTCTTAATAAAGCAAGATATGCATGAAATTGCACACTGTCAATCCTTTGTTCAGAACAACTATTATCTTGGAAAAAAAACTCTATTTAAGTTGTAGGATTGGTTAATAAAAGAGAAATTAAAATATTTTTTTTGGAACGATTGCACATTATGTATTTAAAGGTAAGACATTAAATACAGTTGCCTGATTTCTCTTTAGAACTTTATAATCTTTAAATTGAAATAAAGAAGGCTCTGAAGCTTGAATGAATAGTGCTAATGTTTCATGGAAGCATATCTACTATACTCACATCTGTAGGGAGTTTTACTTACATGTGGACTCTTTAGAAGAAATATAATTTAGCACGAGAACCTCTGCAATTCATCTTTTATTCAACGATCATTTATGTGCCAAGCAGTTTGCTGGAAATTCAGTGCATGGACGTGTCCTCTATATAGCAGTCCCCAACCTTTTTGGCACCAGGGACCGGTTTCATGGAATACAGTTTTTCCCCAGACCTGGGGAGGGTGGTCTGGGGATAACTCAAGTGCATTACCAGAGAAGGCAATGGCACCCCACTCCAGTACTCTTGCCTGGAAAATCACATGGACGGGGGAGCCTGGTGGTCTGCCATCTATGGGGTCGCACAGAGTCAGACATGACTGAAGCGACTTAGCAGCAGCAGCAGCAAGTGCATTACATTTTTGTGCACTTTGTTTCTATTGTTATTGCATAAGCTCCACCTCAGATCAGCAGGCATTAGATTCCAGAGGTTGGGGACCCCTGCTTGTAGAAGTTAGAGCCTGAATGATGAGAGGAGAAAGACAAACAAATGAACACTTGAACCATGCAACAAGTGAAATACTACCTATTAAAAATTCTGCTATTGCAATTTTTGTCTACCAAGAAATTTTCTTCTGCCTTTCCAGAATTCTTACTGGATGATAAACTTTGTAAACATAAAAGGCCAACATTTATTTTTACTTAGTATTCTTTAAAATTACAGATCTATTTTCAAATCACTGTGACTTCCTACATTTTAATTCTAAGGTCTGTTTTAAACTTTTTGAAGCCATTGATTTAGCCAGTTTACCTAATGTATTGTTTCACTTTTGATTATACCCTGCATCATCCAGCAAAGGGTTTGGGATGATGTATTACTTAACCCCGAAGGCACTTTAGTGAACATGTAGATTCATTAAAATTTTTTAAATCAACTTTATTTATTGTAATTATATACAATAAAGTCCACAAATTTTAAATAGAAAATTTTGTGACTTTTGACAAATGTATGTAATCAGTGTCACAATCAAGATAAAGATAATTTTTGTCATACCAAAAAGTTTTTTTACAGCTCCCTTTTAACTTCTCCTCACCACTACCCCCCCCAACCACCACTTCCTCTCTGCCTTTTCCCCTTACCTCCTCATCCCTGACAACTTCTCACCTTTAGTTTTGCCTTTTATACAATTTTATATAAATAGAATCATGTGGCATGTAGTTTTCTCTGCCTTCCTTTTATATCTGGCTTCTTTCACTTAGCAAAATATGTTTCAGATTCATCAGTTTTGTTGCATGTCAGTAGTTCCTTTTTATTGTTGGATAGTTTTCAGTTGTTACAATATGGTTATTCATTCATCTGTTATTAATGGATATCTGGATTGTTTCCAGTGTGGAACTATTATGAATGAAGTTACTATGAACATTCATGTGTAAGTCTTTGGTGGAATATCTTTTCATTTCTTAAGGCAAATACCTAAGAATGAGATATCTGAGTTACATGGTAAATTAATTTAATTTTATGAAAATTGTCAAATTGTGTTCCAAGGTAACTGTACCATTTAACATTCCCACCAGTGGTATCTAAGAGTTCTAGTTGCTCTAAATTCTCAACAAGACCTGGTATTCAGTCTTTTCATTGTAACCATTCTATTGAGTGTGTAGTGGTAACTCACTGTGGTTTTTGTTTACACTTTCCTAATGACAATAATATGGAATATCATTGCAAATGTTTATTTGCTGCTTCTATATCTTCTTTGGAGAAGTAACTATTTAAATCTTTTGGCCATACTTTTAAGAGAGTTATCTTCTGTTGGTTGTAAGACCTATTTATATATACTGGATTGAGTCTTTAATCAGAGAAGAGATTTTAAAATGGTTTTCTCAAGCCTGAGGATTGCCTTGTTATTTTTATGTGACTTTCAAAGAGCAGAATTTTTTATTTTAAGGAAGTCCAATTTCTCTTTTTTTGAAAATGTTTCATGATTTTTTGTCCCCTAAGAAATAGAGGAAAACAATAGGATGGGAAAGACTAGAGATATCTTCCAAAAAATTAGAGATACCAAGGGAACATTTCATGTAAAGATGGGCACAGTAAAGGACAGAAACAGTATGGACCTAACAGAAGCAGAAGATATTAAGAAGAGGTGGCAAGAATACACAGAAGAACTATACTGACCTGGATAGCCACAGTGGTGTGATCATTCACTTAGAACCAGACATCCTGGAGTGTGAAGTCAAGTGGACCTTAGGAAGCATCACTATGAACAAAGCTACTGGAGGTGATGGAATTCCAGCTGAGCTATTTCAAATCCTAAAAGACGATGCTGTTAAAGTGCTGCACTCAATATGCCAGCAAATTTGGAAAACCTAGCAGTGGCCACAGGACTAGAAAAGGTCAGTTTTCATTCCAATACCAAAGAAGAAGCAATGGCAAAGAATGTTCAAACTGTCATACAATTGTGCTCATTTTACGGGCTTCCTTGGTAGCTCAGACGGTAAAGCGTCTGCCTTCGATGCAGGAGACCTGGGTTCAATCCCTGGGTTGGGAAGATCCCCTGGAGAAGGAAATGGCAGCCCACTCCAGTATTCATGCCTGGAAAATCCCATGGACCGAGGAGCCTGGTGGGCTACATACAGTCAGTCCATGGAGTCGCAAAGAGTCAGACATGACTGAGCGACTTCACTTCACTTCGCTTACATGCTAGCAAGGTAATGCTCAAAATTCTTCAAGTTAGGCTTCAACAGTACATGAACCGAGAACTTCAGATGTACAAGCTGGATTTAGAAAAGGCAGAGGAACCAGAAATCAAATTGCGAACATCCATTGGATCATAGAAAAAGTAAGGGAATTACAGGAGAAGGGGGCAACCGAGCATGAGATGGTTGGTTGGCATCATCCACTCAATGGACATGAGTTTGAGCAAACTCCGGGAGATGATGAGGAACAAGGAAGCCTGGTGTACTGCAGTTCATGGGATCACAAAGAGTCAGACATGACTGAGTGACTGAACAACGGGCAACAAGAAACCCAAGATCACAAAGATCTTCTTCTAGAAATTTCTGTAAGTTTTGTAGTTTTAGCTTTTACACTGGGATCTGTAATCCATTTCAAGTAATTTTTGTATATAGGTTGAGGTTAATTTTTTTCCATGACGATGTCTAATTATTCCAGCACCATTTTTCGAGAGTTGATTCTCATTGAATTTCCTTGGCACCTTTGTCAGAAATCAAATGACTTTTTATGTATGGCTCAATTTCTGGACCATTTGTCCCATTCCATTGATCTAGATGTCTGTCTCTAGGCCAATATAATACTGTTTGGTTTCTGTTCGTATCCTTTATAATAAGGCTGACAATCAGCTAGTAAGTCTTCTAGCTTTGAATGTGAGTTGTGAGAGCAGAAATCCTTGTCTTGTTTCCAGTATTAGGGGAAAACCATTCAGTCTTTCAGTGTTAAGTATAATATTAGCTGTAGGTTTTTCATGAACTGTCATGACTTCTTACACTCTTAGAGCAAATAATTTCCAAATTCTAGGCAGATTAATTCCTGACCCTAACTGGAAGATGTTTTTGAAAGAGTCTTGACAGAATTTCAGCTGTATAGAATTTTATCTCCTGAATTTCCTGAGACTTTTACTGAAGTTGGAAAGCCAGTAGATAACTTACAAGTTTCCAAATCTTGTGTTAGAAAAGGAATTCTTCTCCAGCCTTCCCTAGAAAGCCTGTGTCTAGGACCAATACCATGTTTTTTTAATTCACTCTTCCAAATAAGAGTCATGAAGCAAAAGAAACACCTCTCTTCTAATGAATGTTTTTTGAACACTTGAATAGTTTTGCCTCTGGACCTAAGATGAGATGATTCCACGGCAATTATTGGCAAAATATAGCCTTTTGTGGGGGGTAATGCAGTGACGTACTATTGGTCTTATTCACTTGTCCTGCTAGAAGTGATGGAGTGTGACCTTGGAGTAAACTGCTCATCTGGTTTCTCTAGGATAAAAGTGTGTAGGTCAGTCTCAGGACTAGGTAGGTGCCTTCTCAGCATGGTTAGGGATGTATAGAAAAGCAGTCCTGAGCAGAGGCAGGGTGGTTCCTGTTTGTTTGTTCGATTGGTTTGCTTGTTTGTTTTTAACATTAACCTTCAAGACCACGCTGTGGTTCCATTTTTCATAGAAGACTAACGTTGTTAGTGTAGGGTAAGGTGTAATTCTGATTTCCTTCCTCCACACCCTTTAAAAATCAATCTTTAAGTCTTTCTCACAGCTTTAGAGGATGATTACTGTAAGAAGGAGTGCTCTCTTTTGGCAACAAGCAAGGGGGTTACACAGCACAGACCAGAAAATCCAATGAATAGGCAGGTCAAATGGGTTATTTAGTGATTCACTACTGGGGTTTGTGACTTCACACACCAGGAATCCCAGAGGTTCAATGTTAAGTGGCTTTTATTTCTATTCCCTTTGGAATATGTGGGTAATAATTTAATTGACCTTGGTTCTTATTTTATTTCAAAGTCCTAGTTGAGAAGTTCCAGAAATAAGGCCTGTGGATTGGTATATGGGAAATAGAATGTTAGTATATAGCTAAGTACCACTGGAAAATGAGATTGCACACTTGATGAAACTGACAAATTCATGGTAGCTGTCTTCCAGAAGCTACGGGAATTAAACACTGGATGGCAGGTAGAGGAGAGCCAGCTTCTCATCGATGATTCCTTTAGGAAAGACCTAAGGCTGCAGCCCTGACTCCCAGTGAAGTTCCCCATATCAGTCTTAACAGTCTTGGATTCATGTTTCTCCAGAATAATACTGGCCACTTCCATCTCCTTAGAGTAGATTGGCTAATGATTTGTTGATGCATCAGGGGAATGGGGGGTGGGGTTGATGTGGGTTATTGTTGTTCAGTCTCTAAATCCCACTCTTTGTGACCCCATGGACTGCAGCATGCAGGATTCCCTGTGCTTCACTATCTCCTAGAGTTTGCTCAGACTCATGTCCATTGAGTCGATGATGTCACCCAACCATGTCATCTTTGGTCACCCCCTGCCCTTAGTCTTTCCCAGCATCAGGGTGTTTTCCAGTGAGTCAGCTTTTCGCATCAGGTGGCCAAAGTATTGGACCTTCAGCTTTAGCCTCAGTCCTTCCACTGAATATTCAGGGTTGATTTCCTTTAGAATTGAATTCCCTAGAGTCTTCTTCCTAGAGTCCAAGGTGTTCCCAAGAGTCTTCTCCAGCACCACAGTTTGAAAGCATCAATTTCTCAGTGCTCAGCCTTCTTATGGTCCAGTTCTCACATCTGTACATAACTACTGGAAAAACCAAAGCTTTGAGGTCAGCAAAGTGATGTCTCTGCTTTTTAACATGCTGTTTAGGTTTATCATAGCTTTCCTTCCAAGGAGCATGCGTCTTTTAATTTCATGGCAGCAGTCAACCTCGAGATAATTTTGGAGTCTAAGAAAATAAAATCTGCCACTGTTTATACTTTTTCCCCATCTATTTGCCATGAAGTGATGGACTGGATGCCATGATCTTAATTTTTTGAATGTTGAGTTTTAAGCCAACTTCTTCATTCTCCTGTTTCACCTCCATCAAGAGGCTCTTTAGTTCCTCTTTCTGCTATTAGATCAGATCAGATCAGATCAGTCGCTCAGTCGTGTCCGACTCTTTTTGACCCCATGAATCACAGCAAGCCAGGCCTCCCTGTCCATCACCAACTCCCGGAGTTCACCCAGACTCATGTCCATCTAGTCAGTGATGCCATCCAGCCATCTCATCCTCTGTCGTCCCCTTCTCCTCCTGCCCCAAATCCCTCCCAGCATCAGTCTTTTCCACTGAGTCAACTCCTCGAATGAGGTAGCCAAAGTACTGGAGTTTCAGCTTTAGCATCATTCCTTCCAAAGAAATCCCAGGGTTGATCTCCTTCAGAATGGACTGGTTGGATCTCCTTGCAGTCTCGAAGAGTCTTCTCCAACACCACAGTTGAAAAGCATCAATTCTTCGGTGCTCAGCCTTCTTCACAGTCCAACTCTCACATCCATACATGCTATTAGGATAGTATAATATGCATATCTGAGGTTATTGATATTTCTTCTGGCAGTCTTGATTCCAGCTTTTGATTCATCCAGCCTGGCATTTCACATGATGTGCTCTGCATATAAGTTAAATAAGCAGGATGACAATATACAGCCTTGAAGTACTGCTTTCCCAGTTTTGAACCAGTCCATGTCTGGTTCTAACTTGTTTCTTGACCTGCATATAGGTCTCTTAGGAGGTAGATAAGGTGGTCTGGTATTCCCATCTCTTGAAGAATTTTCCAGTTTTTTGTGGTTCACACAGTCAGAGGCTTTAGTATAGTCAGTGAAGCAGAAGTAGATGTTTTTCTAGAATTCCCTTGCTTTTTCTGTGATCCAACGGATGCTGGCAATTTGATCTCTGGTTCCTCTGTGCATATATGTGCTCAGTCACGTTCTACTCTTTGCAACCTCATGGACTATAGCTCACCAAGCTCCTTTTTCTGTGGGATTTCTTAGGAAAGAATACTGGAGTGGGTTGCCATTTCCTCCACCAGGGATCATCCCAACCCAGGGATCAAACTTGCGTCTCTTGCCTTGGCAGGCATATTCATTACCACTGTGCCACTTGGGAAGCCCTTTGTAAATTCAGCTTGTACATCTGGAAGTTCTTTGTTCACATACTGTTGAAGCCTGGTTTGAGCATTTTCTTGCTGGCCTGTGAAAATGAGAGGAATTGAATGGTCGTTTGAACATTCTTTGGCATTGCCCTTCTTGGAAATTGGAATAAAAACTCACCTTTTTCAGTCCTGTGGCCATTGCTAGAGGTGGGTGGGACATGTTTTTAAAGTTTAGATTGTTGGTCTCTGGTAACTGAAATGGTACTGAAATCTTTGTTAGAAATGATGTCTTTTAGTGTGTCAGAGATGAATCCTTATATGACAATAGCAGTGGTAAATATTTTATAAAACTATAATAAATCTAGAAAAGACATATATATATATTGCATATGTATATTGCATATATATATATGTATATTCTGCATATATCTAGAAAAGACAAAAACTAGTTTAAAAAGATACGAGCACCCAAGTGTTCATAGCAGCACTATTTACAATAGCCAAGACATGGGAGCAACCTAAGTGTCGAATGGACGTGTCCAATTAATGGATAAAGAAGATGTGGTGTGTACACACACAGAGACAGACACACATACACAATGGAATATTAGTAAACTATGCAAAGAATGAAATAATGCCTTTTCTAACATATGGATGGACCTGGAGATGGTCATACTAAGTGAAGTCAGTCAGGCAGAGAAAGATAAACATTATGTGCTCTTACATGTGGAATCTACAAATTAGTACAGATGAATTTACTTACAAAGCAGAAATGAATTCACGGACATAGAAAACAAAGCCATGGTTACCAAAGGAAAAGGGGAGGGATAAATTAAGAGTCTGGGATTAATAGATACACACTACTATACATAAAATAGACAAATAACAAGGGTTTACTCTATAGCAATGAGAACTATATTCAATATCTTATAATAACCTATAATAGAAAAGAACCTGAAAAATAATATATATGTAAGTTTATGTATGTTTAAATATGTATTTAAATATACATGTATAAATAACTGAATTACTTTGCTCTACACCTGCAACTATTACAATATGGTAAATTAGCTATACTTCAGTCTAAAAAAGGAAGCCATGTGTAAAACAAACATTTATCATTTCTCTTAAGGGTCTTTCAAACTGTAAATCAGAGTTCTAAGAAGGGTTTTTTTATGATTAAAATAATCACTGTTTTTCTTTGACTTTTTAAATTGATATTTTCAGGTGTTTTTATGTATTTGTGTGACAGTTTGTTTCTAACTTACATAGTTATGGTAAAACCCCCAAAGGAATGTTAAATTAAGACTTCTGTAGCACTATAGAGCCTCATTAGAATGTCCAGAGGAATCTTTTACTTTGAAGTCTATAGACTGTGCTTTTGATCTTTTACTGTAGAGTGTGCCTGGCCCTGTGAGTCTCATGTCACACCATTCTGCACATTTAACACATGCATAGTATGTGTGCGAGTGTGAGGGTGTGTCCAGGTAATACTGCTCATTTGGGTGTGCTCAGCCGAAATAATTTTGGCCCATAATTTATATGTATAGGTGTAAAATTGGATTCTTGGCATTTCAAAGTCCTTTTCTGGCTTTGTAAAAAATTTTTTTGACATATAAAATTCTACAACTAGTAGGATTAGAGGCAGGTTTTGCTAGCATTTGGATATGTTTACTTGAGTGAATCATTTTAGCATGTTTCTTAACTTTTTACTCAAATGTATAAAATATGAGCTCTCTGAAAAGAGACTAGTTTTAATTGTTTCTTCCCCATGAGAGTTTTTGCTAGAACTCAGAGAAGAAAAACTCTGGAAAGAAAAGCACACCAGCTCCCTAAATCTACTGGTATCATCTTGGCCCAGTCATTCTCTTGAAGTGTGTTTCTTAACCTATAAAATTAAGGAGTTGGATTGCTGCTGCTAAGTCACTTCAGTCGTGTCCGACTCTGTGTGACCCCATAGACGGCAGCCCACCAGGCTTCCTCGTCCCTGGGATTCTCCAGGCAAGAACACTGGAGTGGGTTGCCATTTCCTTCTCCAATGCATGAAAGTGAAAAGTGACAGTAAAGTCTCTCGGTCGTGTCCAACTCTTAGTGACCCCATGGACTGCAGCCTACCAGGCTCCTTCGTTCATGGATTTTCCAGGCAAGAGTACTGGAGTTGGACTAGGCCATCTTTAAAATCTGATTCATTGGTAAGATTTTCATTTGATTGTACTTTATTGCATTGCTTTTTCATTTAGTAGTAGAAGCCCATGCACAATCCATTACTGACGTAAAAACACACAACGTGAGAGTTGTGAGTTTGTCAGTTTAAGTTTTATTCTCACTGAGAACTGTATAGCCCAGGAAATAGCCATTTGGTAGCTCTGAGTAAACTGTTCTGAAGAGGCAGGAGAGGAGCCAGTATATATGAATTTGGGGGCTAGGAAATACAGATAGTCAAGCATATATCTTGGTAAAACATTACTACTAATCACAAAAAACAGATCAGATCAGATCAGTCGCTCAGTCATGTCCGACTCTTTGCGACCCCATGAATCGCAGCACGCCAGGCCTCCCTGTCCATCACCAACTCCCGCAGTTCACTCAGACTCACGTCCATCGAGTCAGTGATGCCATCCAGCCATCTCATCCTCTGTCGTCCCCTTCTCCTCCTGCCCCAAATCCCTCCCAGCATCAGAGTCTTTTCCAATGAGTCAACTCTTCGCATGAGGTGGCCAAAGTATTGGAGTTTCAGCTTTAGCATCATTCCTTTCAAAGAAATCCCAGGGCTGATCTCCTTCAGAATGGACTGGTTGGATCTCCTTGCAGTCCAAGGGACTCTCAAGAGTCTTCTCCAACACCATAGTTCAAAAGCATCAATTCTTCGGTGCTCAGCCTTCTTCACAGTCCAACTCTCACATCCATACATGACCACAGGAAAAACCATAGCCTTGACTAGACGAATCTTTGTTGGCAAAGTAATGTCTCTGCTTTTGAATATGCTATCTAGGTGGTCATAACTTTCTTTCCTAGGAGTAAGCATCTTTTAATTTCATGGCTGCAGTCACCATCTGTAGTGATTTTGGAGCCCAGAAAAATAAAGTCTGACACTGTTTCCACTGTTTCCCCATCTATTTCCCATGAAGTGGTAGGACCGGATGCCATGATCTTCGTTTTCTGAATGTTGAGCTTTAAGCCAACTTTTTCACTCTCCACTTTCACTTTCATCAAGATGCTTTTGAGTTCCTCTTCACTTTCTGCCATAAGGGTGGTGTCATCTGCATATCTGAGCTTATTGATATTTCTTCCGGCAATCTTGATTCCAGCTTGTGTTTCTTCCAGTCCAGCGTTTCTCATGATGTACTCTGCATATAAGTTAAATAAACAGGGTGACAATATACAGCCTTGACGTACTCCTTTTCCTATTTGGAACCAGTCTGTTGTTCCATGTCCACTTCTAACTGTTGCTTCCTGACCTGCATACAGATTTCTCAAGAGGCAGGTCAGGTGGTCTGGTATTCCCATCTCTTTCAGAATTTTCCACAGTTTATTGTGATCCACACAGTCAAAGGCTTTGGCATAGTCAATAAAGCAGAAATAGATGTTTTTCTGGAACTCTCTTGCTTTTTCTATGATTCAGCGGATGTTGGCAATTTGATCTCTGGTTCCTCTGCCTTTTCTAAAACCAGCTTGAACATCAGGAAGTTCGCGGTTCACATATTGCTGAAGCCTGGCTTGGAGAATTTTGAGCATAACTTTATTAGCATGTGAGATGAGTGCGATTGTGTGGTAGTTTGAGCATTCTTTGGCATTGCCTTTCTTTGGGATTGGAATGAAAACTGACCTTTTCCAGTCCTATGGACACTGCTGAGTTTTCCAAATTTGCTGGCATATAGAGTGCAGCACTTTCACAGCATCATCTTTCAGGATTTGGAATAGCTCAACTGGAATTCCATCACCTCCACTAGCTTTGTTCGTAGTGATGCTTTCTAAGGCCCACTTGACTTCACATTCCAGCATGTCTGGCTCTAGGTCAGTGATCACACCATCATGATTATCTGGGTCGTGAAGATCTTTTTTGTATAGTTCTTCTGTGTATTCTTGCCATCTCTTCTTAGTATCTTCTGCTTCTGTTAGGTCCATACCATTTCTGTCCTTTATCGAGCTCATCTTTGCATGAAATGTTCCTTTGGTATCTCTGATTTTCTTGAAGAGATCCCTAGTCTTTCCCATTCTGTTGTTTTCCTCTATTTCTTTGCATTGATCACTGAAGAAGGCGTTCTTATCTCTTCTTGCTATTCTTTGGAACTCTGCATTCAGATATTTATATCTTTCCTTTTCTCCTTTGCTTTTCGCTTCTCTTCTTTTCACAGCTATTTGTAAGGCCTCCCCAGACAGCCATTTTGCTTTTTTGCATTTCTTTTCTATGGGAATGGTCTTGATCCCTGACTCCTGTACAATGTCACGAACCTCATTCCATAGTTCATCAGGCACTCTATCAGATCTAGGCCCTTAAATCTATTTCTCACTTCCACTGTATAATCATAAGGGATTTGATTTAGATCATACCTGAATGGTCTATCAAAAAACAGATATCACAAGTTAATGATTTTAGTGCCGTTGTAAGAAGATACAAGAATCTGGGGTCATTGAAATTCTTCCCGAGATATGCAGCTAACTCTCTATGAGTTTGTTTATCTAAAACAGGGAATGCCTCCTTCTGTTTTTTCATCCTAAATTCCTTTCAGAATGCATTGTTGGTTGGTTCTGAGTTCTGACTTAACTCTTGTATAACTTGTTGTTACATATCTTTTTAATCAGTAGTATGTGGTTATTCACAGTATTTTAACATCAGTACCTCTGACTCATTTAACTTTGCTAAATTGTGAAATGTACATAGTAGAGTGCATTTTAAGCAGTAATAGTTATGAAAGAACACCATTGTATTTACTTGTAAGCTTAAGAAAAAGACTTTCTGTAGCACCTTGGCAGTCCCTGCCCGTTTCTGTAGACATTCCCTACCCCAGCCTCTTACATCCCTCAGGACCACTATTGCAATTTTAAAGTTAATTGTTCCTTTGCCTTTCTTTGTAGTCTTACCATACAAACACACACACACACACACGTATTCCTAAATGAATCATTGATTTTTTTGAACTTTCTCTTCATAGAAAAGTATCATAGCATATACAGTCTTTTGCAAGTTGGCTTTTTTTGTTCAACACAGTTTTGGGGATTCGTACTTGCTGATGTACAGCTGTAGTTCACTGCTTGCTGCTGAATTGTTTTTGTGTACTGTACTTTGTATTTTCCTATTCTGCCAATGGATTTTTACATTTCCAGTTTGTATGTTTATTTCGTTCTTGTTATTAAGAACCATTTCATGACATGTAAAATCATTTCACAGTGTTATAAGAAAGCTAGCAACTTCTCAAACACTTAATTCATTCTTTAAACATCTCAACCAGATAATGAGAATTTCACAGCAAAATTATTATCTAGAAAACTGCAGTTCCTGTGTCAGAGGGAATTGAGTGCAAGTCCCATGAATGAAGGAATCAAAGATTTCATTGTGGAAATTAGAAGCAGATGCTTCTAAGTTGGGGGATTTTCCCTGAGAACAGCACTTTTTGTTGGCTGTGTCATGCTAAAAATTCATCTTGGCTGAAAGGAATTTTTGCGCCTGGTTGCTAAACCTGATACGACTTTTGAATACAGATGACTATGAAAAAATAAAGTTTATGTGGTTTGAAATTCATGAATTTTCACCGTTGCCTTTTTTCTTCTTGTTGGTTGCTTATCTAGCGTCTCCCCTCATCTTCCAACTTCCCAAAGGTACCCGTGTTTTTGTTTTGATGTCCACGCACTTCAGGGGAAGTTGCTCCCACCTCTGGCTCTGGAAGTGGGCCTTGGGAGGCCTTAGCTAATCTGCGGAGTCCATGCCCCTCTGTCCAGTGATAGAGAGCTTGTAACCCAAGACATCCAGTCAGATTGAGTATCAGTACTCTTGTTTGCCTCTGCATTCTGGTTGATTAAGCTACTCTGAGAGATGCCAGCCTTAAAGTGGAGTTATTCCAAGGTACCAAGAAGAAACTAGGCCCTGGATGACATATCAAGCTACCATATCAAACCACCCACAAGCTTACCCATCCTACTTCTAAGCTTTAAGTTACTTTAGTTTTTATAAATTCCCCTTATGTCATTTAACTAGTTTAAATATCAGTAGGTAACTCTCATATAGGGCTTGCCATATGCTTTGTAGCATCCTTTAAGGTAGATACAGTTATTATTTCTATTCTACAGATATGGAAGCTGAGATGTAGAGAGGTGAAGGGACTGGTCCAAGATCATACAGCTAATAAATAGTCCAACCCAGGCAGTGTGGCTCCAGAGTCCAAGTGCAATTTAGGTATCTTGGATACTTGCAACTTAGTGCATCCCACCCGATGTATCTTTATATATGTTTGCTTTCACACAAGTTGGCTTACCCTGATACACATGGAGACTTTCCCCCAAACTACTTTGTTGACAGTACTGACATTATGTTTGTTCACTAAATTTAAAGACAAGAAAAAAAAAGGTGCCCCCTTTCACCTGTAATTAACATAGAGAAAATATTCAAGAAGCTGTAACCAGTATTGACACCCTTTGCTGGGGTGGGTTCTTCTTAAAGAACCTAATTTTAATCTTAATTGCTAGGGAATTCATTCACATTTTTGGTGAATTTCTAAATAATTTACTCAACACAACTCACTAGTGTAATAGTGTTAGTCGCTCAATCATGTCCAACTCTTTGCAACCCCAGGGACTGTAACCCACCAGGCTCCTCTGTCCATGGAGTTCTCCAGGCAAGAATACTGGAGTGGGTTGCCATTCCCTTCTCCAGGGGATCTTCCTGACCCAGGGATCGAACTTGAGCCTCCTGCATTGCAGGCAGATTCTTCACCATCTGAGCCACCAGGGAAGGGCACCTTTCCTGGGTGCTTATTACAGACCCAGGACTACTGTAGGCATTAGAAACCTAGAGATGCTAGCAGATTCTCCCAGTACTCTTTGGGAAGCAGACTCACCAGCAAGCACAGAGGTGATTAGGAATGCAGGAGAAACACTCCTCAGCTGCCTGCCGATGTGGAGACGTGCTTCGCAGACCTGTGTCTTGAGTTTTCCAGGGAGAACGAAAACGCTTTGCTTTTGTTCTTTTGGAAATGGGTGAAATAATAGGCAAGGAAACACCGTGGTCAAAAGCATGGAAATAAGAGAGCAAGACTTGCTCAGGGAACCATAAGGAAAGAATTTTGACAGTATACAACTTGAGCGGTCACACTGGGGAAGAGGGGGGCCTGATGATGGAAGATGGCTGTGCCTCAGAGTTCAGGTGCTGTCCTGTGGAGCTGCTGCGTCGCCGAAGTATGTGAGCTGGGTGTGATGTGCAAGTACAGTTTCATGAGGTTCACTCTGGCAGCTTTGCGGGGGTGATAGATTTAAAGAATGAGACAAGACGTTTGGAAATCTAGATTAGAACACAGTGAGGAGGTATAGCAGAGGAGGTAACATGACTAGAATGAGACTAGACAGAAGGAAGGTCTGTTTGTTTTTTTTTTCTTACTAAGTTTATTTTTTAAATGTATATATAATGACTAAATCTATCCCAGTGTTTCAGCCATTAAGGATTACTTGTTATCCTTCCTCCCTCCCACCTTCCTGGGCTTTAGGTTTGGAAAAACTGTCTATCAAAATAAATTTCAGTCATTTGTTTTCTTTCCTTTTTTTTTTTTTAATCTGGCAGGTAAAACTAATTGTGCTGTCAAAATAAGCACTTAAAATGATATTAGGTTGATGCAAAGGTAATTGTGGTTTTGCACTGTTGAACTTTGCCATATGATATTGGAATAGATTCTTAAATACATGTGGTTATGTTATATACATCATTTGAATGCACATTTCTCTCTTTATGTTTTTTTGCTAATGACTTATTACTTGCTGTTTGTATTCTATTAGACTGTAGAAATGATGTTAGACAAAAAAAAAATGCAAGCAGTTTTTTTATTCAGCTTCAAGCTGGGTTGTAAAGCAGCAGAGACAACCCCCAACATCAACAACACATTTGGCTCAGGAACTGCTAACGAATGTACAGTGCAGTGGTGGTGGTTCAAGAAGTTTTGCGAGGGAGATGAGAGCCTTGAAGATGAGGAGCACAATGGCCAGCCATTGGAAAGTAACAACAACCAACTGAGAGCCATCATTGAAGCTAATCCTCTTAAAACTACATGAGAAGTTGCTGAAGAATTCAATGTCGACTATCCTACAGTCGTTTGGCATTTGAAGCAAATTGGAAAGATGAAAAATCTCAATAAGTAGTGCCTCCTGACCTGACCAAAAAAAAAAAGGTCGTTTTGGAGTCTCTTATTCTATGAAACAACAAACCATTTCTTGATTGAATTGTGATGTGCAATGAAAAGTGGATTTTTTAAAAATTTTATTTAATTTTTAAACTTTACATAATTGTATTAGTTTTGCCAAATATCAAAATGAATCCACCACAGGTATACATGTGTTCCCCATCCTGAACCCTCCTCCCTCCCCATACCATCCCTCTGGGTCGTCCCAGTGCACTAGCCCCAAGCGTCCAGTATCATGCATCGAACCTGGACTGGCATCTCATTTCATACATGATATTTTACATGTTTCAATGCCATTCTCCCAAATCTTCCCACCCTCTCCCTCTCCCACAGAGTCCATAAGACTGTTCTATACATCACTGTCTCTTTTGCTGTCTCGTTCACAGGGTTATTGTTACCATCTTTCTAAATTCCATATATATGCGTTAGTATACTGTATTGATGTTTTTCTTTCTGGCTTACTTCACTCTGTATAATAGGCTCCAGTTTCATCCACCTCATTAGAACTGATTCAAATGTATTCTTTTTAATTGCTGAGTAATACTCCATTGTGTATATGTACCACAGCTTTCTTATCCATTCATCTGCTGATGGGCATCTGGGTTGCTTCCATGTCCTGGCTATTATAAACAGTGCTGCGATGAACATTGGGGTACACGTGTCTCTTTCCCTTCTGGTTTCCTCAGTGTGTATGCCTAGCAGTGGGATTGCTGGATCATAAGGCAGAAAATAATAGCAAATGAAGCAACTGACAAACAACTAATCTCAAAAATATACAAGCAACTCCTACAGCTCAACTCCAGAAAAATAAATGACCCAATCAAAAAATGGGCCAAAGAACTAAATAGACATTTCTTCAAAGAAGACATACAGATGGCTAACAAACACATGAAAAGATGCTCAACATCACTCATTATCAGGGAAATGCAAATCAAAACCACTATGAGGTACCATTTCACACCAGTCAGAATGGCTGCGATCCAAAAGTCTACAAATAATAGATGCTGGAGAGGGTGTGGAGAAAAGGGAACCCTCTTACACTGTTGGTGGGAATGCAAACTAGTACAGCCACTATGGAGAACAGTGTGGAGATCCCTTAAAAAACTGGAAATAGAAAAGTGGATTTTAAATGACAGCTGGCAACCATCAGCTCAGTGGTTAGGCCAAGTAGAAGCTCCAAAGCACTTCCCAAAGCCAATCTTGTACCCCAAAACGGTCATGGTCACTGATAGTCTGCTGCCGGTCTGATCCACTACAGCTTTCTGAATCCCCGTGAAACGATCACATCTGAGAAACATGCTCAGCAGATTGATGTGATCACGGAAAACTGCAACACCTGCAGCCGGTCAACAAAAAGGACCCGATTCTTCCGCGTGACAATGCTGAGCCACATGCCACGCGACCAGCACTTCAAAAGTTGAACAAATGGGGCTACAGAGTTTTGCCTCATCTGCCGTATTCACCTGACCTCTCGCCAACTGATAACGCTTCTTCAAGCATCTCAACAACTTTTTGCAGGGAAAACGCTTCCATAACCAGCAGGAGGCAGAAAATGCTTTCAAGAGTTCACTGAATCCTGAAGTATGGATTTTTATGCTTCAGGGATAAACAAACCTATTTCTCCCTGGCAAAAAAAAATGTGTTGTTTGTAATGGTTCCTATTTTGATTAATAAAGATGTGTTTGAGCCTAGTTATAATGATTTAAAATTCCTTGTTCAAAACCACAATTACTTTTGTACCAACCTAATAATAAAGTTACTTAAGTGAATGATCTTTTAATTTCCCTTGAGATATCACCATGGGTACATATGCCAATTTTATTAGACTTTTAAAAATATTTAAAATAACTCTAAAGATCTGCATTACTTCTTTTATGAACTCCGGAGGGAAGCCATTGTAATTATTGATTAAAAGAATTATGCTTATAACTGTTCTGTTTAGGGAGAGTATACCAGAATGGTGCTTTGCAGAAATATGTTTTTAATCTCATGTGTTTTTAAAAAAGTGGGAGTTTCATTTCCCCTAACATCACTGTTACCGTTGTCCTTTGCTTTGCCTCTGTAATTGAATGGATAAAATGAGTATGGTCATAGCAAAAAATAATGCTAAAGAAGGAGAAATTCAAAAGCCTAGGGTTCTGAATACCACAGAGCACAACTTTGAAAAAAACGACCCACTGTGTGATGTTCCCATGACTCAGAAGCCCCTCAGGGTACTGAAGAAAGTGTCTCATGATGAGTTTTCCATGACCTGATTTCATCAGGCCTTTCAGGCTTGTCTCCTACCTCCCTCCCCACCCAGGGTCTTAACTTTGTAGTTCTCCACCCTTAATTCTTTCTCGTCTCTACTGGATACAAATCATTTCCCCTCCCTCCATGAAATTGGCCTAAATGCTGCACTTCCCTCAGTTCTCAGCCTTTTCTCAAATCCCACAATCTTTATTTTACTGCTCAGTTTAGCATTTAACTTAAAATATAATTGTATTTCTCTCTATTGTTTCTACTCTGTTAATTTCAACACTTCAAAGAGATTATAAAGTCTCTAAAGGCCAGAGTTTAGAAATGGTGTGAGAGACAAAAAGTTGTAAACTTTAATGAAGTGCTTTGGACTCAAATCCAGTTGGATTATGTTTGTTCGTTGACTGACTGCTTGTGATACTTGTCATCTTTTTTTTTCTAAGTTCTTTATTCCTGAAAGTTCTGTTCTATAAACAGAACTATATATGTAGTGAAACAGGGTAATTTTTGGCTTAGTTGGTATTTGTGATTTGAGGGGATTGTGCTGAGTAAATGCAGTTTTTTATTATTGATACTACTTTAGATATACCATAATTTACTAATCCATTGCTGTTGTTAGACTATTTAGATTTTTTTCCCAGTTTGTACCCTGGTAGATAATGGTTCCCTGAGTGCTTTTGATCAAGTGTGGTGCTTTGGTTCAGTTATTTCCTTCTTATACATTTTTCAAGTTGGCTTACTGGATCAAAGGGTAGGAACATTTTTATGCTTCTTACTACAAACTCATGCTGGTTGCAGTAATTTACAGTGCTAACTGCAGCTTATGGATACATGATTTTACTTATTTTTTTTCCTTATTGCAGTCCAAGGCTTCTTTGCCTGTCTTGCCTATATTCTCCCTTTTCTATAGCCAAAGACTAGCCATATAATTTTATTCAGTAAAGTATGATGAGCGGTACTTGGCACCAATTCACATCTACTTCAATTGGAAGGTTCTTTCCATTCCCAGCCCCAAGATACAGCAAACCTCATCGGTTAAATACAAAAATGAAATAATCTATTAGCTACTAATAGGAGAGAAATACTGTTTTTTGTAGAACTCAAGATATGATGAATGACAGCATAGATAATGACCAACACATATTACCAAAAAGCAATTATTCCACTTGTTTTCCATAATAGGAAATCAGGAATGTTACCTCATAGTAAATGAGTAACCCAATTAATAATGTCCACAACAGTTCCATTTCAGAAGTGAGAAAAATTGACATGAGGAAGTAAAGAGTCTTGCCCAGGGGCAGTGGCAGGTGTCAGGGCTGGCATCCAGATTGGAGCAGTCAGGCTCCAGGGGCCAAGCTTAAGCAGCACATTATATTGCTTCTTTCCTAACCTAAACTTTCCATTGATTCAATAAATATTTTCAAGTGTAGTTATTGCTTGTATTATATATACATATTTACATATACATGCTATTTATGTAAAAATAATATGGTTTCCCAGGTGGCTCAGTGTAAAGAATCAGCCTGCCAAACAGGAGAAGCAAAAGATATGGGTCTGATTCTGGATCAGGAAGATCCCCTGGAGAAGGAAATGGCAAACCACTCTGGTGTTCTTGCCTGAGAAAGTCCCATGGACAGAGGAGCCTTGCGGGCTACAGATCATGGGGTAACAAAAAGTTGAATACAACTTAGTGACTAAACAAGAAATACGTATACTTACATATTTAAAATAGATACATACGTGCGTTTACATATTTTCACACCGTACATACAATAACTGTATATTACAATAACTGCATTTCATACACAGCTACTTATATAGTGTGTTGTTTTTGTTGTTCAGTCTCTAAGTCATGTCCTTCTCTTTGCGACCCCATGAACTGCAGAAGGCAAGACTTCCCTGTCCTTCACGATCTCCCAGAGTTTGCCCAAACTCAGGTCCATTGATTTGATGATGCCATCCAACCATCTCGTCCTCTGTCATCCCCTTCTCCTCCTGTCTTCAATCTTTCCCAGCATTAGGGTCTTTTCCAGTGAGTCAGTTCTTTGCATCGGGTGGCCAAAGTTGTGGACCTTCAGCTTCAGCCTCAGTCCTTCCAATGAATATTAAGGGTTGATTTCCTTTAGTATTGACTGATTGGATATCCTTGCTGTCCAAAGGACTCTCAAGAGTCTCCAACACCACAGTACAAAAGCATCAATTCTTTGGTGCTCAGCTTTCTTTATGATCCAACTCTCACATCCATACATGACTGCTGGAAAAAATCATAGCTTTGACTAGATGGACCTTTGTTGGCAAAGTAATGTCTCTGCTTTTTAATATGCTATCTAGGCTGGTCACAGCTTTTCTTCCAAGGAGCAAATGTCTTTTAATTTCATGGCTGCAGTCACCAACTGCAGTGATTTTAGAGCCCAAGAAAATAAAGTCTGACCCTGTTTCCATTGTTTCCCCATCTATTTCCCATAAAGTGATGGGACCAGATGCCATGATCTTATTTTTTTGAATGTTGAGTTTTAAGCCAGCTTTTTCAGTGTCCTCTTTCACTTTCATCAAGAGGCTCTTTAAAAACACATAGTGGTCTTTAATAAGAGAGGACTATTCACCCACAAATTAGTATTCAAGATGAGATATTCTTTTGTTGCTGAAAATTATTATCATGAATTAGTTGTCCTGTATACTCGGTCTGCCTTAAATGAACGTGTGCATTATACCCATAAAGCACTCGCTCTATGTAGTGCTCTTAGAGAGTGGTGGTATCTGAACAGCAACTCAGTCACCTAAACTTTTCATTTATTCAGATCTATTTTTCCGCCTTTTGTCTTCTCTACTAATGGTGAATAATCTCCTTTGTTTTAGAATCGAGAAAAACTTTAAAACTTAGGGAAGTGTCTTTTTCAAGTAAATATTGGTACAGGTAACCAGTGATAGTAGGCATTCAGTGAATTAATGAATGAATATATCAAGCGGTAAATCAGCTTGATTGAATGGGCTGTATTAGAAAAGACTCATTTAGTTGCAAGGGGCAGAATTAGCTGAAGAGAAAGGATAGTTTATTAGTTTTACATATGGGAATTCCTTGGGATAGTTTGTGGCTTCAGACATAGCTAGACATAGAAGTTCAAACGATGTAATCAGAATGCTTTCTGAGCTTCTCTTTCCTCTGTGATGGCTTTCTTCTTCAGGAAAGTTCTTACCACATAAAGATGATTGCCAGCAGCTCTAGGGTCATATCATTCTCACAAACAGCAATCCAGAAGGAGGTGCAGCCTTCTCCGTGTGTATTACAGATTTCATGGAGGAATTCTGGTCTTGCTTAGGTTATATGTTCACCCTTTAGACCAAGCTCTGTGACTGAAGAGTGATGCAGTCTGTTAGACCAGCCTTGAGTCACATCCCTGCCTAGATCATCTCTTCACTCTTCCACAGAAGAGTATACACTGTGACTGACAGCTCCCCTGGAAATACTGGGTGGAAGAGGGGTACTCCCCAGTCGAGAGATGGTACCAAACAGATGGAAACAGATGTTTTTTACGTCCTGTCCTATGGTCAGCCAGCACACACTTTGAACTTATACACACATACATACATTTTCTTTTTCAATATATTAAATTTCAAAGGAGTTATCACCTTATAATATGCAGCTGTCCCATTTACAACCAACAATACACTTAACTTCCCCACCCCAAAGTAGACATTCCAAAGTTTAGCCCTGACGCTGCATCTGGCTCTAAATTTTAGATCTCTAGATGATATGTATTTTTGTCAGTCACTTGTAGACGTATCTTCTCATGAGCTGGCAACTCATGGCTGTTATTTTAGTGAGTATCCCCCCAACAACCTGATATCTAGTGCTTTATAATCATTATCTTGTTTAATCTGACCAATAATCCAAGCAGGCCAATAGTACATATTTTACTGATGAAGAGTCAGGCTCAGAGATTGGGTTCCTTGCCCAAGGTCATACAGCTCATATCCTAGATTCTAGATAGGATTTAGGTGTCACTGATTGGGGAGGTTAAGTCTATCTCCTTAATCAGTATTCTGCCCATATTGTTTCTAAACATTTGAGGCTCAGTCATATGGGAGGTGATCTTAAGCTTTTCACAGTGCCTCATTTATCTACCGGAGAAGGCAATGGCAACCCACTCCAGTACTCTTACCTAGAGAATCCCATGGATGGAGGAGCCTGGTCCATGGGGTTGCGAAGAGTTGGACATGACTGAACGACTTCACTTTCGCTTTTCAGTTTCATGCATTGGAGAAGGACATGCAACCCACTCCAATGTTCTTGTCTGGAGAATCCCAGGGATGGGGGAGCCTGGTGGGCTGCCATCTATGGGGTCGCACAGAGTCAGACACAACTGAAGGGACTTAGCAGCAGCAGCATTTATCTACCAAAACAGTGGTTAGAGGTGAGAAAGAGACAGCAACAGAGTATCTGATGTTCTTTGTAGAGGGTTTGGCTCTGGATAGTTGATAAATATCAGCTACTTTCTTTTTTAGGTAAAGCAGTACCTGCAAAAGAGGGCATGAAGTAGAAAATGTTCAGTTTACTTACTCGTGAGGAAAATAACTCTGTGGGTCCAGAATGACTCTTATAAGCAAATTACCTTACTTAAGAAAAAGAAGTCCTCATAATACAGAGTGTACAGACAAATTGATGCGTACAGACAATTGATAATCAGGTATCATTTATTTCCAGGTCAGTTTTTATATTTCTAGGTACTGGGATTAAACTATAGGACTTTCCAACAGCGAGTACCGGTAATAATGGAAGTCTACTTACATGAGAAGTTTGGCAATACACTGAGTTAAAACTTGAAGTTTCAAGAAGGCTAAATTTCAAAACTGTTATGAAGCTAGTGGCCGTGGAAAAATTTAAGGTTCAAGCCAGATTTCTAAGTTTGAAACTAAGTTGCTGACATTTAGTTGGAAAATGTGTGTTTGGTAGGAGTTTGATTCCCTGGTAGCTCAACTGGTAAAGAATTCACCTGCAATGCAGGAGATCTGGGTTTGATCCCTGGGTTGGGAAGATCCCCTGAAGTAGGGAATGGCAACCCACTCCAGTATTCTCGCCTGGAAAATACCATGGACAGAGGAACCTGGTGGGCTACAGTCCATAGGGTCACAAAAGAGTCAGACATAACTGACTAACATTTTTCTTTCACTGCTTAAAAATTAACTGGATGGTAAGAACAGCCTGTTGTGACTCTATAAGGAAACTTGTTCTCAACGATTGGTTCTGAGCAATGGGTGATTTTGCCCCCAAGTTGATATTTGGCAATGTCTGGTGATATTTTGGGTTGTCACTACTGGGAGTTGAGGGGGATTCTCCGTGTATCTAGTGGGCAGAGATCAGAGATGAACACTGAACATCCTGCAGTGCACAGGACAGCCCCTGACTACATAGAGTATTTGGCCCCATAATGTCAACAGTGCCAAGGTTAAGAACCCCTGCTGTATAATCTTCCTTGTCCAAGGACATGTGTGTAGTAAACCGGTCAAGCCACTTTTAATTAGTATATACGGAGAAGGCAGTGGCACACCACTCCAGTGCTCTTGCCTGGAAAATCCCATGGACGGAGGAGCCTAGTGGGCTGCAGTCCATGGGGTCGAGAAGAGTTAGACATGACTGAGTGACTTTACTTTGACTTTTCACTTTCATGCATTGGAGAAGGAAATGGCAACCCACTCCAGTATTCTTGCCTGGAAAATCCCATGGATGGAGGAGCCTGGTGGGCTGCGGTCCATGGGGTTGCGAAGAGTTAGACACCAATGAGCGACTTCACTTTCACTTTTCACTTTCATGCATTGGAGAAGCAAATGGCCACCCACTCCAGTGTTCTTGCCTGGAGAGTCCCAGGGACGGGGGAGCCTAATGGGCTGCTGTTTATGGGGTCGCACAGAGTTGGACACAACTGAAGCGACTTAGCAGCAGCAGCAGCATGTACCTGCCATTGAAAATTAAACATATACACACACACACTCATACTCTCACAGACTAGTGATCCTGCTCTAAGAAGATCTGAATAGAGGAGCTAGACCAAAATAATAATAATAATAATAACAACAACAACAACTACAAGCAGAGGCAGAGCTTTGAGCATGAGCTAGTCAGAGGGCCAGCTCAGATTCAAGAGAAGAGGGAAATAGATCCTACCTACCTCTTCATGAGAAGCATGGCAAAGAGTTGTCGGTTTTCTTTAATGTACCATGAGTACTTAACATCAGCATTTGGCTCAGTGGTAGAGAATCCACCTGCTGATACAGGAGAGGCAGGTTTGATCCCTGAGTCAGGAAGATCCCCTGAAGAAGGAAATGACAACCCACTCCAGTATTCTTGCCTGGGAAATCCCATCGACAGAGGAGCCTGCAGGGCTATAGTCCATGGGGCACGAAAGAGTCAAACATGACTCAGCGACTAAACACGACAAGTATGTAGTCAATGTTAGCTATAGTTTTTACTGTTATTTTACCTTTTCTGAAGCATCAGTGAGCTTTGGCACTTATTGTTCCCTCTATTTGGAAAAAAATTTCCCTGGGTTGGATGGGGGGAAGAAGGGAGAGAGGGAAGGAAGGAAGAAAAGAAAGAAGGAAAGAAGAAAGGAAATAAATTACATCGCTCTCTTAATTCTTATATCTGCTCAAATATTAGAAATGCTTCCCCTGAGTACCCTGTATGAAATAGCATCCACATGACCACAGTATCTTCATCAGCTCTCTCACCTACTCTGAATTTATTTTTCTTCACAGTACATGTCACTATCTACATTATATATTGTCTGTCTCCATTAGAGTTGAGTATTTGTTTTATTCATTGCTGTGTATTCAGCACTTACAACAACACCTGTCACATAGTAGCTGTATATGCTGAATGAATAAATGAACAACAACAACAAAGCCATTTTGATATCACTTTTAGGAAAACATTGAGTAAAAGACTATGTACTTTTTATTCCATAGTGACGTTAGCCACAGTATTCATACACCTAATGCTGTCATCTGTTATGTCTTCCCAGAAGTGTCCATCGGAGTCTGTGTGCTCATGGGAAGGAGGGACACAATATCATCATCCTAAGCGTCCTGGCCCTGTGATATCCCTAACTTGATGGTGAATTCGTGGGAGTAGGGGGCACATCTTCCATTGCTTTAGTGTTCTGCTTTATGCCAAGTAAATACTGCAATGCTGTGTATATAATTTGAGTTTCATGAATCTGTAGTGATTAAATTAAAAGACAGGGCTGTCTGCCACCCAGCTTTTCAAGATACTATTTGCCTTATTTTTGTTAGGTAATAAAAATACCTTATTGACTGTTGAAATATGCCTACTAACCATGCTGATGTTATAGTAATTTTCTTATCAAATTACCACCTAACTTTTTTTAGGGTGACAGTCTCAGAATTAAGGATCTTCCATTCAAAGTGAGACTATACCTGTTGTATAAGGAGTAAATTTCTGGTGACCTAGGGTTTTTTAAATAAACTTTTTAACTTTAGAATGCTTTTAGATATATAGGACAGTGCATTTTAGATATACGGGACAGTGTTCCTCTGTACCCATGGTACCCACTTTCCCTGTTGTTAACCTGTGGTAAGAGTATGAGATCTTCATCACAACTGACAAACCAACTGATTATACTGAAGTAAAGTCCAAACTTTTACTCCAAGGTGACACAGTTTTAAAGGCTATATCCAGTAGTTTCTAAAAACTGAAAATCAGTATTGAATGTCCATACCATGTGTGAGATTCCTGATTCTTTCTTTTTTTTTTTTTTGAGATTCCTGATTCTTAAAAGAAATGAAGTAACTTTATAATTAATGGGCTTATCAGGAAGTAAGGAACTTAAAATAATGTGGGTTTAAAGTTTGAGTAGGGAAATTGACAAGTAATTGAAACGTGGGTATTCATAAAGATGTCAGGAGAAACATTAACAACCTCAGATATGCAGATGACACCACTCTAATGGCAGAAAGTGAAAAGAAACTAAAGAGCCTCTTGATGAGGGTGAAAGAGGAGAGTGAAAGAGCTGGCTTAAAACTCAACATTCAAAAAACAAAGATCATGGCATCCAGTCCCATCACTTCATGGCAAATAGAAGGGGAAAAAATAGACACAGTGACAGATTTTCTTTTCTTGGGTTCCAAAATCACTGTGGACAGTGATTATGCAATGAAATTAGAAGATGCTTGCTTCTTGGAAAGAAAGCTGTGACAAACCTAAATAGCATATTAAAAAGCAAAGACATCATTTTGCTAACAAAGGTCTGTATAGTCAAAGCTATGGTCTTTCCAAAAGTCATGTATGAGTGTGAGAGTTGGACCATAGAAAAGGCTGAGCACCAAAGAATTGATGCTTTCAAATTGTAGTGCTGGAGAAGATTCTTGAGAGTCCCTTGGACTGCACGGAGATCAAATCAGTCAATCCTAAAGGAGATCAACCCTAAATATTCATTGGAAGTACTAATGCTAAAGCTGAAGCTCCAACACTTTGGCCACCTGATGTGAAGAGCCAACTCATTGGAAAAGATGCTGATGCTGGGAAAGATTGAAGGCAGAATGAGAAAAGGGTGGCAGAAGATGAGATGGTTAGCATCACTGACTTAACAGACATGAACTTCAGCAAACTCCTGGAGATAGTAGAGGACATGGAGGCCTGGTGTTCTGCAATCCATGGGGTCACAGAGTCAGACATGACTTAGCAACTAAATGACAACAAAGATGGCAGGGTGGGGCTTGATCACCATATTAGCTGTTCTTTTGTTGTTTGGGAAATATGGTATTATAACATGGTTTGCTCTTTATAGATAATCTATCTCTAGATTATTGAACACAAGGGCTGCCCTGGAGTAGGAAATGTGCCCTCCTGGGACTGCTTCGGGACTTAGGATACAGAAGAAGTAGCCTATGGCTCAGAGGCTAAATTCTGTGGTTAAAATTGTTAAAAA
Organism: Bos indicus x Bos taurus; assembly: GCF_003369695.1. Taxonomy (NCBI): domain Eukaryota; kingdom Metazoa; phylum Chordata; class Mammalia; order Artiodactyla; family Bovidae; genus Bos; species Bos indicus x Bos taurus. The sequence continues at coordinate 38,373,786 of NC_040085.1, forward strand.
TTTAGTCTTAAGTCTTTCCCCTAGGACTCTCTAACTTTAAATTTTATACTGAAGCGTATTAGAGATACGGCAATTTTGCTATTTCAGTGGAACCTTTTAATCAGCTTTAATGCAGGCTTGGGTAAAGTAAATCTTAATACTGTCTCTCTTTCAGGGCTTTGCTAGTTTGCTATCCTCAAAGCAGAAAAGCAGCAATGAAGCAGCACTGCTTCTTAACTCTGCTTTTATTAAATTTTCTTTATAATCCTCTTCTAGTCCTTTTTTATACTGTACTATTGAACCATAAACAAACTAGTAAATAAAAATTGTACTCATGGAATTTTAAAATTGTTTTAATGAAGCTCTGGAAGCATCCCCATTTCAGAAGATATTTTTCCCTAGTTTGTTTTTTAAATTCTAGAAAGTAGGTCAGTAGAAATAAACCCCCTTTAATTGATTTAATTAGAAATGGAAAATTATGTGAGTAGCTCAATTTGAAGTATAGATTTAAATAATTTTACTGGGATTAATATCACTTAATGGTTTGAATTTAAATAAGTTGCATTTAATCATAGCTTATAATTTCTTGAAAAGATTTTAATATCATAAAAGTGAAAGTGAAAGTCACTCAGTCGTGTCCGACTCTTTGTGATCCCATGGACTATACCGTCCATGGAATTCTCCAGGCCAGGATACTGGAGTGGGTAGCCTTTCCCTTCTCCAGGGGATCTTCCCAACCCAGGGATTGAACCCTGGTCTCCTACCTTGCAGGTGGCTTCTTTACCAGCTGAGCTATTAGAGAAGCCCAAGAATACTGAAGTGGGTAACCTATCCCTTCTCCAGCGGATTTTCCCAACCCAGAAATTGAACCAGGGTCTCCTGCATTGCAAGTGGATTCTTTACCAACTGAGCTATCAGGGAAACTCCTATTAAATATCTCATATTTAATATCAGAGAGGAGGCCTAAGTGTTAGAATATATCTATGCATAGGGAAAAAAGTTTGCCATGAAATATAATATTTGACTATGAAATTATTTTAGAACTGTATTTCTCACATAGTATACCTGAGACTATTGTTCCTAGCTCAGTCGCTCAGTTGTGTCCAACTCTTCATGACCCCATGGACTGCAGCACGCCAGGCTTCCCTGTCCATCACCAACTCCTAGAGCTTATTCAAACTCATGTCCATCAAGTCGGTGATGCCATCCAACCATCTCGTCCTCTGTCATCCCCTTCCTTCCTGCCTTCAATGTTTCCCAGCATCAGGGTCTTTTCAAATGAGTCATTTCTTCACATCAGGTGGCCAAAGTATTGGAGTTTCAGCTTCAGCATCAGTCCTTCCAATGAATATTCAGGACCAATTTCCTTTAGGATTGCCTGGTTTGATCTCCGTGCAGTCCAGGGGACTCTCAAGAGTCTTCTCCAACCACAGTTCCAAAGCATCAGTTCTTCGGCACTCAGCTTTCTTTATAGTCCAACTCTCACATCCATACGTGACTACTGGAAAAACCATAGCTTTGACTGGACAGACCTTTGTCAACAAAGTAATGTCTCTGCTTTTTAGTATGCCATCTAGGTTGGCCATAACTTTTCTTCCAAGGAGCAACCATCTTTTAATTTCATGGCTGTAGTCATCGTCTGCAGTGATTTTGGAGTCCAAAAAAAATTAAAGTCTCTCACTGTTTCCATTGTTTCCCCATCTATTTGCCATGAAGTGATGGGATCTGATGCCTTGGTCTTAGTTTTCTGAATGTTAATTTTAAGCCAACCTTTTCATTCTCCTCTTTCACTTTCATCAAGAGGCTCTTTAGTTCTTCACTTTATGCCATAAGTTTAGTGTCATCTGCATATCTGAGGTTATTGATATTTCTCCCAGCAATCTTGATTCCAGCCCAGTGTTTCTCATGATGTACTCTGCATATAAGTTAAATAAGCAGGGTGAAAATATACATCCTTGACATACTCCTTTCCCAATTTGGAACCAGTTCATTCTTCCATGTCCGGTTCTAACCTGTTGCTTCTTGACCTGCATACAGATTTCTCAGGAGTCAGGTAAGGTGGCCTTGTATTCCCGTCTCTTTCAGAATTTTCCACAGTTTTTTGTGATCCACTCAGTCAAAGGCTTTAGCTTAGTCAGTGAAGCAGAAGTAGATGTTTTCTGGAATTCCCTTGCTTTTTCTGTGATCCAACAGATGTTGGCAATTTGATCTCTGGTTCCTCTACCTTTCGTAAATCCAGCTTGAATATCTGGAAATTCACAGTTCATGTACTGTTGAAGCCTGGCTTGGAGAATTTTGAACATTACTTTGCTAGTGTGTGAGATGAGTATGATTGTGCAGTAGTTTGAACATTCTTTGCCCTGCCCTTCTTTGGGGTTGGAATGAAAACTGACCTTTTCCAGTCCTGTGGCCGCTGCTGAGTTTTCCAAATTTCCTGACATATTGAATGCAGGACTTTCATGCATCATCTTTTAAGATTGAAATAGTTCAGCTGGAATTCCATCACCTCCACTAGCCTTGTTTGTAGTAATGCTTCCTAAGGCCGACTTGAGTTCACACTCCAGGATGTCTGGCTCTAGTGAATGATCACACCATCATAGTTATCTGGGTCATTTATACCTTTTTTGTACAGTTCTTCTGTATATTCTTGCCACCTCTTCTTAATATTTTCTGCTTCTGTTAGGTCCATAATGTTTTTGTCCTTTATTGTGCCCATCTTTGCATGAAATGTTCTCTTGGTATCTCTAATTTTCTTGAAGAGATCTCTAGTCTTTCCCATTCTATTATTTTCCTCTGTTTCTTTGCATGGTTCACTTATGGCTTTCTTTGCTTTTGAATTGTTTAAAGTGTGCATTCTACAGCTGAATGGTTGGATTTGAAGTGCAGTTAGTTTGTGTTCATAGAACACAAAGGCTAACCATTCTAGCCACCCCATACTGGAGAGAACTGTAGCACTGACCTCTGGTGACCCTGTAAGGTGATATACTGGCTACAGCCTAATGTGAAACAATTGCCTTTATGCTTTAAGAAATGTAAAATACTCCTAAGGGTCTTTTGGTCTCCTTCCTACGGAAATACTGTACATGTTTTTACTTTAGTTTTGAGTAGCTCCCTGGTGGATGGTATTTTATTTATACTTTAAAAAAAAAAATACTAGTTTACATTTACTTATGGTGCCATCTAAGAGTATATTCTCTCCTGTCTTCTTGCTGATAACAGATGGACATTGCACCAACAAATAAGCCAAGATTCTGCCTTATTTATGGTTTGATTTATATGAGCAGTGATAATAGCTCTTCTAATAAAACTATATGGTTATGCTTTCTGCCTGATAAAACTAATCCATATTCCTGGAAATTCCTACATATCCTACAAATGTAGCTGTAAAGGAACAATATAAATGATTACTACTGGTTTGACAGGCAAGTTGTCTTAACATGAAAGAAAGTGAAAAAGTGAAGTCCCTCAGTCATATCCAACTCTTTGTGACCCCATGGACTATAGCCTACCAAGCTCTTCCCTCCATGGGATTCTCCAGGCAAGAGTACTGGAGTGGGTTGCCATTTTCTTCTCCAGGGGATCTTCCCAACCCAGGGATCGAACCCTGGTCTCCTGCATTCCAGGCAGACACTTTAACCTCTGAGCCACCAGGGAAGCCCAGAAGGTATGTCTTAACATACCTTGGTTGAATAGTGTTGTATTAGGAATAATATATGAAATACTAGACACATTCATTAAAAGTAGAAAATATCCACCCGTGTTTTAAAATTATTCTTAAAGTCTTGCCAGTGCAGTGAGACATGAGACAGAAATAAAAAGTTATTGAAAATTGAAAATTGGTGATTAAGTCTTTATAACTTGCAGGCAAAATTGTTTACACTGAATATCTGAGAGAATTTAAAAAGTAAAATTACATGGTTTAATAAACTGGTTAGATATGAGAAGTATCCAAAATCCACCATATAAAATAAATACAAATATTTATTATATACTATCATGTTATTTCTGTGTGTTAGCTGGTTGGTGAAATAACAGAAAAATAAAGTTTGCATTGTCAGGTTAGGGAATGAGAAGAGAGGGCAGCATCATAAAAACTCAGGGAGAAAAAGGTTGTAAGGAGGACTTAAGAGCCTTAGTAAGTGTTGTACATACTGAGGTCAATCAAAGTGAATGCTATGGTTTCTCCTCGTGGTCTTGAGATCACTGGCTTCCTCTGGCAAAGCCACGCTGGTTAGAAGAAGGAAATGGAAGCCAGACCACAGTGGTTGAAGAAGGAATATAATGTAAGATCCAAGACATTTCTTTGAGTTTGATTGTAATGGAAGAAAAAAAGGAGAGGGATTGAGAGTTATGTTGTTATTGCTGCTTTGTCATTTTGTTCATTTATTCCAGAACCCTTCCATATGAGACTGGAAACTTCTCAAAGGCAGGCTCTGCTTTTGAAAGCCCTGCAGTACACAGTACCACCTTGAATGTAGAGACACTCATTGGCTTTATGTTAAATTCATGACTGTGAATATAAGTTTTAAAACACTTGGCAGTGGGCCAAGTACAGAGTATGTGCCCATGCGTTTTCAGTGATTAGACGAGGCGGGCCTCACTGTGAGATGTGCTGTGCCCTGTCCTGCTGCAGCTCCTCTCCCATCTGTCTATTCACCAATCTTACCATCTTCATTCACAACCTCCTTCCTTTTGGACTTTCTTTTTTTTTTTACAGCTATGAAACCTACGTAGTCGAATATCACGATGCTTCTCCTGTAGGGAGTGTGATGAGGAGCAGAGTTTGGCTTTGGAGTACTCGGAACCAGAGGAATTGCCGAGGACTCGAAGCCCAGCCCTGACCACTAGAGAGCCCACAACACAATGAACAAATTGAACTTCCATAACAATAGAGTCATGCAAGACCGCCGGAGTGTGTGTATTTTCCTTCCTAATGATGAATCTCTGAACATCATCATAAATGTGAGTAGATCCTACTTTAGAAATGTTTAAATGATGATGTTCCCACCAGTGACCACATTCAAATTATGACTTGGCTAATGATGAGATCCTCACAGAATGAGACCATTAATAATGCTGGAGAATTGGGGTATTAAGGCTGTCTACACAGGTATAAATTTGAATGATAACTTAAGTTCAGCTGTCTTTACCATTCTCTTATTTGGTAAAATTAGAGAATATCTGTTACTATATTATATATAGGAAAATAAACACTTTGCTTTTTAAAAAAACTTTTATTGAAATATAATTTTTATGGATATCTGAGTTTGCTTTTTAAATACTTTTGAGTTGTCCCCTACACACATGAAATGGTAATACATAGTTGCTAACTTTTTAACATGCATCTTGATCATTGTTTTGATAGTAGGCCGTAGCCTAAGTCTAGCCAATTTCAAGAATAGGCTGTGCATTTACTCACTAAACTTGCTTATGGTTCATGAGCTGGATGGAGTTAACTCTCTTAGTTAACCTGGACATTGAGGAATATAATACATTTTCTTTTTTGTTTTTACTTTTAAAGTTGAGTTATAATTTACTTACAGCAAAGTATAGGAATATTGAGTGTGCAGCTCTGACTTTTCCCCAGTGTATACATCCAAGTAACCATCATTCAGCTTGAGATACAGTAGATTTCTAGTGCCCCAGAAAGATCTTTTGTGATCCCTCCTAATCAATAATCTCTACCAAAAGATAATATCTATTTCTACTTCTATCACCATAGAGTAATTTTCTTATTTCTGAATTTCATGCAGCTAAAATTATGTGGTGCTCACTTTTATATCTGCTTATATTTTATATACTCAATATTTGGCCTGTGACAGTTATCCATGCTGTTGCATGTGACAGTAATTCTTTTCTTCATTTTTATATTTCATTGTATGAGTATGCCTAATTTCTTCTCCAGCTATTATTATGGGTATTAGGTTATTTTAAGTTTTGGAGGTATTACAAATAAAACAGTTATGAACATTTTATGTGTATACACATATGTATATGGGCTTCCCAGGTGACTCAGTGGTAAAAGAATCAGCCAGTGCAGGAGACATAGGAGACATGGGTTCAACCCGTGGGTCAGGAAGAAACCCTGGAGGAGGAAATGGCAACCCACTCCAGTATTCTTGCCTGGAAAATCCCATAGACGGGGGAGCCTCACGGGCTACTGTCCATGGAGTCATAAGAGTCGAACATGACTTAGCGACTGAGCACACACACATGTATATACATGTCTGGACTTATACCTGGAAGTGGATTGTGAGTCATGATGTATGCACATGTTGAGCTTTGGTAGAGACTGCTGCACAGTTTTATGTGATCGCAGTCATGCCTAGCATTTGTCAACCCCTCCCTGTTGTCAACTTTCATGTTCTTTCTTTGTATTCTGTTGGAATTAAGGAAAAAATTTCCTTAGTTCATGTCTTGAGTTAGTTCTTCTTGCTACTGTATTTTTAACCCAATTGCCACATGAAAAGAAATTTCTAAATGTTATATGGAAACTATATGACATTTAAATAGCTCCATTAAAAATTTAGAGGAAAAGATTCTGCTTATCATAATTATTTTGGTTTCATTCTATCAGTCACCAGAGTTCCTTGATTTACTAATGTAGCCTTGTTTTTGCTTAAAGGAATTGTCTGAGTATCAAACCTGCCTATTGAGTGAATTTTATCAGTCTCTTAGGCAGAATTTCTATTGATTTAGCTCTTCTATACTCAGATTACTCAAAGTTGTTTTGGATGTGTGAAGTGATAAACTGTTATTATTCCAGCATTTGGTTTTTAAAACCTAGTTAAAGTTGGCAACATTATCTCTCTTCTTCAGTTTGGGCACTGTCAGAATATATTAAAAGATAATTTACATGTATACATGAATATGTTGTTTGAGTTCTTTTGACAGTTATATAGAGAAGGTATCAACTAAAATTTTAAAATATACATAAACATATAGTATAAGCACTTAAGAAACTTCTCTCCGTTCCATTTCTGCCTTTTCACCTGGTTGAATATGTATAAATGTGTTCACATGTGTGTACACACAAAAAGTATATGGAACAAAACCTTACTGACCTCAGGTAAGTTAGAAGGAAGACTAGTCTTATTTCATGAGGAATACTAGGAGCTGGCTATAATTTTCTAAGAAATTAATTTATACTGAAATCTCAGTTGAGGAAGATAGTTATGGAGAACTGACAGACGATCCATTTGTTCCTATAGATCAGTGATTTTACAACTTGATGTCTAAAAAATTATCTGGAGAGCTTGATAAATACTCAGACTATTGGACTCCACTCCTTGGAGTTGGTGATCTAATAAGTCTAGGGCGGGACACAGGGATCTATGTTGAAATCCCTACTTCACATCTGCAACCTTGGGCAAAGTAGTTCTTTGCTTTGGTTTCCTCTTCTATAAAGTGAAAATAATCTGCTCTCCTCACAGGGACATTGTGAGCATATAAAGACATAAGAGGCTTACTTGCTTACTGCCGTGTCTGGCCTCAGTGAGTGAGCACTTAATAGAGTAGCACTTGTTTTCATTTCTTTGACCTGTATGCTCCCTCTATTAATGAAACTCAACTTCTGAACACCATGTAGACCTGTTCTTATTCCAGGGTCCGTGCATAGCCCTGCCATGTCCAGACTCCTCATTAGCAAGCGAACTGCTGGACCAAAGGAGGGAGGAGGAGGAACTGGGTTAAGTAGCTCGGGGTCCCCTCACTGCTGCAAAGCCAACTCAGGGCTGCCAAAAGGCATGTCATTTTCTACAAAGTGTCATTTTTGTCTTCAGAAAATAGCAGTGATGTTTGTAGAGTTGTGGTAGAACAGATTAACTATAACAAAAACTATTTCATTAATGGTCTCCTTTTTAAAAATCATTTCTAAACATTTTTTTTAAATGGAGAAAATCTATTCCCTGAGAAGTGTAATTGATAGAATATTGCCTTTCTGCATGGGGTAAATGTAGTTTTGATCATTTTTGATTTTCCATGAATTGAACAAATAGGGATTGTTCTAAATTATTTTAATCATCAGATAAATATTAAATATGGAAACTTGGAAATTTTTGGAAACAAAGTTATGTTAATGTAGGAGTCACAACATTTTTAAGTGATATAAATTGTGGCTAAGAGATTATATCTCTTCACTGAGACGAGAGTGAACAGTTCTTTCTCTGTAGCATATTTTAGACATTCTTGATCAACAAGCCATTAATATTGAGAATTAGATGCTGTTTTTATTAAAAAGTTCCATACAAAGTATATTTTTAGATAATGCTTTCATTCTTATCCCTAATGCCTCATAGTCTATGGCACCTTTTAAAGTTCCTATTGCTCCTAAAGATTAGAGAACTTGAAAAATTTTCAGTCAACTAAAACATAGCCTTCAAGACTCATAATATGCAAATGCAAAAAACTCAAAATTGTTTTCACAGTAGGTAAGACTTCAGAGCCACAGCCTTACTTACTTGCAGTTTTTAAACAAGAACATTGTCTTTCCTTGATAGTTGTTAAAGAGCTTTATTATGCTCCAGATACTTGATTTAAAACTAGCAGAACAATAATAATTATATAGGATGTATGGATGTATGGAGATTATTTGAACAACAGTTATACAGAGGTACAACATATTTTGTATACAGCGTGTGGTTTGGAATTTTTCTTTTAACTTTTTAATCGTATTTTATCCAAAGTACTTTGTATATGACATTTTAAAATACAGTCAAAGCTTAAGATTAAAGTCCTAGACTTCTTTAAGTCTCAAATTTGTAGTATATAATTCAGTTTTATTTAACCTTAAATACTTTTCCCATTATTTTATCATTTTCTTTATTTAAGCTTATTTATAAAGTGCAGTTTCAGTAATACGGAATTCAAATCCAAAGTCTTTTTAGTGAATGAAGGTGACACTGATTTCCTGTTGGCAAATGTATCCCCTCAGTGGTGTTGGTGGACACGTATTGATACAAATTCTTGAGTGGCACAGTATTAAATGATCTGCTCAGTGGGCCAGAGTACTGTAGTTTGTAGTCATGGACCAGAAGGAAGGTAAGAAACCCACAGGAAATCAGATCCTTGGCTTTCATTCATCAGACATTTACTGAATGCCTGCTGTATATTCTGAGTATAGAATAAGACACTGTCCCGGCTTCACGGAATTCCTGTTACTTCTAAACAGCTGAAGTGGTGCTATTTGGCCTTACATATATACATTTTGCACTTTCTAGTGGATAAAGTGCTTCAGATTGCATGTGTTCTCAGTCCCTTGGTGTGTCTGACTCTTTGCAGTCCCATGGACTGCAGCCCACCAGGCTATTCTGTCCATGGGATTACCCTGGCCAGAACACTGGAGTGGGTTGCCATGCCCTTCCCCAGGGGATCTTCCCAACCCAGGGATCGAACCTGCATCTCCTGCATTGCAGGCAGTTTCTTTACTGCTGAGCCACTGTGAATTAATAGTGAATGTGGAAAAGAGCCATAAACCTATCTTTCTTACTCCAGTTGACATTGTCACCATTCTGAATTGTTTGATTTTCAATTATTAAGAGATCTCAACATGTTTTATTTTCTGAATCTAAGTTATATATTAAAGTATGATAAAAAATCATTAATTCAAAGTTAACTAAGTTAAGATTTGTAATCATTAAAACTGTAACTGGCATGATTATTGAAGAAAGAAGTTGCAAGTTACTAGTACAAATAAGAGGAGAAATGCTACATGTAATGAACTGTCAGGTTGCACATATTTTAATAATATTTACATACAAAAATATTATAATACACAAATGAGCAAAGTTCTGAGTTACTCTCTCTGATAGTACTAACTACATGACTTCAGGCTCTCTGGGTTTTCCTTTATATGTCTGTCAAATGAAGAAATTGACCTATATGGTCTCTTAATGTCAATCCTAACACCAATAAGCTTTAGTGATTCTGAGTTCAGCAAGGCAGACTCATTACAATTATGTGTCCCCCAAAATGCTTCATTCAGTATTTGAAAAGTCAATAAAACTGTGTCTTTTAAAGACTGTTTTATCTTTCAGCATGTGACTTTTCAGAATAACTTAACCTTAACTCCATGTTCCAAATTAACATGATTTTATTATTATACTAGGACTCAGAAAAGAACCTGGTTTAGTACTTAAAAGATATGTCAATGAAAGTGATTGATTAAAGTAAATAAAAGCTAGGTATTCACTCATCGTGTGGTACATGAGCATTTTGTTTAAACCACCATGATGAAAACTTTCCTTGTAAAAATACTTGCCAAATTAATAATTTTGATAATTAATAATTTTGATCATTTGATTAGATTATTTTGGTTTCCTTCTGAAATACATATTTATCATGCACTATGGCTATAGAGTAAAGCCTTGTCCATGTGTCCTCAGATTTGTGAGTCTTGTACAAGATTGCACTGGTACTTTATTACCATGTTGTAGAAATTTGTATTGTGATCATCATTACTGAAACAGCTGTAGTGATTTCCATAAACCAACTGTTGTTTTGCTAGTGTCAGCTTGTCCCTTCGGCATATATTTAGGATGCATTACATTGCCTGATTGTGGCTCACTGTTTGGACTTGGCTGAATTATTAAGTTGTGTTTGTTTTATTTTTGTCTTTTTTCCCATAGGTCAAAATTCTGTGTCACCAGTTACTGGTCCAGGTGTGTGACCTACTCAGGCTAAAGGACTGTCACCTCTTTGGACTCAGTGTTATACAAAGTAAGTCTCAGTCCTGTCTCTGATGGAGTTAGCCAACTCTCCCTGAGGAAATGGCATTTTATAGCTGTAACTTAATTGAGCATATTGTTATGTAATTGTGATTGTCAAAGTACTTGTAATCTTGGCTTTTAATCTAGTATTCATATTTTAAACTCAACTGCTGTGTATTTCTTCTATGATTTAGAATTTTAGGTCTTGAATTTATTATGGTTTGAACTCAAAAACTGGTTCCTCTTTACAAGTCTAGATTTTATGCATTTGCTCTTTTGTGTTTTAATGAACCCAACTAGGAAATTACCTTGGTTATTTTTGTAATTTAATTTGTTTTGTAATTTTTGACATTAAAAGACATGTAGACATAATAAACCTGACTTTTCTCTATTCCAATTCTCTTACTGTTGAAGATATAGTATAACAAAGTGATCTATTAATTTACTCTTATTTTCTTTTTTCCTTCCTTTATCCCTTCTCTTTTTTTTCCAGTCAAAACATATAACTCGGAGATAAGGGATCGGTTTCTTCTGTATACTTTACATGGAAAAGATTTTCAAGTAAAGGGCTCCATATAAGCTTTCTCTGCCAGTGACACCTTAGTTAGAGTTAAGTTCCCAGAGTTTAAGTGTAGCCATTCCTTAAAACTTTTTTCTTTCAAATCATACTTTAAAATTTCTCTAATTTAGTCTTCTAGATGCCAAAAAACCTTTCAGATCTTTGCTCAGTTTTTCAAGGAAACCTTTTTTGTGAAATGTTGCTCAGTTTTTCAAGAAAACCTTTTTTGTGAAATGTAGCTGTATTTTGTATTTGGATATGAATTATTTTCTACTACTGAAATTGGTTTCAATTTAAAGGTTTATGATATCTTGAGAATCTGGTTAGTACCATAAAATGCTCAGATCTCCCAGATTGGAAAGTATATCATGATGAGCTGATCAACAAGTTCAGCTCCAAAATGTGAGCTGTTTTCATTTATCTAAAAAGACTGCTCTAAAGAGGCCAGAGACCGTGGAGCAGGGAACACGTCAAGAAGAAAGGAACCATCTGTATGTCTTCTTTGGAGAAATGTCTGTTTAGTTCTTTGGCCCATTTTTTGATTGGGTCGTTTATTTTGCTGGAATTGAGCTGCAGGAGTTGCTTGTATATTTTCGAGATTAGTTCTTTGTCAGTTGCTTCATTTGCAAAACCACAATGAGGTACCACTTCACGCCAGTCAGAATGGCTGCTATCCAAAAGTCTACAAGCAATAAGTGCTGGAGAGGGTGTGGAGAAAAGGGAACCCTCTTACACTGTTGGTGGGAATTCAAGCTAGTATAGCCACTATGGAGAACAGTGTGGAGATTCCTTAAAAAACTGGAAATAGAACTGCCTTATGACCCAGCAATCCCACTACTGGGCATACACACTGAGGAAACTAGAATTGAAAGAGACACGTGTACCCCAGTGTTGATTGCAGCACTGTTTATAATAGCCAGGACATGGAAGCAACCTAGATGTCCATCAGCAGACGAATGGATAAGAAAGCTGTGGTGCATATACACAGTGGAGTATTACTCAGCCATTAAAAAGAATACATTTGAATCAGTTCTAATGAGGTGGATGAAACTGGAGCCTATTAGAAGAGAGATTGCAGGATGATGCAAGAACTTTGGAACAGGCATCAGATGACCTGGTTCTGATTCAGGTTCTACCACTAGCTAGCTATGTGGCTTTAGACATGTCCCTTGCCTTCTCTCCATTTCAGTTTTCTCTCATGTCAAATAGAAATCACTGCTTCACCTGCTTTGCAGGACTGATGTGTGCTTGAGAAAGTATACAGCTCTGGTCAAACTGCTGGATGGTAGAAACACAGTGGTAGTTTAAAAAACTATGCATGTGCCATCATGGCGAGCAGTCTCAGTTCTATTCATTATGTTGCTTCATGTGATAAATGGATTTTAGTAGCATCTTCTTATCTCTCGGACTTCTTCTTTGCCCCTTTCATCCACGCTGGTTGACTTATTATGACATTCATTGACAAAGAGTGGCTTTACCCTTCCTATTCTAGTCAAATGTTTGACTTGTTCTGTCAAACTGCAGTATTCAGTCATGAGTGACAGTGTGGGCATGTGTTACCTTGGAGTAGTCAAAGAGACGGACTTTTCTTCCACAACAAGTACATTTTTATGCAGGACTTTCCATGAGCATGACCCCAGGGTGATGGTTAGAGGAAAAGGAAGGAGTTAAAAAAAAATTTTTTTTGGAAAACTTTGTACAAGATAGGAATACTTTTCATATGAAATATCTCTGTTTAAAAGAGTCCATTTGAGAAATCTGAAAAATTTTGCACTTTTTACCAGCTAGTTTTCACATGTTTAGATCATTTTTGCATGAGTTAGTTAGCAGTCTTATTTTCTGCTCATCTTAAGAACATCATTCCCTTGAAGAAATATTTTGGCATCCATTCTTGTTTTGCATAAGATTATTTTCTTCTTCCCACAAGATCAACCCCAAAAGCAGCGCAAGTAATGCTTTATCATTTTGACATTCTGGGTTTTATGTGGATAGCGCAGAGAAGGAATAGTATTAGAGACTTCTTTTCACAAAACACATGGGTCAAGCTGCTCACTTGAAAACAAATCGGTTATCATCAGTTTTTTTTAGTTTCTTACATAGCAATTAAGATGCTGTTTCTGCCCTTTTTTATTACTTTGCACTTATGAGATGGATCCTCTGTGAACCAAACAAAAGCATGTTTTTCTAAGACTGAGTAACACCACAGTGTTGGAAGTTAAACTATGTTATAATGACCATGGAAACTAAGTAAAAGCAAGAATAGGAATCTAGTATTTCTTCTAAGTGTTAACATTTTCAGTGATACATGTTCTGTATTGCAAAAGCAAAATAATAATGTCATTAATAGCTATCCCACAGAACCTTGTATCTTTTTACGTTTTCAGTTTTCTTGGTGATATGTGACTTTAGAGTACATTCAGAAAGCTTGAGGCTTTTTTTGAAAAACCCATTTCTTTGTATATTCTTTTCTTTAAAAAAAAAATCTATCCTTTATCACCTGGTCTCCTTTTTTTTTTAATGTGCAGATAATGAACACGTGTATATGGAGTTGTCACAAAAGCTTTATAAGTATTGTCCAAAAGAATGGAAGAAAGAAGCCAGCAAGGTACGACAATACGAAGTCACTTGGGTGAGATTATCAGCAAAATTATTTTGATTTTTAAAAAAGGTTTATTTTAGCTGTTATACATTAGGAAAACATCTTAACACTTTATACAGTAAAGATTTGGAAAGGGATATGAATTATAAGTTCTAAAATATCACATTAGCGAAGGATTAATAGCTTATAACATGTAGCAAAAGATTTTGAACATCTGCTAAAATAGTATTGGACAATAACTTTTCCATAACCTTGGGATAATGTTTTGAAATGAAAATCATGGGAAAAGTATTTGCTCCTCTTCTTTGGCCACATTAGTTGTCAAAACTGACTGTCTAGAAGTTATTAGTCATTTTAAAATCTGCTTTTACTATCTTTACATTGATATTTTATTACTTTATTGAACCCATGCCTTGTATTTGCATAGGAGAGCATTCACTGGGAATTTACCTAGTGTTCTCAAGATTACCCTCACAAAACAGTAATAATCCCCAGTGTGTAATCCTTGATCCTCCAATTTGTATTTAAGAATTCTTGGAGTAAACTGAAGGCTACTTCAAAGCCAACTACAAAGTAAGGAACATGAATGTCTAAATAAACAAACAGCATGTTAGAATTTGGTATGTGGAATGTCAGAGGAACAGGAGAACATTGTAATGAGGAGCAAATGGTCACCACAGGGGACAGAGCTGGGAGAGGAGCTGGATCTCAGCTAGAACTTTCCACTGGCATTTATTTTTATCTTCCCGTATGTTGTCACTGGCATTACAGTGAATGAGTATCAGATAGTGATGATGCTTTATAACTTCCTGTTTCTGCATGGACAACTTTATACCTATTGGAAGCCCCTACTCATTAGAAGTAGGTCAAACCTTTCAATGTTTAAAAAGTGTCTTAAAAATGATATTTGTTGTTTTTGAAACCCACTTTTAAAGTAACTAAAAACAGCCTGATTTTTACACGTGTCTTTGTTTAGGGAATTGATCAGTTTGGACCTCCTATGATCATCCACTTCCGTGTGCAGTATTATGTGGAAAATGGTCGATTGATCAGGTATGAGGACAAGGAGAAATTCCAGACCTTTCATTTTCCACAGTACTCATCTTCTAATGTATCAAATAAAGTACTTCTGTTTATTGTTTGTCTCCACCTGCTAGAATATAAAACAGCAGGGAGATTTTCTTTTTTAATTAATTTACTTGGCTGCACAGGGTCTTAGTTGCAGCACACAAGCTCTGAGTTTCAGCTTGTGGGATCTTAGTTCCCTGACTAGGGATCAAACCTGGACCCCCTGCATTGGGAGCACAGAGTCTTAACCACTGGACCATCAGAGAAGTCCCAAGAACAGGGTTGTTTTTTTTTTTTTTAAAAAACACTTTGGCACACACATGTATCTTCAGTCCCTAAAACAGAGGTAACAGTAGACACTCAATACATATTTGTTGAATGAACGAGTTGTTAGACTATCAGTGAAGTTGTTAACAGTATCACAGCTCACATTTTCTCTTCTCTACATTTTCCATAACAGATCAGTCACTGAAAAGGTACTTCCTTTAAGGAAGAACTAGCACTTTTGTGAAAAGAGGAGAGGTTGGTTAATGCATTGTTTTCTTTTCGGGTGGTGATGTGAGAAAAGGGACAGCAGCAAGAACTCTGTCCTATACAAATGCATGGGTGTTTATATCGCCTGGTTTTCTTTTCACCTTTGGGGTCTTGCTTCTGTTCTTGGCAGTATCTTTAAAGCTAAGATTACACCCAGTGGAGCTATCCTCTGAGAATCTTAGATGCAGTTCGGCGAGGGCAGGTAACTGATTCCTTTTCTGGAGGTGGGTGCCTGAATATTACTCTGCACATGATACAGACCCAGAAGTCACCAGTTCAGAAGCTCAGATTAACATTTTATATGAGGTTACAGTGCTGGAAGATTTTCAGAGGTGATTTTGTCACCTGGTAGAAATTACTAGAAATGTGAACTCTGTTTTTCACTTATTTTAAAATTTTGAGAAACTCTATGTAAAAGGGACAAATATACATTTAACTAATGAGTTGTATCTGAGATTTGCTCTTAATATTTATATTATTGCCACATGCAAATTAAAAAGTAAAAAATATGAGCCCATAAAGGATGTTTTTAAAGGCAGAGAAACCTTTTTAGTTATTCTCAGTTTGTATAAAATCTTCACTCAGTGTACTTAATTGGAATGGAATGTGCTGGAAAGAAGAAAAATATAGTATTGAGCCATTAATTAGCCCCCTGGGACTAATGAATGTTTCATTAACCCCTATACTTCTGCCCTTTTCTCCAGTGATTAGCTAGTCCAAACGCTGTGTACTCAGCATTATACAAAGAAGTGCTCTGAAAAGTACTCTGTCCCAAGAGGAAAAAAATTACATAAATGCTTTATTTTTAAATTCTTCATTCTTAAACATGATCTTGGTTAAAATAAACCCATATGTTTTTATTATCATCAACTAATGAGCTATGAATCTCAGGTAAACATTCAACCTAAAATAATAGGGAGGCAAATACTCATTAAATACATAACACAAACACACACATTTTTCCCCCTTGCATTTTTACTTTGATCACAGAGGCGTCCTGTTTGCCTGTGACATTTTTTGGAGCTTGACTGTGTTTTTACCCAGTCAGCACTCTTTAGTGTATTTAATGGGGACTATATTTATTTCTGACCTCAACAGATTGTAATGAGTGCACTATTACTGTTTCCGTTTGTGAGGACTATTATGATTTTGTGGCTGCTGCTGCTTAGCTAAGTCACTTCAGTCATGTCCGACTCTGTGCGACCCCATAGACGGCAGCCTACCAGGCTCCCCAGTCCCTGGGATTCTCAAAGCAAGAACACTGGAGTGGGTTGCCATTTCCTTCTCCAATGCATAAAGTGAAAAGTGAAAGTGAAGTCGCTCAGTCACGTCCAACTCTTTGCAACCCCATGGACTG
Source organism: Bos indicus x Bos taurus (assembly GCF_003369695.1). NCBI lineage: Eukaryota > Metazoa > Chordata > Mammalia > Artiodactyla > Bovidae > Bos > Bos indicus x Bos taurus. The sequence goes on from NC_040085.1 coordinate 38,390,588, forward strand.
TAGTCGACCAGGCTCCTCTGTCCATGGGATTTCCCAGGCAAGAATACTGGAGTGGGGTGCCATTGCCTTCTCCGGATTTTGTGGCATGTACCTATAAAAACACACCCATAAAGTAACATCTGCTTAATTAAAAAAAAAAAAGGATTTTAAGAGAATTTTCAGTTCATTCACTTTTAGAGGGAAAAAAACTATAGTCAAGCAAATTTTTTCCAGTACAGCATATAAATAGAAATATTTTTTAAAGGGCCTAATGTATTTGTAATTTGCTCAGATGAAAAACAAAACAAAAAAGGACACATGACATTAAAACCAGGATTGTCCTTATTTATGTTGCGTGTGCAGCATTGTGGTAGCAAAGTTATTTTAATACAGACAACGAATGCCTAGGCTTCTCTTCTAATACTTGTTCAATGTAGTATTTATTTACCACATTGGAGTGGCATGATTTAGATCTTGTTTCCATCATCAGAATGAATCAAGTGCCGCAGGCCTCAGGAAATGTTGCTTTTGCAGTCTGGGTCGTCTGGCCTGGGGTCCTGTCTCCCTGAGGCCTGAGGGAAGCAGCCATCAGGCAGCCATCAGGTGTTGACACAGCCTCCCCCTCTTCAGCAAGTGAGGCGGGGGAGGAGGAGGGGACAGAGCAGAAGAGCTCCCGTCCCCAGATGGGCAGCAGGATTTGCGCTCTGTTTACATGCGTTTAGATTGTTCCATCAAAATGTGAGTTCTGCTTTCTTTTGTTTTCCTAGTGACAGAGCAGCAAGATACTATTACTACTGGCACCTGAGAAAGCAAGTTCTGCATTCGCAGTGTGTGCTCCGAGAGGAGGCCTACTTCCTGCTGGCAGCCTTTGCGCTGCAGGCTGATCTTGGGAACTTCAAAAGGAATAAGCACTATGGAAAGTACTTTGAGCCCGAGGCTTACTTCCCATCTTGGGTAGGCACTGTTTTCAGATCTAAAGCATTTGCTCTAGCACATTTCTAGTTCATTGTTCTAGTTCAATAGAGACATATCAACCCCTAAAATGTCTACCCTCTATGTTAGACACATTGCGAGGCGCAATGGTAATGACAAAGAAACTAGTAGCAACCAGAAATAGTCAAGCTACTCATGCAGCTTCAAGAACTGGGAAGCCAGGTGTTTAATGGCCCACACACCCTCCATGACACCCGGGTACACATTTCACACTTGAGAGCGTGGCACACACAGTCTCTCCACCAACTCGACCTGTACGTGGGTAATGAGGAAGAGGATGGCTGTCCATCCTGCAGATGCTGGAACTGGGAATTTGTCAGCCTTCTTTTGAGATTTACTCAGCTTTGACTTTCTTATTTACTCTTAATTCAAGCAGCATATTTCCCCTTCAGGAGGAGAAAAACACTGTTCTTTAAAAAGCGACATCATTCACAACTTTTCCTGTGCTGAGAAAACAAATATAAGTGAACTGCTTGTGCCTTCCACCATCTCCTTCACTATCAAAGGAGGAGCCACCCCCTTCCTTCAGCAAGAAAATATAGGTTATTTGAGCACTGACTGTCTCAGCCATGTTTTCCTCCACCATACTCTGCTGATATCACTTCCCGTTCTTCCTCCAGGTCTCTGCTGAGGCATCTCTCCTGTATCTTCAGCCTCTACTTGAACTAACTCGGTTCACACCTTCCTATCTTCAGAGGAGGAAGGAGGGAGGGAAAGAAGAGCTACCTATCTCTCCTTCCCTTCTCAGTAAAGCTTCTTGAAAAAGTGATGTGAATTTGATGTTTTAACATCTTTACTTCGACATGTACTCCTCAACCGACATCTATCTGCCTTCTTTCCTCACCAGCCCCTCCACTATGGCGTTGTCCTTAGGGCCAGCAGTGACCTTTAAGTTGCCAAATCCAGTGGACACTTTTCACATCTTTTCCTGGGTTTCTCTGCTGTGATTGACACTTAGTCACTCCTATCCCAGGAGACCTCCTCCAAATTGATGCTTTTTACAACCACATATGTGCTGGCACCTCCCGAATCCATTTCTCTCCCTTATGTCTGTAAGACAGATGTTTACCCATAGGCACCTCAAACTCACAGTGCCCCAGATCAAATTTATCTGCTTCCCACCTCAGTTCTGTGTGTTCCTACCTCTGTGTTCATAACCTCAGCCAGTGGCCCTGGTCACCTAGAAACTTAAGAGTCATTCAGGCTCTTCCTTAACACTCTTCTTTTACCTTGCCCCATCTAGTCAGGAGAACATCCTCTAATATAAACCCTTGATTCCCCAGCACTCAACTTAGGAAATAAAATTCTCTTGTATTTTTGTTGCTGTTAACTTCCTAAACATTACTGCATCCCCACCCCAACCCAGGTCATGACTCCTCCCATTTCCCAGGTGCCAGCTCTCGTCAGCACTCACCAGTGGACACTTGTCCCTGCTCCAGGCTTTACTTCACAGCTTGCAGAGAAGTCGATTTTGCTTCTGATTTAAACCTTCACCTACAGAGTGAAAGCCTGAGTGCCAAACATGACCTAGGAACTTCCCAGCTCATGGTCCCTGCCAGATTTTTCACCTTCCTCTCTGGTTGTCCTGCACCTCATGTGTTGTGCTTCAGCAACACTCAGCATTACTGTGTCTCCACAACTCCTGTAGTTTGGCACTTTGGGCCTTTCTGCCTGCAGCTTCTTTAGCTGGTGAGGCACCCTCCCTGTTTTACCTGGCTACTCCTGCTCATTGGCCCAGGTGTGTTCTCTGGATGGACTGTCTAGGTGCCCAGGGCCCTTCCTCTGGGCTCAATAAGACCCTGAACAAAAGTATTTTATTTTCAAATATTCTGCTTATCTCTTGCACCCAGTAATCTGAGTGTTTCTTAAGATATCCTAAAGAACAGGTGTAAACTTAACCTTTTCTGTTTCTTCAGCATTTCACATCATGGTGCTCAATACAAGCTTTGGTTCATGGGCTGACTGTGCTTCAGTTGTTGAAGAAAAACCAGAGGGCATCAAGCTATTACATAGCAGTGCCTGTGGGACCAAAAGTAGCCAGTATTTCCATTCTCTAGTTGTCATCAGGTTCTCATGGACTCTTGGTCTTTAAAGCAGAGCTTCCTGATTAGTGTGCCATGGCGCCCAGGGTACTGAGACCAGCTTCCTTGACCCTTGTGATCACCAGAACCACCTATTACATATACCTCACTGCCCTTTCAAATACTATTTTCTATGGGTTATTTGACCTGAAAAAGGTTGATAAGCACTGATTTAAATGATCTCCATGAAAAAGGAATCTAGAAAGAAAAAATCTATAATGAGTTATCAGCAAAACTTGATTATTGGCCAATAATTCATCATGTTTAATTCTCCTTAAAATAGTCATAGGAAGAAAAATATGTCAACTATAAAAACTGATAAAACTAAAAATTCTCTAATTTTTAAATTCTGATCATTTTGAGCACTAAAAATGCTTTTTGTTCACTTTGCATACTTCTTTCCATCTTTTATAATCTTCATGAAGTCAGCTAAGACTTTTAACTTACCAACACCTTTTTTTTGAGCCTGTAGCTACTGGGCACTATATATTTTTGAAATCTGAAAGCTTAGACTACTGTCTGATGAAAACTGAAGTCGCAGTAAATTGTAATGAATATTTGGGTGAAATTGTTTTCTCCTAAGCATTTGAGTAGAGTGTTCTTATCAGCCTCTTATGCAGAAACCAGAAATGTTTCTAAGAATTCCTTGCAGTCCTCTGCCTTCTTTGGATTAACATTGAGAGCCTCCCACTTTGTGGCTGTAATTTTAGAAGAGTTAAGTAGGATCCAGAACCTGAAGATGTGCTAACAGTAGCTGTATTTCATGGTACCAATAATTCTGCAAGTATAAACAATGATGTGGGCAAAATTGTGCAAGTTTGCATGGTTTTTCTTTGTTAGTGATTTTAAAGCCAAGAGAACATATTTTTCCCATTTCTTATGATTTTTCTTCTTAGATATGAAGTACTACAGCTAAACTGACTCTGTACCTTCTAGTATTAGCTTGTTCAGCCTAGTAACGTCACAGATGGTCAAAAGAGTATCAGTGTGAGAATTTCCTGGTGGAAATCAGCCAGTTTCAAGGGCCTATTTTTGGTTCTCGGCCTTTCATCATTTGCAGGGTGAGGGTCGTGTTATACTTGAATCCTTCCAACAAATGTTGCATTGCGCTCCCCTTGTATCCCAACAGGTTGTTTCCAAGAGAGGGAAGGACTACATCCTGAAGCACATTCCAAACATGCACAAAGATCAGTTTGCACTGACAGCTTCTGAGGCTCATCTTAAATATATCAAAGAGGCTGTCCGACTGGATGACGTCGCTGTTCACTACTACAGATTGTATAAGGTACAAAACTGCAGTACGTCTGCAGCTGTATCTTCTTGATCAGGAGAAGTTTTTTTTTTTTTTAAGTTTTGGTTGTTTTTAAAATGGGTTTTTAAAAGAATTTTTATTTGAACTGCTGTTTGTCGTCATAAGTCAGTCTTGGAGTCAGTGATGTTTTTCTTTGGGCCTGGAAGCAGGAGTGAGTCTTTTTCATGGTTCTGATATTGAGATGACAAGTGGCTGTAAATTGTGCTTTTGATTTTTCAGTGATTATGAAATAGTTATTCTCCTCCTTCCCAAATCTGCATTTCTGCCTTGGGGAGTAATGTTTACTACTTCTTTGATCAGTAATTATTTAATAAGTGAAGCCACACCTGCACTGTATCCATTAGTAATAAGAGCACCACCACAGCAGCTAATGTTTATTGAGTTTTGTATTTATGGGAACACTTCATATCTATCCTTTTTTAAAAAATACTCATAACTCTATAAGATAGGACTGTAATCTTCATTTTACAATCAGGGATACATACCAAAGATCACAAAACTAGTAAAAGACAGGAGTCAACCCATGTCTGCTTACAAGAACCTTTGCGCCTGAATCACTGACTTTCTTGCTGCTCTCACTCTGAAGTTTGTTCCTTCTTTTGTCCTGTGTCCTTGTGTTCTGTGTTCTTGTGTCTCTAGCCTCATTTTTCCATTCTGAGTCAGAGGTCACACATCCAAATAATAACTGGGGCAGGTCTTGCGGAGAATCACTGGCAAAAGTATTCACCACATTCTGTCTTCTCTCCCTCTTCTCCGCCACACTCCTCTCCCTATTCCACAAGTATCACTTCCATGGTACGAACCCTTCAATTCCCACCTGAGTATTCAAAGGCATATTTATTCTCCAACCAAATAGGATGAGGTGGTTCAGAGTGTGGTCTGTTGTATCCAGCTTGCTGGGATTAAATCCCAGCTTCAGCCCTTACTGGGTAACCTTAGGCATGTTACTGTGCTTTGGTTTCCCCACAGATAAATGGAGATGGTAACAAACCCAATAAATTCTGAGGTTTATTAAAGACTAAAGGAATTAGTGGGTGAAAAGTGCTGAAAACAGTGCCCAGCACACATTAAGTATGATGTTAAATGTGTTTCTGTTACCACTGTCTTTGTTATTATTAGGTTTGTTATCTCTGCTACACCCTTGTGGTAAGATAAGCATAATTAGGCCATTAGAGACTGGACCACAGATCGGTTATATTGCTGGGTAATTTTCTTGGCTGGTTCAAAAAACTTAAAAAGAGAGCAAAGGATGTTATTTTTTCCCTTTTCATGCCCAAGAGATGCTTTGTTAATGCCCTGTCATCTTTGAAAGGCAAAGACTTCCACAAGATCTCTTCAGTTAAATTCCTAAAAGACTGAGTTCTTGTTTTTCTTTTAAGAGTTCATTGTGACACCTCAACTTATAAGAGAAAATGAAAATTAACGACAGTTTTGACAATAAGTTTATATTTTAAAATGTATTAGAAGTATGAATGATCCATTGGAGAGAGTATGGCTTTAGAATCAGATCATCAGTTAGAAACCCTCCGCTGGCACTCACTCTTGCTGGGATCCTGGGGGTCTGTCGCTGCAGTACTGGGCATCTGTTCAGTGGGAATTATCCTATACATGCCACAGGTCAGGAAGGATTCAACAAGATGATGAATCTGAAATGGCCAGATGGCATGCCTGGCACATTAGTGAGTGCTCAGTAAATATTGGTTGCTTTCTATTTGCTACAGAAGCTTTGGTATTTTAAAGAATCCTATTAAGAATCCTTTAGTAGATAAAGTAGATATCTCTAATTTACCTTTCATGTAAAAATTAATTTTTCAATTTGCTCAAAGTGTGCTACTTTTACATGGCATAAAAATCACTCTGGCCTTCTTAAAACAAGATAAAGCTAACGAACTGAGGTGAAGAAACAGATTTTTTTTTCCTTATGGACAGAATTTTCATTCTTTAAAGAAATTGTGACTGCCATTAAAAGTGCTTCATTTAAGACCTGTTTATAAAATGGAGACAGGAGATAGGAAATTTAAAACAACAGCAACAACAAACCTCTGTACCTCTTGCCCAGTGATACATACCTCATACACACACAACCAGCATTTTTATGAACACAGTCTTATTTCTGGAAGCAATCAGAACAGCCTTGAAAGGGATATTGGCCTAAAGTCATAGTGATGAATTGGTTTCTCCTGTTAAACCTATACTGTATGTGCCTTTTTTGATGTAAAGAATATTCGACCCAGAGGGATGGTATGGGGAGGGAGGAGGGAGGAGGGTTCAGGATGGGGAACACATGTATACCTGTGGTGGATTCATTTTGATGTTTGGCAAAACTAATACAATTATGTAAAGTTTAAAAATAAAATAAAATTAAAACCAAAAAAAAAAAAAAAAGAATATTAGTGGGGGAAAAAAAAACAGCCCCAGTAGTGAATATAGGCTCTATCTACTATGCCAGCTGAGGATACATTTTCTAAAAATACTTCTTTTCATGATCATGCAAAAACTGGCACTGAACATAATAAAGAGCTGTACATACTCATTTTTTTAACTGAGAAATCTCATACTGAATATACTTTAGTGACTTAGCAATTTTATTTTCTATTTTGAACTTTACATCATACAACCACTTGTTACAAATAGTGCTTAAAAGCTGTGGCTAAGTACAGTATTTTTCCCTGCTACTTGTTGTGGTGTATTTTTTTTTTTTCAGTTTATGGTTTAGCTGGTTGAATGTATATCATATTGGCAGGTGATAATTGAACTTCTTAAAAATAAGTGCTTTTTCCAAACTAACATAATGTAAAGCTTTATAGCTTTCAACTATCTTCATGAGAGAGCATTAACTATTCACTTCAGTTCAGTTCAGTTTAGTTGCTCAGTTGTGTCCAACTCTGCGACCCCATGAATTGCAGCACTCCAGGCTTACTTGTCCATCACCAGCTCCTGGAGCTTACTCAAACTCATGTCCATTGAGTCACTGATGCCATCCAACCATCTCATCTTCTCTTGTCCCCTTCTCCTCCTTCCTTCAATCTTTCCCAGCATTAGAGTCTTTTCCAGTGAGTCAGCGCTTTGCATCAGGTGGCCAAAGTTTTGGAGTTTCAGCTTCAGCATCAGTCCTTCCAATGAATATTCAGGACTGATCTTTAGGATGGACTGGTTGGATCTCCTTGCAGTCCAAGGGACTCTCAAAAGTCTTTTACAACACCACAGTTCAAAAGCATCAATTCTTCAGCACTCAGCTTTCTTTATAGTCCAACTCTCATATCTATACATGACTACTGGAAAAACCATGCCTTTCACTAGATGGACCTTTGTTGGCAAAGTAATGTCTCTGGTCTTTAGTATGCTATCTAAGTAGGGAAGCCCATTAACTATTCAGGCTTGCCTCTAACTTTTGTTTCAGAGTTGGGAGATTTAACCAGTTTTAAATACGCAAAATCTACTGCACCTCAGAATATAACTATGACATTATATTCAAGATTCTAACATCTGAGAAAAGATGTTAGAAGGTTAAAAGGGGCTTCCCAGGCAGCACTAGTGGTAAAGAACCCACCTGCCAATGTGGGAGATATAAGAGGCACTGGTTTGATCCCTGGGTAGGCAAAATCCCCTGGAGAAGGGCATGGCAACCCACTGTGGTGTTTGTTCTTGCCTGGAGAATCCCCGGCTACAGTCCATAGGGTCACAAAGAGTTGGATACGACTGAAGTGACTTAGCATAGCATAGAAGGTTAAAAAAAAAATTGATGTAAATGTAGCAAATAGTCTTACCAGAGTTCTCAGTAACACACGAATTTAGAATATTGTCAGATATGAAAGTATAGTAAAAACATTAAAACTCTGAAATCTCAGATTTAAAAAGTAGAAAATATCATTATTGATTTAATATGTACCCATGATTTTCTTGTATCTTACAGGAAAAAAAAGGATGCAGAAAGGCAAAGCTATTTTAAGTAAAAAGCTTTCTAATACTGAAATTTATCTTTCATTCTTTAGTGCTGAATTGTTTCTTATGGAAGAAAGATACGCTTTTTCATATAATTTTATTCCTACAGGATAAAAGGGAAATTGAAGCTTCTCTGACCCTTGGATTGACCATGCGGGGAATACAGATTTTTCAGGTTAGTTAATGGGGAATAGGTGTCAAATGGTATCTATCCACTGTGTCTTCACTCTGACAGCGTGCCTGCCTGGTCCTGTGCTATGTCCACTGGTCCTATTTCCAGCCATTGATTGGTTACTACTTCTTATTTGTCCAGCACAGATGTGGATAATGTGGGATAGACAAAGTGAAACAGTCTGATCCTTGACATCAGTAAGTCCTCTAGAACAGGAAACAGCAAACCAAAGATTGGCCCACATTTATCACTCATAGATCATTAATATCCAGACATTTTTCTCTGTGTGTCATTAATTTTTAGCATTCTTTTTTTTTTATCATCTGATGCATCTGTAACTATGGAAAGAAAAATGACTTTGTGATAAAGTATCTGACCCAGACGTTTTAATTTCCGTTACAATTTCTGATAAAACTCATCTGTTGAGTAAGCGGTTCCTGTCATCCTTCTGCAGGTGGGATGGTGTTATCATCCCGCCATCAACAGGGGAAAGAGGAGGTCTGTGAGGCCTGGGAGGGTGCCTTATCTTTGGTATAGGCAAAACACCCAGTTATGAACATCTGAGTGCCTTATCTCATCTCTCGAATGCCTGAGTCTTCTGGACTTTTTATTTAAATTTAGAGATGGGCCAGAAGGGAACAGATTACCTTGAAAGGCAACGTAGTCACTGAGGAACCCAAAGTGGCAGAGTTGTATCATTTCTCTTTTAATTACTGTCTGCATGTCTCTAAAGAGAGTTGGGGACCTCTTTCGGATTTTAATTACTGTATGTATTTTAGTTTTCTGGGAAAGAAGTTAGAGCTATTTTAGAGTATCTGTCAGTTTCCTCGGTAACTCTATGTGCATAACTTAGAGTTATAAGTAACTCATCATTCTTTCCACAGAATTTAGACGAAGAGAAACAATTACTTTATGATTTCCCTTGGACCAATGTTGGAAAGTTGGTGTTTGTGGTAAGTTTAAAATAACTGACTAAAATACTCATCTGTTTGTTTTTGTGGATTTTTGTTTTTTAAACAAAATATTGTTTCAGGCACAAAACTTGATGTTTTCTCAAAATTGAAGATGAAAATAGTTAGCTTTCTTAGATTCTTATGCATGCACTGTAATTATAATCCTTGCCACTTTTCAGTAGTGAACCTGAAATCACAGAGTCTTACAGCAAAAGAAATCACCAATTTTAATTTGTGTGTCTGGTCCCCACCACTCTACCCTAGTTGCAGAAAAAATGTGATGGGAAAAGTTCAAGATGAATTCATCAAACAGAATTATTTTTAAAAATGTACAGCAAAGGGATTAGAAAACAGAAAGCTGTAATCAGAGGGTAAATTATTCTTAGCTTGGGGGTTGGCCCGTTCTTTTGGAAGTTAACTTCTCTTGAATAGAGAATAAAGAGTGATATAAAAAGATGTTTCTATTAAAATCTGTCTGTTGAAAATCATCATTATAAGGAAAGGGCTACAACTCTTAACAGGAAAAGTACTTTTGTTTTTAGAGTATTGAGAACAATACACTTTCTTTGGTCAGAGCAAATTCTTATTTTTTCCCAGCTGTTTCACTCTTTTGCCAGCTGTATCCATTTTGGGGAAGAGTTCAAAGAATTACAGTTAATTATATGTCTTTCTAGTAGTCATTAAAATTCATAATTTTGCTTTGTTCCTAAATTACTGGAAGAAATACACAAAAAGAGGAGGAAGATAAGGATTAAGACACATGCTTCTTTCCAGCAGGAAGATGGCCTATATAAATAAAGAGCTCTATTGCCAGATCGCATTTGGGCACTGATCCCACACTGCCCTGTGAGTTAAAAGACCTGTTTCTGACTTTAATTCCTTGGGCACAGTTCAATCTGATTTCACTTTACTCATACATTAAATGGGGCCTGACCTGCCTCCTCCTCACTGGCTCTTTCTCCTTCAAGCTTTTTGTGAAAGGAGTGGAGTTATTTGTAAATGAGAAAATTATTAACCCACTTGCCCCCTTCATGTCTCCAATTAAGTAGTAATAAAATACATTTATAGAAATTGAATTTTTAAGGGTCCTGCACCAAGTGGTTCCTGAATCTAGTTGTGCATCACCTTCTTCTGAGGAGCTTGTTTAGATTTCTGGGCCTCACCCAGGAGATTTTTGATTCAGCAAGTCTGGGGCAGAGACTAGGAATCTGTTTTGGCAAACTTCCCAGATGATTCTTTTTGCAGCCGGCCCAGCCCTGCCTAGTTGTATGACTCTGGGCATATCACTTAACATTTCTGTGCCTTGGTTTCTTGCTTACAAAATGGGGAATAATGGACCACCCCCTTGGGCTTCCTTAGTGGCTTAGATGGTAAAGAATCTGCCCACAGTGCAGGAGACCTGGGTGCTATCCCTTGGTCCGGAAGATCCCCTAGAGAAGGGAATGGCTACCCACTTCACTATTCTTGTCTGGAGAATTCTGTGGACAGAGGAGCCTGGTGGGCTGCAGTCAGTGGGGTTGCAAAGAGTCGGACATGACTGAGTGACGAACACTTTCACTGGCCATAGACTTGTGAGGACTGAGTAAGTTAATACATGTTTAGTGCTCATGAAGTGTAAGTTACAAGCATTCTATCATAGCATTGAGATCTGGTGGTGGTTCCTTTTAAAATGGAAAGTCAAGAGGTAAGAAATTCCATCCATGTCTGAATTGCTTTGTGCTGACTTTCAGTGTGTAGTTAAAATACACCTCCCTCTTTGCTTTACCTGTCGTCTCCAGCTGAGAATCACTGTGTCTGGAAGACTCCTTTCTGTAGTCCTGCTATCCTATTCATTGTCAAAAAAGTTAAAGGAATTCATAATATTCTGTAACTGGAAGGAACTTTGCCACACCCTCTCCCTCAATTTCGGAGAAGGCAATGGCACCCCACTCCAGTACCCTTGCCTGGAAAATCCCATGGACAGAGGAGCCTGGTAGGCTGCAGTCCATGGGGTCGCTAAGAGTCGGACACGACTGAGCAACTTCGGGTTAATGATCCCAAACCTGGTGAATGAGATTCCTCCACTGACAGAGAGATACTTACATACCACTTGCATATCTTATTTCTCCTTCCTATCTCATCCCTCCAGCTATCCATCTGGCTTCCAAGTCCCTCTTCTATCTGACTAAAGAGTTTTTCATTTTTTTCTAACCCCCAAATAGGTATCTTGTATTGTTTACTATCGTAACTCCTTGTTTATTTCCACCCCATAATTTATCATAAGCTGTAGTTATTTTATGTGTTTATTCACCCTCTTTAGCACCAGATTGTAGCAACAGGAGGGTAGGGACTTGGTCATATATGCACTACTGTTTTCTCAGGAACTAGAAAAGTGTTTGACATCTTGTCAGCGTTCAACAAATATTTGAATGCATTACTCTTCTAGAGCTTGTGGTCTTGTTTACTGAGTTAGGGTGTTGGGATTACATTTGAGAATGCTTTCATGATGGCCTCTTCTCTATTACGTAAATAGCCTGGCCAGCCAGAGAAACCACAGATGGAACCGGAAGACCCTGGCTTGGCATTTCCCTGAATTTTTGGTAATCCTCTATCCCATGACATTTTTGAAAGGGAAGACAGTAATATACCCCTCAGGGAACTTTGGATGGAGCCTTAGGCATCTATTTCTGAGTCTGTAGTTTTCCTTACTTACTAGGAAAGAAAGTGGACCTTGACACATCAGAGACTTGTCTTCCTGACTTGTTCTTTCCCTCCACAGGGTAAGAAGTTTGAGATTCTCCCAGATGGCTTGCCTTCTGCCAGGAAGCTCATCTACTACACGGGGTGCCCCATGCGCTCCAGACATCTTCTGCAGCTCCTGAGCAACAGCCATCGCCTCTACATGAACCTGCAGCCCGTTCTGCGCCACATCCGGAAGCTGGAGGAAAATGAAGGTATCGCAAAATCTTGGCCGGGAAGCAGGTGGTACTTTTGCTACCCGTGGCCCCTTACTCGACAGCTGCCAAGAACTGGGGCTTTAGTCTCCTGAAGAGTGGGACCTGGGGACCCCCAGCCTCTCCAGGTCCCCAGCAGCGTTGCTTTTTCCATCTCAGCAGTCCTGGAAAGCCCACCCACAGGCTGGTCAGCATATCTGAGATTATCCCTGCTATTTAACTGTCCTAGCAAACAGTCTCTTTAAAGTTTCCCTGCACTCAACTTGAAAGTCCAGAAAGCCACTATGTGGAAGCACAGCTAAGGTTTATCTGCTTACCAGCTTTTATCTGCATCTCAGAGTCTTGTTTATACACTGGTCCACCTTGGGGCTGTTATGTACAGGCTCTCTGAAATTCCTTGCAGTGTGATTATTCCTTATGTTAGAGTGACAGTAAAGGTGGGCCACAGAATATCTCCAGCCTCTTGTTGACAACTAGGAAGCCCCTTGTCTGGCTCAGCAAGAAAGACCAACAAAGGAGAGAAAAGTTTACAATTGAGGATCTTGTTAGCCTGTCCTATTGGGGCACGGGGGCGGTTTGCTGAGACACAGAACAGAGCAGTGCATGTGGGGCTTCAGAGTTCTGAGCCATGAGAGGGCAAGTCTTGGTGAGGAGAGGAAGACGAGGTGGAGGCTTCTAACAGTAGACTTCAACTTCACAGTATTAACCTGATGGTTAGCTCTTTATCTCCTGTGGTTACTCTGTACAGCACACTCCAGTTTCACACCCAAAAATGCTACTTTGCATATTTGGTCTTTCAGTGTCTTCAATTTTTTTGCAAACTCATGTTATAGTAATTGTTGGTAATTTTATTAGATTTTATTTGGGGTATTTGCATAAATTAGGATTCAGATTCATATTAACTTAGGTCCATGTCGGAAACACATTTTGACCTCTCAGACGTCACGTTCCCTATAGAAACAAGACAAGTACCTGTCCTCTCTTAACAAACAAAAATCCTTATAGAGGTTTAAACACAATCTGATGGATGTTTCTCAAAAGCTGCCTCTCAATTTAAATGAGGCCCAGTTTGGAGATGCCATTGTAATTTAAGTAGCAATTAGAACATGAATCATTTTCCACTGTCTGCCACCAAACTGCATTTGTCTTTGGAGAGAATTAGTCTCACTGTCTAGTGTATTGGCTTCCCCTGCTGCCAGACTGCCAGTTCTTCCCCATGATGACTTATCAGTATAACAAGTGCATTGACGCTGACATGAAGATTAGGAATTTAAATGGGCAGAAGCACCAGGAAAGCTTGTGAGAATAGGTGACTTAGGTGCAGAGCCCATCATTTGCCAAGTTGGCTTCATTCCTGAATGGCCAACTCGCAACTTTGGGAAATTCATTTATTCCAGCAGCTCTCTGCCCACAGCATTTTAGTAAATTCTTGTTTAGGTGACTGTAATGTGAGCCCCTTGTACCCTGAAAGAATTAATGAACCTCCCCTATAGGTTCTAAAGAAAAATTACAAAGAATGTTGAGTTCTTAGGGGAGGGCTTTGTTATCACGTGCATGTGAGGGCTTATGTGAATGGGGCAGTGAGATTGACAGTGATGCAGATTGGATCTTTGATGTGGGTATGCGTAGATACATTTTGCAGATATGGCTTTTTTTTTTCTTCCCTATCTTTACTTTCTTCTGCTTAGAAATCCCTGCAGATCTGAAGAAAACCTGAAACTAAGTTCTTTTGGATTAACCTTGGCCTGAATTCAGTTATTTCACCCACACTTAAGGATTGCAACATTTTAAACAACAAAAAAAAGCTATTAACATTAGCCAAAATCACAGCGTGAAAAGAATCTGTATTTTTCTTAATTAGATTTCATCTAGTGTCACCTTGTCTGAAACACTATTTTTGCATTTTGTAGTAAAAATGATCACAAGAATCCTGTTGTTTAAAAAGAGATGGATAAAAAATGCTTTCTGTCATTAAAATCTTTTTTCAACTCAGTTTTACTCGATAGCTAGGGCTTATTCTTAGGTTTTGTGTCAAGAGGGTGCATTGACTTGCATTATGGTCCAAAACAACACGAAAAGTTTGGTGTTCTGTGGGCTTTTACAACAGATGATTGCATTGTTGACACCAGTGATTACTAGAGGGTGAGCGGCTGCATTTTGTATTTCTTAAAATAAATTTCAAAATTATTTCAACATTTTCCTCATTTTGTAACTGATCGGTGTGAAACTCCTTAAACGTTTGCAGAAGGTCTAAGAGATGAAAAGCACGATGACAGGAGCAGAAGCCGGCACGTGGAGCACCAAGGCTGTGCTGACATGTTGACACGAAGTAATTCAGGCTAGGCTCTTATTAGCTAGAAGACAGGTTGGCAAAGTACTTGTTTTCTAGTGACTATGTGTGTGAGTATAGAATAACTAGTTTACTCCAAATCTGTCAGAAATTTGGGAGTAAAAGGGCTCTTTTTAAAGATACAGAAAAGTTTTTTTTTTAATTATTAGAGCCACTGTTATCAGTTGTCTTAGGGCTTAGGACTTTTTTTTTTTTTTTTTTTACTTTTTACCCTTCCAAGGGCCATGTGCCTATTGTATTAAAACTACAACAAATAGAAAGCATATGGGAATTTTGCAAACCCCTTTTAGCTCTTCATCTTAACACCTGCTTTCTTAGAAAATAGGACTCATTAGAACCCAGCCTAGCCCTAAAAAGATGGGCTGTAGATGGATGTACTTTTGTAGCAGTGATTTGTGGTTAGGCCCTGATATCTGGTTCCCTTCTGCCTCACTGTGAGTATGGCTGCACACACCTCTTTGCTTCAGCTTGAGTCCTTAGAAGTAACATAAATAGGCTGGAGCCCAGAAGTGTACACACCATCATCTCCAAGCATCGTTGCCATTTTGCATCCTGGAGTACATATCTTCTCTTTCTGCTGATGTTCCTTTCTTCTCTGGGGAAGCCTGTGGTGATTATACTTCAGGCTGGATTCAGACATCAAGAGTACACGTATTTTTACTTAACCAAGAGACAAGACAAATCCATTAGCAGACCCTTGAGAACCCAGTCTGGTTTAGTTAACAGTTTCTGAAATAGTATCAATTCAACATTCCCCAAGTGCACTCTTCCTTTTTAACGTTGTTTTGATGTGTTATTTCTCATAAGTATTAAAAATACAAGGCTCTTTCTTTGTTTTAAATTTCTGACCTCAAGCACAAAAATAGTATGTTTGTATCAGTTGTATTGGAGAAGGCAATGGCACCCCACTCCAGTACTCTTGCCTGGAAAATCCCATGGACGGAGGAGCCTGGTGGGCTGCAGTCCATGGGGTTGCTAAGAGTGGGACACAACTAAGCGACTTCCCTTTCACTTTTCACTTTATGCATTGGAGAAGGAAATGGCAACCCACTCTAGTGTCCTTGCCTGGAGAATCCCAGGGACGGGGGAGCCTGGTGGGCTGCCATCTATGGGGTCGCACAGAGTTGGCAACGACTGAAGTGACTTAGCATAGCATAGCATATCAGTTGTATACCTGTAGCCCAGTTGTAAGTTTGTGCCTTTATGTAATAGTTAGTTTAGCATTTGATAAAAGGGACTTTCCAGTATTGTGTCTTTGTCTGCATTAAAGATCTGTACCAACTTGTTAAATAACAGTTTTATCAGTCAGAGGCTAAGTGGGTATAAATCATCAAACCAGAGTGATTACTATGTTTTCTTAATAGATCGTGAAGTCTCATTAGTTCAGCCTAAATGGAGAAAAGCAATCTTAATCTGTGAAAATCTCAGTTCTGGAATTTTTTGAAAGAAATTCTCAGAAAAATAGTTTTATTTTAAATTGTCTTCAACAGTTAGAGCTAAGTTAACAATGGACCAAACTGAACAGATGAACAAATCAAATGAAAGGCAGTTAGTATAAGTGTACTTATGAAACCATTTCTGTAGCAGAGTTTCAGAAATTATCTGTGGGGAAGAACCAGATTTTTCAAAACTTCTAATCCACCATGCACTGATACTTTTGCAAAGTTCAAAGTCTCATTAGTGGATGTCCTGGCAATATCAGATCGCTCTGAAAGTTTCTAAATGTTTATTCTCAATTCCTAAACTTATTCCATTGTGGACAAATAACAGTTTTCAGACAAGAAGTGGTCTTTTCATCCACATTGAGTAGCATTCTTCTGCAGTGTTTGAAACTTTAAAAGTCTTCAAGTAGTCAAATACCTGCCTCAGATCTATTGTACTGGGTTTTATTCATTTTGCAGTCTTCTTACATAGAGTTCCTATCAGAATTATCAGCACTTTCCAGTCACTCACTTCTGAATGTGAAATTGTACTCGTTCGTGGCCTGATGCCTGCCCTGGGCTAACCAGCCATTCCTCCTGCCTTGGTTGACTGTAATGACAAGCTGTGTTCCTCACCACACAGAGAAGAAGCAGTACCGGGAGTCTTACATCAGCGACAACCTGGACCTCGACATGGACCAGCTGGAGAAGCGGTCACGGGCCAGCGGGAGCAGCGCCGGCAGCATGAAGCACAAGCGCCTGTCCCGTCACTCGACCGCCAGCCACAGCAGCTCCCACACCTCGGGCATCGAGGCCGACACCAAGGCCCGGGATGCGGGCCCTGAGGACGCCTACCCTGGCAGTGCCATCCACCGCAAGCTGAAAACCTGCAGCTCCATGACCAGCCACGGCAGCTCCCACACCTCCGGGGTGGAGAGTGGCGGCAAGGACCGGCTGGAGGAGGATTCGCAGGATGATGGTAACCTGCCCCCCAGGCCCTCCAAGCTAACGGTGCTGACCCATCGTCAGGGCCCCTTCTGCTTTTTCTTTCCCAGTGCTTCCCCAGTGTTGGTTCCATAGGATTAATGTCGTAATAGAGAAGAGAGCAACACAGCATTGGCTGCTTCACCCTGGGTTAAGGAGATAAGATGAGATCTATAGCCTGTATCAGCATTTGGGTGCATCTTTTTTATTGTTTTTCTGTTTCAAATAATTGCTGTAGCATTCAAGTTTGGGGAAAAGATATACTGATTCCATTGAGGAAAACTGAAAAACATATGTGTGCTTACTATAGAATTCATGTGGATCTCAAATCTCATTGTTAAATGCTCCAAGAGATGGCAGATGTGGGAGACGGAGAGCTTCATGCACTATTCATTCTGTCTTTGTCAACAGTCTGCTTTGGCATGAGCCAAACGACCCATCAGCCTCCGCTGGCCCTTTGTCATCACAGCATGCTAGTACAGTTTTTCTTAAAGAGAAAGAATAATTGATAATCAGATCATGGCATTAGCAGACATGTAGATAACACAACAGTCCTGAGAAAAAGAGAAGCAGGATCTAGTCGAGAATTGTCACTGGAATTTCCTATTGTAGAGTCTCATTAGCAAATTTATTTTTACATGTAAATAATTGCATAACCTCCCTCAAGGTGTGGCTGTGAATGGTAACCATTTCCTTTGTGTCACTAAATGTCTTTCCCTTCTTCAGAAATAGAGATGTTGGTTGATGACCCCAGAGACCTGGAACAGATGAATGAAGAGTCCTTGGAAGTCAGCCCAGACATGTGCATCTATATCACAGAGGACATGCTCCTGTCACGGAAGCTGAACGGACACTCTGGTGAGCTCCCGCAGAAGGGACCTCTCCTTACCCAGGGAGTGGTCCTGGACTGGGAAGCAGGCGACCAGGAAAATAGAAGGGGTGGGTTGGGGGCTGCACATCAGTGTCACAGACTGTGGGACCGAGTGCCTTCTGTGGAGGGAAAGGAAAGGGAAGCTGGAGAAGCACTCAGCATTGGAATTAGCATCCTCTACCTCAGGCTTTGGACAAAGCTGTGTAATTGGGTTTTATCTTTCCCTCTTTGCTCTTTTAAATGATAATCAGAGAGTTATGTGATTTATCTGTTAAGAGGCTTGGAGACCCTTCAAACTGGCCTCCTCCTTTCCATAGACAAGAAAACCCATGGATTAGAGAGGACAAATGCTGGGTGGAGAAAAGCAGCAGTCAGCTCTCCAGGTTTACTTTGTTTTGGTTTCCCCCATTCTATTTTATACGGACTTCCCAGGTGGCACAGTTGGTAAAGATCTGCCTGCCAGTGCAGGAGACATAAGAGATGTGGGTCCGATCCATGGGTCAGGAAGATCCCCTGGAAGAGGAAATAACAACCTGCTCCATTACTCTTACCTGGAAAATCTCATGGACAGAGGAGCCTGGCAGGCTTCAGTCTATGGAGGTCACAGAAGAGTTGGACACAACTGAGCGTGCACACACACACACACTATATCATATAGAATGTAGGAATCTGGAGAAAAAGCGTTAAAAAAAGGTTGGCGTAAAAAAAACTCTTAAATTCTATGTTTGATGACATCTTTAAATGTATTCACTATAACCCTTTTATAGAGTTATATAATAATATATATATTTCTCTCAAATGAAAGTTGTCATCTTATAAAAAAAAAAGTAGTTTTTTTTTTAAAAAAAAAAACCTCAGACTTGTAATTGCTTTTGTCACATGTCATGAATTAGTCTCTGTTCTATAAAGAAAATGCCTTAGGAGCCAGCTGTCGAAATGACTTCAGTGCTAAGTGTCTTGCCGCTGAAAGCACTGCTTCAGTGAGAGATCCTCCTTCGACTGGAGTGACCTGGCATTGGCCTGTCATGACCCACAACCTCTGATTGTGATCCTCTGCCACGCATCAGGGGCAGGGAATTAGTGATGAAAAGGTTAACAGACACAGTCTTTGTCATTCTGGCAGCTCTCTAAAGAGTAAGAGGAACCTTTGATGACAGAATTCCACTTGCTAACCTAGCAGAACCATGGCCTTCAGAAGCTTAGCCAGAAACAGACCTGCCCATGATTGCTGAGAATCACTCTGAGCAACAAAGACCCAAGAGGCTGATTGCTCTAGTCTTGTACCAAACTTTGCCCCTTTTTGTCCATTTACTTTATTATGTTTAATTTTTTTCCTTAAAAATGTTTTAATATATATATGCATATTATAGCTGTATAGAGAGCATGTCATCACTCACTCTGTGTGTGTGTTTGTGTAAAGAAAATTGTCTAAAGTGGGCCTCTGGGAAGGAGAGATGAGGCAAGCAGACTTTTACTTTCTATTTTTTTTATTTCTGTTTGATTTTTATAAATTAATTTTGTAATTTTAAATAGAAATTAAATTTGTTTAAAATTTAAATAAGATGGCTTTTGAAAAGATTTATATATAAAAAATGTGTATTGAAATGTCAAATATAATAGCAAAAAGAAAAAAGAAACTAAAGTTTAACAATGAGTAAAGTTATGTTCTGTTCATTAAAGTGGAATATTATATAGCCATTCAATAATGAGATTTTCTTTCAGAGGGTACTTAATAATATAAGAAACATAGGTAAGAAAAACAGTATAAATTGTTTAAATAGCATGATCTCAAATTATAAAAATGTTTATACATATATGATAAAAATATTAGTAACCTTTTTGCTGGATAATGGGGTTATGGATGTTTTTATTTTCTTCCTTGCATCATCCTAGTTTGCCCAGATCTCTATAATCTGAGCCTTTAAACATTGTTTTAAATACACAGAGCTAAGATTGAGTGGTGATGGAGTGTACTGCTCTATCCTTCACTCTTGTGGAAGTTGGCAGGAGCTAGTTCAATGTTCTGATCATCAGGCTTGATGCTGAGTTTTCTAGTGCTGGTTCTGGGTTTCAGAGCAGGTGATTTACAGGCAACCAGGGCACATTTGGGCACCCCTCGTAGCTCAAACAGTAAAGAATCCACCTGTATATGCAGGAGACCTGTGTTCAATCTCTGCATTAGGAAGATCCCCTGGAGAAGGAAATGGCTACCTGTTCCAGTATTCTTGCCTGGAGAATTCCATGGACAGAGGAACCTAGCAGGCTATCGTGCATGGGGTCGCAAAGAGTCAGACACGACTGAGTGACTAACACACACACACGGGCACGTTTACAAGGAAATCCAAAAGGAAGCATACCAAGTGCCAGCCGGTGCCCTAGTCCACATCTTCTTCCTGTGAAGATTCACTCAGAAGTTTAATGCTGGGACTTCCCTGGTGGTCCAGTGGTTAAGAACCTGCCGATTGACATGAGTTATATCCCTGGTCTGGGAACTAAGAGCCCACATGCCGCAGGGCAGCTAAGCCTGTGCACCGTAGAGCCCGTTCTGTGCAACAAGAAAAACTACTGCAGTGAGAAGCCCACACACCACAACTTGACAATACCCCCTCTCTACACAACTAGAGAAACCCTGCACAAAATAGCAAAGACCCAGCACAGCCAAAAATAAGTAAATTTTTTTTTTAAGTTTAATGCTTTTTAAAAGATTATGAGCTTTCTAGAGAAAGATCTTCTGCTCAGGCAGTTGGTACCAACCCCAAAAACATGACTGTCATCTGAGAATAAACTGTCTACATATAAGCCAAGGAATGTACATATATCATTTTTTAATTGAACTAATCATCAAACACTTAATACATGCCAGACACTGAATTATCATGAGACCCTTTTAAAGAGATAGAATACAAAAAGTCATTTCTATGGATTACTAGCAGTGGCTGAATAAAAATCATATTACTTACCCAAGGTTCTTTTCTTTATCAGGTGGAAATGTACTTAAGCCATTTAGCCTTAAGGCTCTGGGGCTTGACCTTCACTTGCTCCATCTGTTTGCAAGAAACATGAGTGGTTTTCACTTACATCGCCAGTTCTTGTTGACAGTTTTACCTTCTTAAACATTTTTTCTGGATGCTTTATTCCTATGCCACAGTCCCTTAGGAAAGTTTTAGCCCTGGATTTCTGTTTCTAAAATACCATCAGGCCCCCTGAGCCCTCAGTGACAAGGGGCTCTGGTGATCTCAGAGGTCCAGAGCTGACTTCTTACTGTAGCCTCCCATTTTTGGTGTCAGGCCAGTAAAACCTGACGCAGGAGGCCTGTGCAGTGGCCCCATCTTCCCAGAGGAACCTCTGGAACGGAGTGTGTTCCATATGCAGGCCCTGGACCTTGCCCTTGGTGGGCATTTGCTCTTCAGTTGGATGGGTGCTGTGCTCAACCACATTTGTAAGAGGACACTGGCCAGGACACACAGTCCTTACTTGCCTGGACCCAGTTTCCGCCCATTTACCCACTGCTCATTTAAGCAGAACCAAACCTAGAGGCTGTGTCACTGTTCAGAGAGTTATATTCAAAGTCAGTGTTGTATGGAGAGTAGGGGAGCTTTAGCGATACAGTGAAGAAACCACTTTCACCTTCGGCCTTTGTTTTTGTTTCTAACTGCATCCTAAACAGCTTAATTAGAAGTTTGTTTTAGAGAATGCAGTTTTAACCTCCATGCCATGCTCTAACCCCTCATGGATCTCACCACTCCCTGCAACACAAGGAGTGGTTGTGATCCATGCCTGTCATCAGCCACCAAAGGGCCACAGGGAGGGAGATTAATCAGCACTGGCTAATATTTGCACTTTAGTTCTTGGTAGTAGGGTCGCTCAGCGGTAAGGAATCTGCCTACATTGCAGAAGACGCAGAAGACCCCATTCAATCCCTGTGTCGGGAAGATCCCCTGGAGAAGGGCACAGCAACCCACTCCAGTATTCTTGCCTGGAGAATCCCCATGGACAGAGGAGCCTGGCGGGCTACAGTCCATAGGGTCACAAAGAGCCAGACGTGACTGAAGTGACTGAGCACAAGCACACAGTAGTTCATGTCAGATGCGTGGCAAGAAGGATGAATAATTTGAGGTCTTCACTGGTTTTTCCTCTGTGTTTTACTTTAGGATTGATTGTGAAAGAAATCGGTTCTTCCACCTCCAGCTCCTCAGAAACGGTAGTCAAACTGCGTGGCCAGAGCACCGATTCTCTTCCACAGGTACGGGAGGAGTTGAAAAACTTAAATCAGGAGCTGAAGTTATAGACAGTTTTAAATAGGGGCTTGCATTTATAATTATGTAAATGAGCAGAAATTTAAAACCTTCAGGAAATGATTCCTAGTAGATACATACTTTCCAGTTTTAGTCTGAATTTATTTCCATTTATTTGCTAGTTCCATTTCTCTTTGGGATTTTTATTTGGATGAACTGTGTACTTTGTTTCATACTTCATATGGGTGAGAAGCCTCTGGTCTTTAGGTTTCAGGTTAACTCTGTGTGTGTGTGTGTGTGTGTGTGTGTGTGTGTGTGTGTGTTGATCTCAACAACTGGGAGAGTAATTTTCTTGTCAGGTATGTTGTGACAGAAGTGTTTCCACACTCTTAATTATTCTATTCAGTTTGAATTTTCAAACTGTGCTAAGCTAGTGTGTTTGATAACCCATAATCACTGGTTAGACGATTAAGCTATCAGAAGATACAGACAAATTAAAATACTCTGAAACTCATTGTTGCAGGATTTGGATGGAATCTACAACTGATACTCACTTCTGACTTCTGACCACTCTCTTTCTCTCTCCTTATATGCTGTCTGTCTTGGGTGCTCTGTGGGTCTCTTGTTTTCTTCACTCTATTATCTTCCCTCTTTTTTCTTTCTTTCTCTTGTATCTGACAGTCTTTGCCTTTTATATTTTTCTCTTTCTTCCCTTATTAACTTTTGTCTTTTTTTTTTCCTTCCATTTCAGTAGCCATAATATGAAAGTGACATTTTATGAACTATTCTTCTAGCACTTCCAATAAGTGGTATTTGTAGCTGTACATGTAGCATGATGATTAGGAGTACAAGCTCCAGGGTCAAACTGCCTCAGTTTGCACCCCACCCCTGCCACTCGATGTTTGCTCTTAACTGTACATGAACATTTGTGGGGTACAGCTAGGGATCAGCTTCTACACCCAGGAGATGGGGAGATGGGTGCCTGCCTTGATGCTTTGTGGCAATGACCTGATGAATTCTGTGTGAAAGTCTTGGTGGATCCTCAGAAGACACCATCAGTACGAGGATCATCATCTTTGGGGGGCTCTCAGATATGGCAATTCCAAGTAAAATGTTGTTGAGCTCAGACTCTGTTCTCTTCTGCTGGTAGCAAAAGTGATATCTTATTCTAACAAAGCTAGCCTTTGTGGTTTCAGCAGCAAAAGTAGGTTAGAGCTGTAATGGCTCGTTTCCATAAGTAACCCATTAAGGATTTTCTATTCATGTAATTATTGGAACCATTTTTTAACCTGCTTATATTTGCAGCCAGTACCACCTCTTGGGATAATGAGTTTGGAAAGTCTGTAACCTGCTGTGTGCAGCATTTGGTAGAGTACAGCCTCTTGCACTGTTTAGGAGCCACCTCTTCATCCTGGGGCTGCCTCCCAACCTTTTCTACACCAAGAACACTTCATGTTATTTTTCTACCCAAGAATTCTAGCTTTTTAAAAAAATAGTGTTTTAAATTGTGTTTCTTGCATAATAATTGGTTTGTTTTCCCATCTCGTATTAAAAGAATAACAGACCTCATCACAAGAGTGTTGCTATGCCTAATTGCCATAGCCTCATGGAAAAGCAAAGAAACAGTACCTTTACCCATGCAACCTGATTTTAGGAGAACTGCTCGGTTTCTGAGATGCTGGAGACAGTTGGATTCATGTTGCATTGACTTCTCTGAGCCTTGGGTTATTCTTCTAGGGAGTGGGTGGGGAAGGTCACTGAGTTCCTAGGGCCTAGCACATGATAATGGAGAAGGCAATGGCACTCCACCCCAGTACTCTTGCCTGGAAAATCCCATGGATGGAGGAGCCTGGTGGGCTGCAGTCCATGGGGTTGCTAAGAGTCAGACACGACTGAGCACCTTCACTTTCACGCATTGGAGAAGGAAATGGCAACCCACTCCAGTGTTCTTGCCTGGAGAATCCCAGGGACGGGGGAGCCTGGTGGGCTGCCAGTCTATGGGGTCGCACAGAGTCGGACACGACTGAAGCAGCTTAGCAGCAGCAGCACATAATAATGGCTCAGGAGATGTTAGCTACTATTATTGGTGGTGGTAGCATTTTTTCCTCACAGGGCTTCAGGGCCCAGAAACCACAGATTGGAAGCCACCCTCTAACAGCTAAGGATTCCTTAACATTTTCTGATCTGGCATCTTTTCTCTGTGCAGGACACAGAGTGATGAACTTTCACATTAGTCTATACTCTTAAAGTCGTTTCAACCTTCCCTTGTTTTGTAGACAATATGTCGAAAACCAAAGACCTCCACCGATCGACATAGCTTGAGCCTTGATGACATCAGACTTTACCAGAAGGACTTCTTGCGCATTGCAGGACTGTGTCAGGACACTGCTCAGAGTTACACCTTTGGGTGTGGCCATGAACTGGATGAGGAAGGCCTCTATTGCAGCAGCTGCTTGGCTCAGCAGTGTGTCAACATCCAAGATGCTTTTCCAGTCAAAAGAACCAGCAAATACTTCTCTCTGGATCTCACCCACGATGAAGTTCCAGAGTTTGTTGTTTAAAGGACCTCTGCGTGCAGCTGTCCAGACAGCCTGCTGCTTGCTAGAGGCTGTGAAAGCCATGGGTTCTTTCTTTACCTATTACTTGTGCCATATTTTCTTCACCCCAGACATATCTCTTTCTTTATAATAGTTGTGATGGAAATAAAAGCCGTGGGACAGTTGCACTTTAAGTATTAACACAGGAGGAAAAGGACTACAGAGAATGTACAGCAAGACAAGTGCCCGGAAGTTCACTGATCCTTTGAAAGGAAATGTGCTTTACTGGTTACCAAACCTTCAGGATATCAGACTGCGGTGTGTGTGTTCATTGTTTTGTTTTCCAGTTCAATTACGTGTAACATCACTTTTTTTTTTATCATGTGAAAGATGTTGTTGTGTTTCTTTGTTTGCTTGTATGTTTTTTTCTACCACTCCCTCATGAAATGCTGGTGGTTTGAGGGAGGAGAGAGAGAAGAAGCTCTCATCTTTTTAAGAGAGGGACAGTTGCCCAGTCATAGCCATTGCCATCCCTCTGAGGCTGTCCCAAAGTGAACAGGAATGAAGCGGTTGAATCACATGGTTCCAGCATGCCAAAGATGCGTCATCACAGAAGTGCAGCCCAAGGTCAACAAGATGTGAATCAAGCAATAACCAAAAGATGGTGCGGTGAGGCCTGTGAGTGCTTCACACTGGTCAGTGCCGTGTCCTTCTCCTGCTCTTCCAGAAAGCTCTAGGATTCAGCCGAGTCCTTTGTCCAAGTAACAGATCGGTTGTGTTCATGCCATAATGAATTTTGTGGAGTTTCCAAAACCAGTTTCTGTTAAAACTGTAGAAATGTCTTAGAATATGTTTATACCTGGTGGTTTGTTTTTTTTAATCAAGAATAAATTATGGTAATGTTGGTTTCTGCTTAACCAAAATACCCCAACTATACATATATGTTATACATATATAAATACATAAGATTGTGTGTTTATGTGTGTCTGAAGCTTACCACCTTTTCATCTATGAAAGATAGACAGCTCCCATGTCTATCTTACATACATGGTCTTTCTTGTTTGGTGCAGAGGATAATGATGTTTGGTGTCACTGAATGAATGATGCCTACAGACAATCAGTTGATAGATACACAGTCAAGAATGACTGTTTTCTCATGTGTCTTTTGCCATAGTTCTCAACCCTCGTTGCATCATGGAATTATCTGGGGATCTTTGAAAAAACTAACAATGTCTGGGTACCACCTCAGATGAATTAAATCAGTGTCTTGTGGTGAGACCCAGGTGAAAATTGCCTTTTCTTTTGAAGTTTCCAGATGGAGCTAGATGTAACAGGATTGAAAACCACCAATCCCGAGGATGTCTTTTTCATTAACTTTGACGTATATAGAAAGTGTTAGTGTTTGAGAAAAGGCCATTTTTAGGACAGTTACTGCCACTGCTGTTAGGATATATAATAAAATCAAGTCAGGAGAGTGAACTTACTCACCTTCAGATGTACAGTAACAGTGTTGCTCGCACTTCAGGAAAGTACTTTAGCACAATGTCTTTCTACAAGATGTTTTTAATGATTTCATATATTTACAACATTTGTTTACCATATTTTGATATACCATTTTTTCTATCTACCAAGTTTTATTAAAAAAACTATATTATTTTCTAAAGAAACAGTCATATTTTTATACAAAATTACGTTTTCAGGTAACAGAGAAATAGTCTTAGGGTACAGCAGAACCTACAGTGTTCCCCGTGGATGGGGGTCAGTATTATAAACATGTGGCGAGTGAGAACAAGCGCTACCTGTGTTGCCCCTCACATTCCGCCCCCGCCGTGGATATGAAAGAGCAGTGGGTACACACAGGCCGGTCAACTTGGTTTAACTTGACACTTTAAAAGGAAAAAAATGCTAGAGTGCTATAGTCAGGAAATTATTTTGCTTTTATCAAATGTTTGAAAGAACCAAAGTTTCAGATATCAGAATGTATTAAAGTATCTCAATCTTTGTATATAAAAGGATGAAAGTATGAAAGGATCATCTAATGACTGTTACTTATAAGTCATTAAATAATCCACCATTTCTTATAGATGCTTAAGAGACAAATTCTGATGAAGTTTGACCCTAAAAAGCCCAGATCATAAATGTGGTGTATTTCCTTTAGCTCTTAGTGTTTCTTGTTTAAACATCAAAAAATATATATTTAATTAAGTACATAATGCTTTATACTTTTATTTTCTCTCTACTTCAAACAGAATCAGGTCTTTAGGGTTTTGCCAGCATCGTTAGTGGTTTTGCACACCCTCTTTCTAATTGGATTTATGAATAGTCTTGTGGGTTTTCAAAAATGAGACATGCTAAGGACATATTTTTGCTTTTTGATCCACTGCGGCAGAATTATATATATGTATATGAAAATCCCTTTTGAATATCTACATTTTTGTATTTGGAAATTGTTTTAAAAAATAAAGGAAAAGTATAAACCTGATATTTATTCTGCATTTGTTAATATCCATTGCTAGTCAGTATACCAGTTTGGTATATATTGCCTCTACATGTCTGCATTTGTATTTGCAACAATGAACTTTATATCTGCATAAATTGTAAATAATCCTTTCTGTGAAAGGATCATCATGTTAAGATGATACCAAAAGTGTGTTTAAAAAACTGCATTATTTTGTAATTATTCTTATAAGGATTTCATGGTAAGATTAGCAGTCAATAAAGTTACTTTTTATTTGTCTTTGAAGTGCCTTTTTAAAAATTATTATTAGAGTTCTCCATGATGCAAGAGTGACTGTTCTCTTTATGTTCTTCTTTCCTATAATAGAGCACATTTAAGGACAACCTGATAGAATTCTGAGCAAAGTAGCCCTTGTGTTGATGCTAATAGCTGATGCCAAGCCCTGCCGCGTGCCAGAGCCTGCTCCACGTGTGTCAGAAGCTCGTGTGTTAACTATTGAATCCTCGTATTCCCATAAGGCAGGTACTGTTAATCTTTTCAAGTTAGAGATGAAGGAAACAAGGCTCCGAGAGGCTCAAGGGTGTGGCAGTCAGCCACTATTCAGTCCCAAAGTGTGGAGCATAAAGGTCTCTACTTCTTTATTTTCATTTTTTTAAAGTAACTACTTTAACTTTTGCCCATTCAACAGTCATTACTGGAGTGTTCTAGTTTCAGAAAAATGAGTGGTTGCATTTAAAAGCATGCATTCACGGATCGAATGAATGTGAGGGTAGCATTGCATAAAGCATAGAGCCCAAAGCTTAAGAGTCAATAGACAGGATTCTGTAAAGCCTGGCTCACCTCCTAAAGGAGAATCCAGTGTCTTGTCTTTGCTCCAGCTTTCTTGGCTATAAAACAGGAATAATTCAAAGGACTGTTGCGGATTAAATACAGTAATAGGTATAATATGCCCCTGGTGACTAGGGTGGGAGAGAGCAGGGGTCTCAAATCTTCTAACAAACATTTAATTTCTGTAGAATTGAGCCATTTGATCATTTTGAAGCAATCAGTACAAAAACAAACTTTCCAGTGGGGTGTCATTCATGAACTTTGCGCATAGCTGGTAAATTATAAGTTGGAGGCAAGGGGAGAAAATATATGGGCGCTGTCTGAGTGTCTGATATTACACACATATCTAATCCTCACAACCCTTCAAGGTGTTGTCACCCACATTTTGCAGCTAGGAAATGGTTCAATTTGCCCAAGATCCTGAAGGTAGTAAGTGATAGAGCAAAGTTTTCAACCTAAATTTGTCTCCAAAAGCTTTGCCTTTTTTTTTTTTTTTTTATTGCATACACCATGTTACCCACTTACAGAAAACTCAGAATCTAATAGGAAGGACAAAATTACAATTTTGATAATGTGATAAATGGAATTTGTTCACAAACTTTTTTTTTTTTTGAGCACCCCCTATCTGCCAAATATACATAGGGCTTAATCAGACATTGCTTGGCACAGACAGTGAAGACCTCGGAGATGGGAGTGGGAGGTGGGAAGAGCAGAGAAGATTTATTCAGAAGAGCCTTGAATGGAGACTTCTGGCAGAATGGGTGAGGTGCAAGCTGTCCAGGCAAGGGCTTAGAAGCTGGAGATAGCAATGCTCATTCAGGGACCTGCGAGGAACCCTATAACTCAAGTAATGACCTCTCAGCCTACTTTTGAGAGGCTTTGAATGCCCAGATGAAGATACTTAAGTGTTTGCACAGCAGGGAGCCACTGGAGGGGGTCATAAGAAGAAAGAGACAAATGTCTGGAGTTTGAGAGAAATAATGGAAACACTGCAGGTAGAAGTGGAGACTAGGGAGAAGATGAGGGTTTGAATTAAGAATGTGGCAGCAGTCAGGAAAAAGAAAAGATTCAAAAGCTGCGTAGGAAGCAGAATAGCAGAATTTTCTCTCTCTGTGTGTCCCTCTCTCACACACACACAGACTTGTCACCTCCAAAGCTAAAAACTGGAGAAAGAGGCAATTTTGCCATACTTGGCAATAATCTTGAGAGGACTGTAGAGTTAATTACTGCTTTATATGATGAACTAAAATCTACTCTGCAGGAATACTTTGAAAATTGGCACAATGGCTTCAACTACTCTAGTCTCCAGCAGTGGTTCTCAGCCTTGATTGCACATTAGAATGACCTGGAGAACAATGCCTGGGGCCCAGACCAGAGCTGCTGATTGATTTGGTCTGGGGTGGGCACGGTGCTGCTAAAAGTTCCGCAAGTGATGCTAATGTGCATCAGGGTTGCAGCCCCGTGGTCTATAGATAAGCCCAAGCAATATGGACCAACCAGTTATCTGCTCCTGAACTGTGATCCCCACTTGGAATGGGTTAGGTTTCCAGTGTGTCCAGGTGTGTTGCATTTTGTGAGAGCGACATTGATTTCTTTTTGCCAACATACCTGTCAAGGAGTGAACCTGTGTTAAGTGAAGTACTGAACCCGTTTCAGAAAGTCTGAATGCACCCACATTCTAGAGCCCTGGGTGTTATATATGTATGACTGTCTGTCTAAGTATGAGGGTGGAGTTATATGAATACCAGGAAAGTATCGTAAAATCTCCTCCATGTCAGTGTTTTATTTGCCTCACTATTTCTGATGCTTTGTACAAGTCGATCCCCACACAGAGGTGTAATGAAAATAGTAAGCTAAATTCCACTCAACGCTTTGATTCTTACATCATATATTTTGACTTAATGGAGCAGCTTGTGCTCTGAAACATCCTGCTTAGATGCTATGAGCCAATGTAGGTGATGGAGTTATATATGCTCAAGAGATTAATCAAAAGTCTATAAACATGGCACAGCTATAATGAACCAACTCATTTAGGATGGGTGTTTACCCATCTGGTATCAACTGTAGTCAGTTAAGGTCTCTTCAATTTATTACTGTCATTATGGCAAGAGGTGGATTTCATAGGAGGAGGTAGTTCCTAGCTTAGGAATGAATTACATTCCAAGTTTGCTCCTAAATTTGTTGTTTGATATTTAGAATAAACATCCCCAACTTCCATAATTAGCCCACAAATGCCTGTTTATCCTAGAAATATTATGAGATGATTTATTTTCTGTGCATAAGGAACCATCTATCAAAGGAGAGGCCCAATGTATAAATAAGGCAGTTGGAGTGACCCCACAACCAGTAGACCAAAAGTTCAGTCCTTAGGTTCTTCTCAGAGTACATTCATGCCCAACTATGCATAGAAGCAAGCTTCAGGCAAACCATGCCAAAATGGAGCAACTCTAAGCAAGTTTCTCCCTTGGGTTGCATGAGGCATGATTCTAGTGTTTTCTCATGCATACCCCAGGCTCCATTCTCAAGCTGCTCAACCCTTACCTGCCATCATGAAAGAGTCAGCTGGATTGAAGCCAACTCTTAAGATCAGGTCACAGGCTTTCTTCTGATCTACAGGCATGGGACGAAGTGGGTCATTGTAGGAGCTTCTTTGCAAAGCAGAAGCCCCTGGTCTTCTTAGACTCTATCCCTTATTTGCTACAGGGTATTAATAAGGTGCTATAAGAGAGAAGTCAGGGAGTCTATACTGGGACCTTTAAATGCAACATCAGTATAAATGT
The DNA here is from genome assembly GCF_003369695.1 of Bos indicus x Bos taurus. Classification (NCBI taxonomy): domain Eukaryota; kingdom Metazoa; phylum Chordata; class Mammalia; order Artiodactyla; family Bovidae; genus Bos; species Bos indicus x Bos taurus. The sequence continues at coordinate 38,421,417 of NC_040085.1, forward strand.
GGAAGACCATAAAATCCACTGGAGAAATTAAAAGAAGGCCTAAATAAATTAATATATCATGTTCCTAAAAGGAAAGACTCAATAATCTGTGTTGATTTTTCCCATCAATTCCAATCAAATCCCAAATGAAACTTTTTAACCGTAGTGGAATAATTGGAACCAGTTTTACCCTCTTACCTTAAACAGATAAAAACCCACCAAAGGCATGTAAATGTTTTTTAAACATTCAACAATAGATAATGCAGTAGAATAAAGCCCCCAAAGGAGAAACAGACAAACCTGATCACTGCCCCAGCTTACTGCCTGGAGAGCATTTCCGAGCCACAATGAGGGAGGAGGGGTCTCCCTGAGAAGGCAGAGTGGAGAATTTGGGAATGCTAAGGTAACTAGAATTACTCTGGACAGAGTATGAAAGGAGAGAGCAGTACAAAGCAGGAGAGGGGAGGAGAAAGAGTGTGCTCTAGAGATTTGCAGAGGGGTCCCCTCAAGCTTTCAGCTGAGCACTGATCAGCATGTACGTGTGAGGGAAGCACTGTGGGAAAGGGACTAAACCATCTCCTTATATAGGACCAGAAATAGTGTGTGTTCCCACCAGCTAGAGTGAAAACCCTTGCAATATGTGGGGCACCTTATAAAGTTCTCAGAAGGGTATTTTCCAAGACTAAAGGTTGTTCTGGCCCTCCTAACAAAGCATAAAAAGCAAGCCCTTTTCAATTTTGAAAGAAAAGTACTGTTAACTTAGAAGTCTATACTCAGCAAAAGTCTCTTTCAAAGATGAAACTAAAACTTTTTCAGGCTTACAGATGATGAAAGAATTCAATACCAGCAAATCTGCACAAAAAATGTTAATAGAAGTCTTTGGGGCAAAAAGAATATATCAGATGAAAAATTTTATCTGCACAAAGAATGAAGAGCCCCAGAAATGGTAAATATGTGGTTAAATATAAAACACAATTTTTCACATTTAGATCTAAAAAGATAATTGAAAATAATTGATAATTGAAAAATGTTAAAATCATTGATGATTTAAAGCAAAGTAAAAATGATGTAGTGTGGGGTTTAAAACACATATTAAAAGTAAACTGTATGGCCATAATAGTGAAAAAGACCAGGCAGGGGAAAAAAATGAAAGCATACTGTTATAAGTTTCTTATACTATACTGTACTTGAAATGATATAATATTATTTAAAGGTGGATTATAATAGCCTAAAGGCATATCACATAAACTCTAAAACAACCACTAAAAAAAAAAACCAAAAAGCTTAAGAGAGAAAATAGAATAATAAAAATTACTAAACCCAAAAGAAGACAAGAAAAAAAGGGACCAAGAACTACTAGGACAAGTAAAAAAAGCAAATAGAAAATTGGTAGACTTAAACCCAACCATATCAATAATCAATTAAATGTAAAATTCACCCAAACACATTTTTAAGGAATAGCCAAGAATTTTTTAAAATACAGACCCAGTGAGAAGATCCAGCTGCAAAATACACAATAGAGGTCCTGTTATTGATAATACTGATGCAAGGATTGGCTTTTTTTTTTTTTTTGTAAAAGACCAAATAAATATTTTAGGCTTTGTGGGCCATATGGTCTGTGTTGCAGTTACTCAACTCTTCCATTGTAATGTGAAAGCAGCCATAGAAAATATGTAAAAAAATGAGCATGGCTGTGTTCCAATAAAACTTTATTTACAAAACAGACAGCAGGCTGGATTTAGCCCACAGACTGTGGTTTGCCAATCCCTGATTTAGAGCGGAGGCCAGCAGTGGGCCAATATGTAAAAAAAGAACTTAGTGTATAAAATAGGTGGCAATTCAAATCATAGGATACTAAAGGATATTCAGTAGTTAGTGTCAGAAAAATTTGCTATTTCTTTTGAATCATTCTCAAAAACAATTAAGAGATAAGCATTAAAAGTGAAAGTGAAAGTGTTAGTCACTCGGTCGTGTCTGACTCTTTGCAATCCCATGGACTGTAGGCCACCAGGCTGCTCTGTCCATGGAATTCTCCAGGCAAGAATACTGGAGTGGGTTGCCATTCCCTTCTCTAGCATTAAAAAAAAACTATAAAAGTAGAGAGTGGAGAAAAATCTATTTATTCACTTGGGGTGGGAGATGCATTCCTAAAGTAAACACAATAGTCACAAGTCACAAAAAAGAGTTGATAAATTTGAATACAAGAAATATTTAAAAAAAGAAATATTTTTAGACTTTCCTGTATACCGCCTAAAGGTAGGAGAGACAAAAGGAGAAAATACCTGCAACTTTTTTTAAAACAAACAAATAATTGGCATTTATAGTATAAAAAGGCTTCTATAAATCAATAAGAAATTGCAACAGTAGAAATATGGGGGAATTATTATTGGGAAATTCCTAGAAGGAGAAATTAAAAAAAACAGCTAATATAAATACATGAAAAATTGTTCAACCTTACCAATAACAAAGTAACCCAACCTTAATTAATATACCTTTAGTCTTTTTTTTGGCAGGTGGCAAATTGGCTGACCAAATTGGCAAAAATTAAAACAATTGATAGTATCCAATATTTGTAAGACTGTGAAGAAATAGATCCTTTCATAATTTTTTACAGGCGTATAAACTAGCATTATAGGACAATGTTGAATAAAGTTAACCTACAACCCAGCCACTTATTTCTAGATATTTATCCTATAGAAATAAAACATATTTTAAAATAAGACTTAACAATTTTGATCCGAAAAGAGAAACACATAAGGTGATCTGAATGTCAATTAAATATTGGCACAATCTTATTTTAACATAGTTTATAATAATAAATAGTTTAGATATACAGACATTAAAAGATCTTCAGCATATGTTAAGTATGAAAACAACGGCACAATGCAGCACATTAGTGTAGCATGAAAAAGGCAAGGTATGTAATTATATGTACATGCTTAAATTAACTAAGTGCATGAAAAATGACCTTGAAGAACATCTAACAAACTAAACTATGGGTAATTCTGAAGAGGAGAGTGATTAAAGACAAGGTAGGAATGGGGACTTAGCCTTTTTTGTTTAAGTCCATACTCTTAGAAAACAAACAGAGACACTGCAGGGATTTTTTTTTCCAGAAAAAAACAATGTATTGTTAGTATTCTCAGAGAGGGAGAAAATATTGCACTCAGAAAATTGGAAAAAACTATGAAAATAGACATAGAATTGTAAGAGCTCTTTGAAATATGATAGCCAAAATAAGTGTTCCCATGAGAGGGAGCTGGAACATAAAGTAAATCTCTCAGAAAGCAAAATAAAAACATCCTATCATAGATGTTAACATACCTGCATACATATGAATAGATAGCTTATGTACATACGTGAAGAAAAAAGAAAAATTGTCAGAACCAAACATGCATTTCCAAACTGGAAAAAAAAATGCAAGGAATGCCCATAAAATAAGTAATAAAGACCAATCCAGGACATACCATAAAATCTTAAATACTAGGGGTAAAGGAAAGATCCTAAAAGTATCCATGCATTCCCTCCCTCACCCCAGTTTGACTTTATTTGGGTGGGGGGTAGTTTTAGGTTAACAGCAAAACTGAGGGGAAAGTACAGAGATTTCCCATATACTCTCTCCCCCAACACATTATAATTCTCTCTCTCTCTTTTTTTTTTTTTTTTTAGGAAAAAAGGAAGGCAAGAAGGAGGAAGAAAGGGAGGGAATAAGGGAGGGAGAGAAAGAGGGTGACAGGGGAAGGAGAGACAAGAGAAGGGAGAAAAAGACTGAGAGAAAAAGAAGATAGTCATATGTAAAGAATCCAGATACATAGTGAAATTAGTGTTTTCAACAGGAACACAGGAAACTGGACGCCAATGAACAATGCTTTAACAATTGAGGGAAGACTTCCCTGCTTGTCCAGTGGCTAAAACTCTGCGCTCCCAATTCAGGGGGCCTGGGTTCGATCCCTGGTCAGGGAATTAGATCCCACATGCCTCAACTAAAGGTCCTGTGTCTTGCAACTAAGACCCAGTGCAGACAAAGAAATAAAAATAAAATTTAAAAACTGAGGGAAATGTTTTCAACCTAGAATTGTAAAATAAGTGTAGAAGTACAATAAAGACATTGAAGTCTTTTAAAATTTATATTCCATATCTTCATACCTAGAAAGCTACTGAAGGATATACTCCCACAGGATGGGGAAGTGAGTCAATTAGGAGGAAGATAGATGAGAGATCTGGGAAACGTGAAACCAGTACAGGAAAGAAGCAGAGGGAAGATGTAGACTGTCAGCCATGCAGCAGACTCAGGGAGCTGCTAATTCACATAGAAACAGGAAAATGGAGTATTCTAGGAGAAGCGTCTCCAAGAAGGAAAAGAAGCTGCCAGCTTACTCAGTGACCAAGTAGAACCAAGTACAAGCCTATTTTCTTAAAGAAGTAAAACTGTCTTTATTCACAAAAGCCATGAGTCTTACATATAGAAAATCTGAAGGAATTCACTGAAAAAACAGAATAAACAAGTTCGGCAAGATCATAGGATACAAGAGCAACATACAAAATCAATTATATACATTAGCAACAAACGATCCAACAATGAAATTAAGAAAACAATTCCAGGAGAACAAGATGGCAGAGGACTAGGTGGATGTGCAGTACATCTCTCTCCATGGATACATCAGGAATACACCTTCAGACACAGAAGTGCCTGCAGAACACCAGCTGTGAGCAGACAGGAGTAACTGACAGTAGAAAAGAATAGATAGAACCACACAAAACTTGGTAGGACAAAGGAACTAGGGGAAAATCAGGAGTGTTAGTAGGATTGGACCTGCCCTCAGTGGGTGGGGGAACTGAAGCAGGGGTCCGATCTCCACATCGGGGCAATTGTCTGAGTGAGAGGAGAAACATTTAAGGCTGAAAGTAAAACAGCTGATCTGTGGCAGCCTAAATGGAATGAACATCAGACAGTCCTTGCTGTAGCCATACATACCCCGGATGGGGACACAAGTCCCCTGGAAAGTGCAGCAGCTGGGAGATGGAGTTTAGGGATTGTGGAGCAATCCCAGGACAAGGGCTGCTGTTGTCTGTGGAGAGATGGATTGAGGGGATGTGAAGGAGGAGATTGTGGTAGGAAATGCCTGTGGAGGAAAGCTAGGAAGCCATGGAAGCAAGGCCATAGCACTGAGTCATGTGTAGAGGGTGGAGCCATCACCATAACCTCTCTCTCTCCACACTGCCAGCATCAATGGCTGAACAATAGAGAGGCTGGCCCATCAATGCCTGACCTGCTGATCTACAGAGTAGGACCCCAGCCAGGGGAGCCCCTCTATGTGCCTGACGTGCTGAGCAACAGAGAACGACCCCAGGCAAAGGAGCCCTCTAAGTTCCTGAATGAGCAGAGCTATGGAGAAAGACTGACCAAAGAGGCCTTCTGATTGCCAGCTACAAGAGGCTCGAAAAAAGACTCTGATAAGGTCATAACTTCTGCAGTGGAGGCAGTCAGTGTCCCTGTACACTTGGCACCGCCAGGGTCCCCACAAGCCAAGCAGCTGTGCCACCTTCACACTCAACTCTCACTGGGGCAGAGCTGCCACAGGCAAAAATTGTTTTGCATCTATGCATGCAGGGTTGCTTCGGTAGTGTCTGTCTGTGACCCTGTAGACTGTGGCCTGCCAGGCATCTGTGTCAGGGAGGGGGGATCTCCGATCAAGTATACTGGAGCGTATTGGCCAATATTGGTTCCCATGCCCTTCTAGAGCATTATATATCCTGCTGCTCTAGCTGCCAATTCCCCTTAGTACCTGGTGCTGCAAGAACCCCTGCAACCCAAGCAGCCACACCGCCTCCACACTGTCTCTCACAGGGGCAAACCCAAGTTCTCCAGGGCAGCCTCAGGAGCAAACCCTAGTGGACGACCCATGTACAGAGGTGGAAATAAAACCACAATTGAAACCCAGGGGCAATGTGGAAGAAGGAAGAAGACCCAAAACCTTTCCACCAGCTGTATAAGCTGCAGATTAAATCCACACGATCAACTAGGCAGACTCTGTGTCTATGGAATATATAAAAGGTCATTGAAAGGTCCCACAAAAGAAAACGCACCAGTTCTGTTAGCTGTAGACATTGGAGGCAAGAACACACAGGAGTAGGACCAGGTTAGAATCTGATCTGCCCCCACAGCAGGTCCAGAGATCAGCACAGTGTTGGAGGGCATCCTAGGGAGGTGAGGTGGACTGTGAGTCCCAGCGAGGGAAAGGACTCTGACAGCAGTGACTGAAGGAAAACATTTTTTATTCTTATGTTTTGACTTGTTCTGTAGATTCTTTTGGATTTTTTTCTTTTTCTTTTCCTCACCCACCTCTGTTGTAGTTGTTGATTTTATTGGCACTATGAAATATGATTGAGCTTTTGATCTTTTTTTTTTCCCTCAGTCACATTTTTTTATTGTTGTTATAAACCTCTGCCTTACATTGGGCTTTTGCAGTTCTGATGAGTTTTCCTTTTTTTTTCTCGCTCTTTTTTAAATTTAAATTTTTAATTTTTAAACCTATTATTATTTTTATACATTTATTCCTTTGTTTGCCTTTCCTTCTGTTCATTTCCCCTTGCAGTTAATGTATATAACTGTAATGTATATAACTGCAATTTAATGTATATAAATCTTCTTCATCTATCTCTGTTTAACTTTGCATTTCCTTTCTTTCCTTTCTTTCTTTCCTTTTCTCTCAACATATTTGTTAGTTTTGTTTTCATTGCTTTATTTCCCACTTGGCACCTTGCTTTAGCTTTGTTTTCCAGTGTGTGCTTTAGTTAGTTTTGTTCTTAACTGGTAAATATAATTTTTTATTTCCTTTGTTCGCCAGGTCAATCTACTGTACTTTATTTTTTGTTGGACTATTTTGTCTTTGCTCATGGGTGTATATGTGTATATACCATTATTTTAATTATTATTTGCCTGATTTTGTAACTGCCATTTGTCTTGGGTTTATCTTTGGTTTCTTGTTTTTGGATATTTGTTTTAATCTCACTTAATACCATAACAAACCACTTGTGGAATCTTTGTTCCTGACCAGAGATCAAACCCTGAGCTTTTGGAGTGGGAGCACTGATTCCCAAGACCCTAGACTAACAGAGAACTAACCCTAGGGAGTATCAAATAGTGAGAACTCACACAAAGGAAACCACTTGAATACAAGCCCTGGCATCACCCAACCACCAGTAGCACCCTGTGCAGGACGCCTCAGCTAAACAACAACAACAAAAAATACAAACCCAGTCATCAGCAGATAGGATTACCACCCCACTCAGCCTTGACCATCAGAGGAATAACAAACAAACAAAAACTCAGCACAAATCTCACCCTATAGGAAGCTTACACAAACCACTGGACCAAACTCAGGAGGGCAGAAACCAAAAGGAAGAAAGAATTCAACCTTGAAGCCTTGGAAAAGGAGACCTCAATCACAATAAGTTAAAAAAAATAATGAAAAGGCAGAGAAATACTACACAAATGAAGGAACAAACTAGAAACACAGAAGTCCAAATAAATGAAGAGAAAATAGGCAAACTACCTGAAAAAGAATTCAGAATAATGATAGTAAAGATGATAAAAAAAAAAAAACACCTTGATAACAAAATGGAGACAATGCAAGAATCAATTAACAAAGACATAAAAGAATTAAAGAATAAACATACAGAGACAAACAACACAATTACTGAAATTAAAAATACTCTAGAAGGAATCAACAGCAGAATATCTGAAGCAGAAGAATGAGTCAGTGAGCTGGAAGACAAAATGGTCGAAATAACTTCTGAAGAGCAGAATAAAGTAAAAAGAATGAAAAGAACTGAGGATAGTCTCAGAGACCTCTGGGACAATATCAAACACACCAACATTCGAACTATAGGGGTCCCAGAAAAAGAAGAGAAAAAGAAAGGGTATGAGAAAATTTTTGAAGAGATTATAGTTGAAAATTTCCCCAACATGAAAAAGGAAATAGTCAATCAAGTCCAAGAGGCACAAAGAGTTCCATACAGTATAAACCCAAGGAGAAACATGCCAAGACACATACTAATCAAACTGATGAAGACTAAACACAAAGAAACAATATTAAAAGCAGCAAGGGAAAAGCAACAAGTAACATACAAGGGAAACCCCATATGCTTAACAGCTGATTTTTCAGCAGTACTGAAAGGGAAAAATCTACAACCAAGGTTACTGTACCCAGCAAGGATCTCATCCAAAATTGATGGAAAAATAAAAAGCTTTTCAGACAAGCAAAAGTTAATAGAATTCAGTACTACCAAACCAGCTTTATAACAAATGATAAGGGACTTACATAGTCAAGAAATACAAGAGAAGGAGAAAGATCTACAAAATCAACCCCAAGCAATTAAGAAAGAGGCCATAGGAACATACATATCAATAATTACTTTAAATGTAAATGGATTAAATACTCCAACCAAAAGACACAGACTGGCTGAATGGATACAAAAACAAGACCCATATACATATGCTGTCTACAAGAAACCCACTTCAGGACCAAAGATACATATAGACTGAAAGTGAGAGGATGGAAAAATATATTCCATGCAAATGGGAAGCAAAATAAAGCTGGAGTAGCAATCCTCATATCAGACAAATAGACCTTAAAATAAAGATGATTACAAGAGATAAGGAAGGACATTACATAATGATCAAAGGATCAATCCAAGAGGAAGACATAATAATTGTAAATATCTATGCACCCAACATAGGAGCACCTCAATACACAAGACAAACACAGACATAAAAGGAGAAATTAATAGTAACACAATAATAGTAGGAGACTTTAACACCCCATTCACACCAATGGACAGGTCATCAAAACAGAAAATTAATAAAGAAACACAAGTCTTAAATGATACATTAGATGAGATGGATCTCATTGCTATCTTCAGGACATTCCATACAAATGCAGAAGACTACACTTTCTTCTCAAGTGCACATGGAACATTCTCCAGAATAGACCACATCTTGGGTCACAAATCAAACCTCAGTAAATTTAAGAAAATTGAAACCATGTCAAGCATCTTCTCTGACCACAATGCTATGAGACCGGATGTCAATTACAAGAAAAAAACTGTAAGAAACACAAACACCTGGAGATTAAACAACATGTTTCTAAATAACTAACAGGTTACTGAAGAAATCAAAAGGGAAATAAAAAAATTTCTAGAAACAAACGACAATGAAAACACGACAACTCAAAACCTATGGGAACAGCAAAAGCAGTTCTAAGAGGGAAGTTTATAGCAATATTATCCTACCTCAAGAAACAAGAAAAACATTGAATAGACAACCTAACTTTACACCTAAAACAACTGGAGAAAGAAAAACAAAAAATCCCAAAATTATTAGAAGGAAAGAAATCCTAAATATCCAAGCAGATAAATGAAAAAGAAATGAAACAATAGTTAAGATTAATAAAACTAAAAACTGGTTCTTTGAGAAGATAAACAAAATTGACAAACCTTTTAGCCAGACTCATTAAGAAAAAAAGAAGAATCAAATCAACAAAATTAAAAATGAAAAAAGCTTACAACAGATAATGCAGAAATACAAAGGATTATAAGAGACTATTATGAACAACTATATGGCAACAAAATGGATAACCTGGAAGAAATGGACAGATTCTTAGAAAAGTTTAATCTTCCAAGACTGAACCAGGAAGAAATAGAAATTATGAGCAACCCAATTACAAGCACTGAAATTGAAGCTCTGATCAAAAATCTCCCCAAAAAACAAAAGCCCAGGACCAGATGGCTTCACAGGAGAATTCTATCAAACATTTTGAGAAGAGCTAACGCCTATCTTTCTAAAACTCTTTCAAAAAATTGCAGAGGAAGGAACACTTCCAAACTCATTCTATGAGGTTACCATCACCCTGATACCAAAACCAGACAAAGACAACACAAAAAAGAAAACTACAGGCCAATATCTCTGATGGACATAGATGCAAAAATCCTTAAGAAAATTTTAGCAAACAGAATTCAGCAATACATCAAAAAGCTCATACACCATAATCAAGTTGGGTATATCCCAGGAATGCAAGGATTCTTCAATATAGGCAAATCAATCAATGTGATACAACATATTAACAAATTGAAAGAAAAAAACCATATGATCATCTCAATAGATGAAGAAAAAGCTTTTGACAAAATTCATGATTTTCTTCAAAAAATGGGCATAGAAGGAACCTACCTCAACATAGTAAAGGCTATATATGATAAGCCCATAGCAAACATTATTCTCAATGGTGAAAAACTGAAAGCATTCTCTCTAAGATCAGGAATAACACAAGGGTGTCCACTTTCACAACTATTATTCAACATAGTTTTGGAAGTCCTAGCTACAGCAGAGAAGAAAAGAAATAAAAGGAATCCAGATCCAAAAGAAGTAAAGCTCTCACTGTTTGCAGATGACATGATACTGTACAAGAAAACCCTAAAGATAGTATCAGAAAATTAATAGAGCTAATCAGTGAATTTAGCAAAGTTTCAGAATACAAAATCAATACACAGAAATCACTTGCATTTCTATATACCAACAATGAAAAATCAGAAAGAGAAATTAAGAAATCAATCCCATTCACCACTGCAACAAAAAGAATTAAATATCTAGGAATAAACTTACCTAAGTACATCATGAGAAATGCTGGGCTGGAAGAAGCATAAGCTAGGATCAAGATTGCCGGGAGAAATATCAATAACTTCAGATATGCAGATGACACCACCCTTATGGCAGAAAGTGAAGAGGAACTAAAAAGCCTCTTGATGAAAGTGAAAGAGGAGAGTGAAAAAGTTGGCTTAAAGCTCAACATTCAGAAAACGAAGATGATGGCATCTGATCCCATCACTTCATGGGAAATAGATGGGGAAACTGTGGACACAGTGGCTGACTTTATTTTTGGGGGCTCCAAAATCACTGCAGATGGTGACTGCAGCCATGAAATTAAAAGACACTTACTCCTTGGAAGGAAAGTTATGACCAACCTAGATAGCATATTCAAAAGCAGAGATGTTACTTTGCCAACAAAGGTCCGTCTAGTCAAGGCTATGGTTTTTCCAGTGGTCATGTATGGATGTGAGAGTTGGACTGTGAAGAAAGCTGAGCGCTGAAGAATTGATGCTTTTGAACTGTGGTATTGGAGAAGACTCTTGAGAGTCCCTTGGACTGCAAGGACATCCAACCAGTCCATTCTAAAGGAGATCAGTCCTGGGTGTTCATTGGAAGGACTGATGCTAAAGCTGAAACTCCAATACTTTGGCCACCTCATGTGAAGAGTTGACTCATTGGAAAAGACCCTGATGCTGGGAGCGATTGGGGGCAGGAGAAGGGGACAACAGAGGATGATATGGTTGGATGGCATCACCAACTCGATGGACATGAGTTTGAGTAAACTCCGGGAGTTGGTGATGGACAGGGAAGCCTGGCGTGCTGCAGTTCATGGGGTCGCAAAGAGTCAGACACGACTGAGTGACTTCACTTCACTTCACTTCAAACCCTTTTATAATTACATAGTAGTAATTCACTGGGCAGCTATACCATAATTTATTCAACCAATCCCTCTCTAATGAGCATTTGGATTGTTCTTAGTCTTGACATTACAAATACTGTTGAAATAAATAGCCCCGTTTCTGCTTTATTTTGTACTTTTGCTAGTGAATTTTGAGGATTGAATCACAAAAGTAGGATTGCTGGTCAAAGGGTAAATCACACATCATTTTGCTAGATATTGCTAACTTCCCCATAAGGTTGTAACATTTCTGACAACCTTTTACCTACTTTCCCTTTTCACTCTTGTCCACCTACAACTCTCTCTCCATTGTGTCTTATAAAATCTTGTAAGATACAAATTGGGTCATATGACTCTTGTGCTTAAAACTTCAGTGGCTCCCCATTGCATTTAGAATAAAATCCAATCTCTTCACAGTACCGATAAAAACTTAGATGATATGGATGCTTCCTCTCTGTATCAGTTAGAGTTAAGTCTGGACTATTAGCAAAAGAAACAAAGAAACAACAGCTTAAATAAAACAAATTTACATCTCTGATACATAAGTCTGAAGGAAGACCAAACAAGACTGGTACTGGAGTTCAGCTTCAAGAACCCCTCAGAGGGACTTCCCTCAGAGGGACTTCCCTGGTGGTTCAGTGGTGAAGAATCTGCCTTCCAATACCGGGGATGCAGGTTCCCTGGTTAAGGACCTAAGATCCCACATGCAGCAGAGCAACTATACCCACACACCACAACTAGAGAAGCCTGTTCTCTGCAACGAAGTGCCCGCATGCCACAAGGAATGACCAGCAAAGAAAAACAAAAAACAAAAAACCATGAGGTCCTCAAGGCACAAACTCCTTCCAGGCCACACTCTGCCATCCCCAGGACCTGACCCCAGTGACCTAAAAAAGCAGCCAGAGAACCAGTCTTTATGTACATTCAAACAGCAGAGTTGGAAGAAGAATTACAAAGGACAAGGGGTCCATGCCTACTGTTTATTAAGAAGATTCTTTGAAGATCTATACAACACTTGCATTTTTATGCCATGGGTCAGAATTTAGTCATATGACTATATCTACCTATAAGAAAAACTAGAAAATGTCATCTTTATCCTGGGCAGCCACATGCCCAGTCAAAAACTGGAAGATAAAACACCGTGGCAGAAGGCTCTACTGCACCGTCTCTGTGGTTTCATCTCATATATACCACTCCACCCTTACTCACCATGCTCCAGCCACTCACACTCCGTTTGTTTTGTTCAAAGAAGCCAGGCTCTCGCCCATCTCAAGGCCTTGGCTCTTGCAGTTTCACCTGCCTAGCACACACTTCCTCAGATCTTCCCACAGCTGGGTCCCCCTCATTATTCAGGACTCAGTTCAAATGTCACCTCCTCAGAGAGAACAGGACATTGAGAGGGGCTTTATAGTTCTGTGAGGAATATGGGAAAGTTTGTTGCTCTACATACAGAACAACTGAGCAGACAAAAAAGAAAATTAACTCCAAGAAAAACAATGAAAGAAAAACGTATCATAATATTTTACAGTTGGCCCAACAACACTTGCATAAGCATAAAAATAAACATTGTATAATATTGATTTAACAAAAACTATGATGTCACTATAGGGAGGAGACAGTGGTGGGACAGAGTCAATGTAAAAGCACTTTCTCCTCATCTTCCATGATAGGAAGTTGACAGAGAATATTCCTGATTGGAAAAGCAGTATACACATATTATAAGGATGTTATGTGGAAATATGAAGGTAAACACTTTTCTTCTTAAACCACCTTAAGAATTGAAAGTGTTAATTTAGCATTTATGGAGGGAAAGAAAAGTGTTTTTTTTTTTTTTTAGAAGCTTTAAATAGTACATTCTACTGTCAAATTATGTAAATGTATATTACTTAAATTTTTTAAAAATTCTTTTAAAGAAGATAAAACTAATTTCAGTCACCAGTGTAGAACCCTGGGTTCCTAGAGACCCTGAAGAGTACAGGACTCTTCATTTTGAGGACTGGTTTGTAAATTTGAAGAGAGTAATGGGTGCCGAGCCCAGAAGGCAGAATAGGAGAGGGAGAGCGAGGTTGTTGTTCTGTGGACGTGGGCTTTTCTTGACAACGCTCGCAGGCTATTCTGGAGCTGGAGGGAGTCACATGGGAATTGTTTGCAGTGAAGGCACCAGAAGGCGGGGTGGATCTCCCTTCCTCCCACACTCACGCTGGCAAGTGTGGGGCCGATGCCCAGTGAAAGTGATCTGGCCCCCGTTTCCTTGGTGAGGACAGCCAGCAGATGGGTGTCTGGTAACTAAACGCCTTCACTGAACAGGCCCGAGTCAATTGCTCCACCTGGCCTGGTGCTGACTCAGGTTTCAGCCCCTGGGGGCTAAAGACCGAGAGTGGGGCGGAGGGAGACTGAACCTGAGGGAGCCGGGAGACATGGAGGCTGTCAGGATGGAAGGAGAGCTAACTAGGGGACTATTGGTCAGTCTGTCCCCTAATTCAAGGGTTCACAAGCCTGAGTGACTTTCAGAAAGACTCACGAAAGCCTTGTGGAAGGATTCATGTATTTCCAGGCCTCACACCACACCTGATCAGAACCTCCAGCCGTAGAGCCCAGGATGCGGATGCCCACGTTCATCCCCCTCACCGGCCGTGGGAGCCCTAGTGCAAGCTCCTTCCAGACCAGCCCTGCCCATGAGGCCAAGGCAGTCCTCACTATATTTGAGCCGTTCCTCTCCTTTCTTTCTTACGAGCAGTTCAAATGCGAAAGGAAATCTCTGAAACCCAGGAGGGGATGTCAGCTTTTTGCAGGGGTTTTCACAGCATCTGTCAGGTATGAATTTGTGCTGTAGGAGAAGCAGCTGCTTCCTGGGATGCGCAGGAGCAAAACTCTCCTTTAGACTGTTTCCAACTTTATCCCCATCATTCATCTTCAGTGAGAACCTCTGAAAGGCGACTGAGAGGTTCAGAAACAAATATTTCTTTCCCTGTGACAGCCCCCAAGGTCTGAGAAGTGCGGGCAGGGGGCCGTCGGGAGCTGTGTTTCTGCTCGGCACCAGGAGGGGGCACCAAAGATGATGATGCGTGTATGGACCAGATTCAGTTCCAGAAGATGTGAGCTCTGTCTTTGGAACCGTCTCTTCTCACCCAGATCTCACAGTTCGGGATGATACGAGGAGAACGCTGAGAGCCAAGAGCCACAGTTGGGTAGGGAATGGTGGGGATTTTTTTTTTTTCCAGAGCCCCCACGTGCAGTATTCAGGCTCTTGAAGGTTTTACCACTGGGTCCTAGTGTTTGTGGTCGTAAAGCTCTCCCCATCAAAGCCACCCTAGTCCACAATCTAAAATATGTATCTTGTGATGAAGAAGATAAATGGCAAATGTAGAAATAGAGGGCCAGCTGAACTTTATCTTTAAAAACTGCACCTTGTTGTAAACTTCTTGAGGGTGGAAACCATGTCTTTCTTGCTCACAACTGCATCCTGAGCATCCCCTGGCATAGAAAAAGGTGATCAATAAATGCTGAGCTCAGCAAAGGATGAAAAGTCTGCAGCCATGGGCCAAGGTGCCAGACAGGCTTTGTAGAAACCACATGAAAGCCGTCTCCACCCAGAAAGCTCTTCCTCTTATTTTCTCTTCGTATCAGTCTCAGTTCCATGTTGTTGTTGCTCAGTCGCTCAGTTGTGTCTGGCTCTTTGCATGTCTGTGGACTGCAGCACACCAGGCTTCTCTGTCCTTCACCATCTCCCAGAGCTTGCTCAAACTCATGTCTGTTGAGTTGATGATGCCATCAAACCATCTCATCCTCTGTCACCCCCTTCTCCTTCTGCCTTCAATCTTTCCCAGCATCAGGGTCTTTTCCAGTGAGTAGGCTTTTGGGATCAGGTGGTCAAAGTATTGGAGCTTCAGCTTCAGAATCAGTCCATCAGTGAATATTCAGGTTGATTTTCTTTAGGATTGACCCTTCCTCAGAAATGGCCTCTGAACACCCTATCTGAAATCAGCCTCTCCGTTACATCTCTACCACACAACCCTAATTGGTTCTCTAATAACAAATGTCACTATCTCTAACTCAGATTCCATAATTCATTTTTTATTCTTATTTGACTACCTGCCTTCTACACCATCACAACAGCACCACTCAACCCTCCGCCCACAGCACCTGGAACAGGTTCTTGGCCCAGCAGGCAGGCACTCCGTGAGTTCGAGTTGAATGAACAATGCAGCATTAGATTATGAGAACAAGAGAGATACTTTTCTCCATTTTATTGATTCTGGATCTGTGCTGCCTCTTACAGCCTACATGTGTATGTGATGTTGCCTTTCACTCCCATCCTCCCTGAAAAGCTGTGAGTGCATCAGGGTGCTCATGTTGTAGACTGTGTCTTAGCACCGGTGAAAGTCAACAAGCATTGTCCTGAGCTCTCTAGCTTGGCTGCCTCTAAATCCAGGATGCTTTTGCTGAGCAGTGAGGAGGAGGGAGGCATGTCAAAGAGGATAAAATAAGGAAGCCAGAGCCCAGAAATAGAAGGAATGAGGGACACACAGGGCATCTGGAGAGGGTGTGGTGGGCTGGCAGCAGTCTTCCTCTGGCTCTGGGCAGTACCAGTTGTCCTTCTTCTCCTGCCTTCTTTCTCCCTCTTTGGGTGTTTGTTAATGTGCCAGGAGTAGCTGCATCACTGGTGATGTGCCAGAGCCCAACACGTGTGATGGACAGCCCCGGTGTGGCAGGGGACGTGGGCCTGGTCCTCTGCCTCCCGGAGTCCTGGACATGATATGGGGGCAAAGGCTCCACGTAAGAACAGCTTGGGTCAGAACAACAGCCTCAAGCGTTCTGCCAAAGTGTGGTCCAGCAGTGCCTGCGTCAGAACTAGAGTTGGCCCACTGCAGATTCTCAGGGCCACCCCCCCTCCCCAGAATCAGTTCCAAGAATCTGCTTTTTCATAAGCTCCCCCCCCACCCCCGAGACCCTCCCACCACCCCTGCTGCACGATTCTTCAGGTGAGTGATTTTCAGACTTAAATGAACATGAGGGAATGATATAATCCGCCTGGGACCTGTCCCAACTCCA
Organism: Bos indicus x Bos taurus; assembly: GCF_003369695.1. Taxonomy (NCBI): domain Eukaryota; kingdom Metazoa; phylum Chordata; class Mammalia; order Artiodactyla; family Bovidae; genus Bos; species Bos indicus x Bos taurus. The sequence goes on from NC_040085.1 coordinate 38,437,991, forward strand.
GGCAGCTCCTCTTACAAACGGAAAGGGAATCCCACAGGCCACTGCTGATGCACGGGGTTGGGGCTGGGTGAGCTCCAGGGCAGGCAGGGCAGGGCCTGGGGGACCAAACGGAGCTTGGCTCTGGGGTGTCCGCTGCGTGTTCCTGGCTCTAGGCTGATCCCTGGTGGTCAGAGCGAGTGGTTTGGTAGGAGGGACCCAGAGTATTTGCCGCAGGGTTAAGTTATAATAAACTCCACCTGTGCGTGCAAAGACTCTATTGCCAAGACTGGAATGATTTGAGGAGGGGGTGATAAGCAGGTTATAGATTTTCCAAATTCCTTGTTTTTCCCCTTTTGTCGACTCATCTTGTCAGTGTTCCTCCCCAATCACCTCTGGGTATTATTTTAGCTGCATTTCTGCATCTCATTGGAGGGGGCAGAGGGAGAGAGAAAAGGAGAAAAAGTTGGGTGTTTTCACAACACAGTCTCTTTTTTAAGGCTGGGGGCGTGGCCAAGGTTAAAAAAAAAAAAAAAAAAAAAAACTGGCAACCAGACACAGGTGTGCCTCATTAGCCCAGGTCCCACTTTGCCTCTCTGACGGGAGCCTCTGAAGCCACTGAGGATGGAGCAGGATGAGCAAGATGGCTGCACCGCTCCAGTAGACCTTCCTCTGTCCCTTGGGGTCTGGAGTGACTCACTCAGCTTCTGGGCACTGAACCGTCAACTTGCTGAAACTCAGTCTCCCCCAGGATGCAAGAAGCCATAAAAACAGGTCATCTAAATAAGTCCCTCCGGTGCTGTGTTGCCGTCTCCTTTTCCTTTTTAATTCTTGGACATTTATAACCAACAGAGATCATTTGACTTGAATGGTGAATAATAATTTGCTTTTGCATTTCCAGAACTGAAATACAGACCCAAATCAGGGAGTTATGAGCCTTTCATCCAGTGACCGCGAAGCAAGATGAGTTAGTTTTAAAAGGGTAGCAAACGCATAGAGGAAAAAGCTCAATCCAGACAGTCAGGAAGGGAAGTGATTTGAGAAGCAGGACCCCAAACTGTTGCAGGATTGACCATATGCAGTCCAGTTACTCAGACATTTAATACACATGACCAAGAGCCTTCTATGAGGAAGAGACTGAGCTGGAGGCTAGGAAGACAGAGAAAAGTAAAATGTCTGGCTCTACCCTCAAGTTATTGTCAGTCTTTCAGGAGACAGTGAAAAGACACATAAGCCAAAACATCAAACTATCTGGACTGTGACTTTATCTGGAGTGTTTAGCTCTCTGATTTGCTGTGTGATCATCATTGTTACTCTCATTCACCAAGTGCATAAAATTTCATATACTTCTCACCATAATCTTTCCATTATTTATTATTCTCCCCATTTTATAAATGAGGAAACTGAGTCCTTAGATAGCATGCCCAAGGTCAAATAGCTGGGAAGTGGGGGAACTGGCATCAACTTGACCCCCAGAGCCCATTGTCACCCACCAGGTGACAACGTCCTCCGGGGCCTCCACCTCTAACCTCGTTTCCTGACACTCTCTTGCTTGAGTCCACTTCTCACCTCTCACTTACACTTATCTCTTCCCACTCAGCCACCCTAACATCATGTCCTCCTGTCTCCAAGGATAAGGCACACAGCCGTCACAGTTCATTCATCACTCCACCCCTTCTTCTCCAGCCCTTAGGACTGTCCACTCATCTACTTTCTCCTGCACCCTCAGTTCATCACCTCTGCTCGCTGCTTCCCCTCAGCCCCCAAACGTGTCAAAGACTCTCCTTTGCTAAACCCACAAACAAAACAGCACAACAAAAGCTTCCTTTATCACATACTTTACCTGGGTCTCCTACATTGCAGGCAGACTCTTTACCATCTGAACCATCAGGGAAGCCCTATACAGCTATTAGAACACCTGTTAAAACAGCTCAAATGAAGAAGTAACAATACCAAATGCTGGTGATTATATGGAAAAACTAGATCCCATAAATTTCCTGGGAATGTAAAGTGGCATGGCCTTCTGGGAAATAGCTTGGTGGGTGACACTAGTGGCAAAGAACCTCCTGCCAATGCAGGAGACGTAAAAAACTCCTTTTACGGGTTCGATCCCTGGGTCAGAAAGATCCCCTGGAGAAGGAAATGGCAACCCACTCCAGTATTCTTGCCTGGAGAATCCCATGGACAGAGGATACTGGCAGGCTACAATCCATAGGATTGCAAAGAGTCAGACACAACTTAGCATGCGTGCACATAGAAAACTAAACATATACCTGCCAGATAGTACAGCAGTTGCATTCCCAGGCCTATACGCCAGAGAAACGTGAACTTACGTCACAAAAGTGTCCGCATGATGTTCACTGCAACTGTATTTCTAATAGCTACAAACTGGAAATAACCCAAATGTTTTCAGCCAGTAAATGTCTAAACTAAGTGTGGTGATAATCATATAATGGAATACTACTCAGTAATAAAGAGAAACAAGCTCTTGATACTTGCAATGGTGTTGATGGATCTCAAGGGTATTATGCTGACTGAAAAGAGGAAGCTGGTTTTGGAATGTTACATTCTATATGGTACCATTTATATAATATCTTCAGAATGACAAAATCATAGGTATGGTGAACAGATGCTTGTCACCAGGGATTGTGGCAATATGAAGGAGTTCTTTGTGGTGATGAAATAGTTCTGTATTTAACTGTAGTGGTGGTTACACAAATCTATGCGGATGACAAAGTTGTGTAGAACTGTTCATACACACACATGAATCCATATAAAAATGTTAAAATTTGAATAAGATCTGTTCAGTTCAGTTCAGTTGCTCAGTCATGTCTGACTCTTTGCAACCCCATGGACTGTAGCATACCAGGCTTCCCTGTCCATCACCAACTCCCAGAGTTTACTCAAACTCATGTCCACCGAGTCGGTGATGCCATCCAACCATCTCATCCTCTGTTGTCCCCTTCTCTTCCAGCCTTCAATCTTCCCCAGAATCAGGGTCTTTTCGAATGAGTCAGTTCTTCACATCAAGTGGCCAAAGTATTGGAGTTTCAGCTTCAGCATCAGTTCTTCCAGTGAATATTCAGAATTTATTTCCTTTAGGATGGACTGGTTGGATCTCCTTGCAGTGCAAGGGACTCTCAAGAGTCTTCTCCAACACCACAGTTCAAAAGCATCAATTCTTCGGCGCTCAGCTTTCTTTATAGTCCAGCTCTCACATCCATACATTATTGTAGCAATGTCAGTGTCCCGGTTTTGAAAATACATGCTACAGTAATGTAAGATGTCACTGTGGGGGAAACTGGGGACTGATACGTGGAACCTCTCTGTACTGTTTTTGCAACTTCCTGTAAATATATAAAATTAAGTTTTTTTTTTTTAAAGTATATGTACTTAAAAAAACAAAATGAAAGTCACTCAGTCAAGTCCGACTCTTTGTGACCCCATGGACTACACAGTCCGTGGAATTCTCCAGGCCAGAATACTGGAGTGCATAGCCTTTCCCTTTTGCAGGGGATCTTCCCAACCCAGGGATCGAACCCAGGTCTCCCGCATTAACAAAACCCCAAAGCTTCCATTACTCTGTATCCAGTTCAGCCCTGCTGGGTCTCCACCCCATCTCTCTCTTTCTTCTCACCCAGGGCCATCCACAAGGTAACCTTCCCTCACCATCTCCACATCCTTACCTTCTACTCACTCTCCAGTCCCTGCAGTCTAACTTTTGCAGCCCTCCCCCCGCCCCCCATTGCCATCTCTCTGTGGAGAGTTTGCAATCTTTACCTTGTGGGCCTCTCTGATGGTTTTGAAACGATTGAATCCTTCCTCTTTAGGGGGTCTTTAATCATTTGGTGTTTATGGCAATGCACTTTTCTGTTTCTGCTTCTGCCTCTCTGACCATTATTCCTTCTCTGTCCCCTATATCTAGCAGCAGCCTATTGCAGAGGCTGTTTTTCAATTAATTTCACTCTCCAACCCAACAGAACTGCCTGTGAGGGTTGCTTGCATTTGGCTGTTCCTCCCTCCCACCCATCATTCAATGCTGTCTGAGGAGAATGCCTTTCCTCATCCCAGCCCCACTCCTGCACCCACCTAGACTTAACTACTCCTGCTCAGTCTTTGGAAATCATCTCTCACCCATCCTCTCCAACCCCTCCTGTTTACATTGCAATTAATTGTCTATGTGTCTAAAGTACATTTCCTAAAAATTTAATAGGAAAGATGATGATAGATTTAAATGCAGATTGTTTAATTACTTTAAGCAATTAAAGTTCCCTGGTAGCCTAAAAGGTAAAGAAATCTCCTGCAATGCAGGAGACCTGGGTTTGATCCTTGGGTTGGGAAGATCTCCTGGAGGAGGGCATAGCAACCCACTCCAGTATTCTTGTCTGGAGAATCCCAATGGACAGAGGAGCCTGGCGGGCTACAGTCTCCACAGTCGCAATGAGTCGGACACGACTGAGCGACTGAGCACAGCGCAACGTGCCTTTCATAAGCCTGAAAGAGGGTGAAGGACCTGGGAAGATGACCACCCTACCAGCAGAGGGCGACATAGAGTCGAAGCTCAGAGGCTAGGCAAGACCATTGCCGCTCAGCTCAGGCTGGATGTATCCAAGGTGAGACGGGGATTAAAATTCACTCCCATCATCCTGCATCGGCCTAACAGCAACAATGGCTAGTGTCTGAAGTGGAGGATATGCAGCAGCATCAAACATAGGGGAAGAGTAAAAAGCATGCCTTTGTCATTATGGGAAAAGAGATAAGAAACACTCCCATCTTCATGCGAGTAGAAGAGGAATTCGGAATTTTTAGTCTAGTCAAGGCTCAAATAGGCCCTCGATCTCAGAGACCCCAAGTATAGCCCAGTTTTGGAGTCATGAGCTTGACAAGAATATGGACAAGATGGGAGGTGACAAGACCAAGGGCAAACACCAAGTCCTTCAGCTTCTAAGCAACCCTCCCGGGTCTCCCCACTGCAGTCTCCCCTTCTCCCCTCGTCTCTTGTGCCTTAGCAGAGCTCCTTTCATGCTCTTTGCTTTGTTCTTACCATTTTAAGAGTGAGGGAACCACTCTTTAAAATGAATGCATTTTCATCCTATCTGAAACGTGCCTGCTTCCAGGCTTTCAAAGGCTTCTGCTCCCTTTCTCTTCTGAAAGAAGAGAGTTGTTGCCATCTTGTGGTGGAGGGCCGCCATAACAGCAGCGATGCACCCGCAGCACCCTGCCGGGTCCAGCACCAGGGTTACCGGCTCTGGAAAGGGTTCTGAGTCAGGGGTGAAGTAGTCAAAGAGATGGTGGGGGCTGAACTGGTCATGAATAGCATTGGAGTAGGGTCCAGAGGAATTTGTCCTGATCTCCCAACCAATATGATTTTAGGCACCATTTTTTCCCTTAGTTGATAAATGAATTCTGATCTGTGATGGTTTTTTAAAAAATGACCTTGCTCAGTGGCAAGAGCACCAGACTGAGCTAAGACCTCTGGTATCTAATTGCCGCCCACTCCCTCTTCCCCATCATACACTAGCCAGGCAAGCTAGCAACAAAGAACAGTGAAAAAGGAATCGAACCGGGGTCAGGAGCTTTCTGCTCAAGCACTTCTGCAGTCTAGTGTACCGTGGGGAAACCATGGCGCTGAGCGTCTTCCCCGTGTCAAGTGCTGCCAAGGAACTTTACCTGTTTCTTCCTCATGGTCACCCTATGGGATAATGGGTCTACACATGAGGAAACAGGCTCAGCGAGAGGAAGTGAGCTGTCCAAAGCCACAGACCCAGGGAGTGATGAGTCAGGTGTGACTCCAAAGCATATGTCTTTTTTTTTTTTTTTTCGTATATTTTCTTTTCATGATTTTTGTCATGTGAGTGTAGGGGGTGGGAAGGTCACACAAAGGCTAGATAGCTTGAATTCATTGTGTCCCTTGATGACAAAGGGAGGGCAGTTTCCACCTGAGTGCTCTGCAGAGCTACAGATGCTGGGCTGTTGCTTTTTAACCCCTTGTGTGTTATTTCTCCCCAACTGACTTTGTTTATAAAGATGTTTTAAGAGGTTGAACCACCTTACCTTCAAAAATCACATCCTATGACTGCTGAAGATAAAAGATAGGACCTCAAGAGAGAACCCTGTCTGCAGGATCAATAGGAAATGAAACTTTTTATAGAGAGGACAAGATGCTCTCCCTGCCTGATATACTTGCTGCTTCTCTAAGGGCTGTTGCTACAGGGCCTTGCCTGATACAACTCCCTGTGGGTGTGAGAGGCTTGTTGTTAGGGTCTCCATTTGATCCCCAAGGGAACTTGGGTTCAGAGAGATTAAGAAATGTGTTTGATGCTATGTATAAAATAGATAAATAACAAAGACTTATTGTATAAGCTCAGGGAACAAATCAATATCTTGTCATCTATTATGGAAAAAAATCTGAAAAAAGAACGAATGTATGTATAATTGAATCACTTTGCTATACATCTGAAATTAATGTAACATGTAAATCAGCCACAGTTCAATTTAAAATGTTTTTACTTAAAAAAAAATGTTTAAAAGCAACGTGTTTGAGATCATTCAACTATGATTAGAAGTCAGACCTTTTAAAAAAACTTTATTGAAGTTTAATAGGCCTACAATAGACTGTACATATTTAAAGTAAAACAGTATATTTTCACATGTATAAAATGGTGAAACCATCACCACAGTCAGGATAATAAACATGTCCATTATCCCCATGAATTTCCTCGGGCCCCTTTGGAACCCCTCACCCTTCCTTACCCCCTGCATTCCTCTCCACCCCCACACTGCCTTTTCCAGCAAAGTGCCTTCTGTCACTATAATTTTCACTTTATACAATATTGTATAAATGGAAACATACAATATACACTGTCTTTTGTTTAGCTTTGTTCATGAAGCATAGTGTATCAGTAGTTCATTATTTTTTTTCATAGTTAACTTTGGTTTAATACTAGTATGTTAAAAGTGAACTTTTTAAAATTTATTTATAACTGAAGGATAATTGCTTTACAGTATTGTGTTGGTTTCTACCAAACACCAACATGAATCAGTCATAGGTTTACCCGTGTCCCCTCCCACTCATTATTTTTTATCGTTGAGGAATAATCCCTTATGTAGATATACCACAATCTATTTACCTATTTCCTTGGTCATGGGAATTTGGATTATTTCTATTTGGGAGCTATTATAATAGCTGTGAAAATTGATGTGCCAGTCCTTGTAGTGAACACAGGCTTTCATTTCTTTTAGGTAAATACTCAAAAATGGAATATCTGGGTTCTGTAATAGGTACGGGTTTACCTTTTAAGAAGCAGGGAAACTCATTCCCAGAGTGGTTGTACATTTTACAGACCAGAGTGTGTGCAAGTTCCAGTTTCTCCACATCCTTGCCAACACTTGATATGGTCAGTCTTTCAATTTTATACATTCTGTCAAGTATGTAGTCATATCTCACTGTGGCTTTGATTTGCATTTCCTTGATAACTAATGATAAGTATCTTTTCATTCATATATCTTCTTTAGTGAAGTGTCTGTTCAAATCTTTTGCCCATTTAAAAAATTGGGTTGTTTGTCTCTCAAGAGTCACAGCCCTTTTTTTCCTAATGATTGTATTTTGAAAACCATTGTTTTATTTATTTTTTATATCTTTAGGCAGGAATTGTAACTCTAGTCTCTGTTATTTCATCTTGACTGGCAGTGGCAGACTAACAAACCAAGGTCTTGAGCCTTGATTTTTTTTTAAGAAGCCTGATATAAGAGAAAGTGGATACAACCTCACCTTTACAAAAAAAGATTTCATGAAAAATTGTTTCTCTCCTTATTACTACCTCCAATAAATGCTTAAACCCCATCCCTCACTCCTTGATGAGAGGTTACTAAATGTAAATTTTTAAATTCCCAAGTTTTTATTCTCATACGTTAAATCTATTACTTTGGTTCAGTTTTTCATTAAGGAAAGTCACAAAAAAATCTCATGTTGAGTTTGTTCATTTGAAGGTGATACAAAAGGAGCTGTTTCCTCTATAGTTCTGATATTTCATTGATTTCCTAGTATAGAGGATACAAGCCATTTAATTTCTGATAAATTTTATCTTGTCCCCAAGCAGAAAGCAGGATCCAGAACTGTGAGACATTGGTGGTTCAAAACAGAAATACTAATGATTTACTGTATATATTGGGCTTTCCCTACCATCATAGGGAAAAACCCAAATGAATTTTTTGGCCAACCAAATATTTAGCTCGATTTCATTAACCTTTTGGAAACAAACCTGTTGGGAAAGCTAATCTAATGTCATCCATTAAATAAGAAAAATAGAAATTAGATCATTAAAGTGAATGTGGCTGGTGCCAAGGTGAACATAATGAAAAATGCATTATTACTCTTCCTTATTTCAAACCAGTCCTTTAATTAAGGTTTTTCCCACCAACAAAACTAATTTCACAAGTTTGTACAGCCAGCATATTTCAATTTACACTTCTAGAAAGTGGTCCCTTTGCATTATAGGGAATTTATTTTTATTATCTAGGAAGGAAATGAGGCCTAAGGGCAAAGGAGACACCTTAGTATGGTGGGGTGGCAGCTGTCCTCAGCCTGGGCAGGCACGGAACATAACATTTTCAGTTCCTTCGACCCAATTTATTATTATCTATTTTTTACATCAACAGCTGCTCTAAGAAATATTATCGACAGTATCAGGCTGGTGCTGGTTTTTATCGCTCCTTGAATGTGTTGATGAAAGCAGAATCCGGAGTACCTGTCACATTTCTAGTTGCTGGCTTCTGTAAAGATGGAGTGGCTGAAATTCAATAACTGTTCAGAATATTAATTTAAGCTTCAACCTGACAGCCAGTGATCACTAGAACATATAGTACTGACCCAGCTGCTCAGCTCTCCTAGAAATGACTTAATTACACAGTTGGAATGGTTGCTGGAGCCAGCCAAAGATGCTGGGAAAAGAAAAAAAAAGGAAAAATAAGGCAGGATTAATTTGTGGTCTGACTCATTAAGACCTCCTGCTGTCCTCCTCTGCCAAGCCACTGAGCTTTCACTTTTTAGAAAACAATCACATACTTTCAGGTACTCTTTCTAGTTTCCATGATTTTGCTGAAATCGTAACACCCACCCCCAGAAATCGTTAAAAGCACTGAAGCATGTAATTCGTTCTGAGTAGGAAAACCTTCCCGAGGAGCCCAGTGATGGTGCACAGGTGGTGTTAAACAAGTGGCTGCACACGCCCAGGGTACGGGTCACACTCCCCCATCCCCCCCTCCCCCTTCTTCTCTCGCCTTGTTTCTTCCCCCTTCATTTCATTTTCCTTTTCACCCTCTGGCTGCTGGAGTGAGGCTGAAGATAGGGTGTCAGAGACGTAGCCAGATCAGAAGCTTCTGTCAACGAACTTACTGAGTGATCCACATACATCACTCATTTAATCTTGACAAGAACCTTAGGAGGAAGCACTTCTCCTCCATTATGCAGGTAGAAGAACTGGGGCTTTAAGGCCATTTCTGTAAGGCCATTATACGGGGGATTACACCATTTCTTTCAGTTTTAAAACCTCTCTGCTCTGCTCTGTGATGTTGAGGCTGGGACTCTGAAAACCACGTCTCTGCCTTGTCCGTGGCTCTTTGTCATCATATGAGAAGGACAGGCTTAGGCTGGATGAGAAAGAAGGGGCTTTCTTCTTGTTGTTCGCTCCCCAGTACTGTCAGCATCACCCCAGTGATGTTTTTTTTCGCTTTAGCAGCAGTAATTTCCCACATTCCTAGAGCCAGCCCCTAGGAAGTACCAGCATCAGTTAACCAAGCACCCTCTTCCCAAAGGTCTGGGTCCCAGTTATAAAGAGCCCTACTTGGAGCTTCCAAGTTCTGATAACCTTATTCTTTTCTGTTTGTGCCACTAGCCTGGGTGCAGGAGCTGCTTCCTAAAGTTTCTCTCTGGTGCTCCAGTGTCTCCTTTAACCTTTTCAGGTCTCTGATGATACCCTTTTAACCAATCCCCTCTATTAAACTCTTTTCTGTTAAAATTACTGGTTTGGTGTCTGACTAATACACATAGGAACAGTGAGATTCAAAACCAACTATGTCTGCCTCCAAATGCAGCCCCTTGGTTTTTGTTCTGTGCTCTTTCCCCTACTTCCACCCCCATTTGCAACCTGGTGACAAGGATTCTTCTTTTGACCAAACTTTACTCAGGCTCCTGAACCTTCTCCTAGGCCACCTATGCACTGCCTTGGTAGTTTTACCAAGAACCTGCTAAGTCAGTGTAACCAGATTCCTGCTCCGCTTGATATCTGGTCAGTTCCCTCATCTTCCACCATCTCCCAAATGATGTCTGATCACCCTGGCCTGCTGTCAGCAAGAATCCTGTTAGATAAGTTTAGCCACAACCCCCTTTATCCCCAAGGTTCCCTCTTAATAATTTTCCATCCACTTACAACCCCTCACACACCCTGTCCTTGGCTACATATCTCCCTTGCCTTGAGCCCGGACCTTCTCCCCCATTGTAAAATCCCTTCGCCATGGTCCCTCTACCCTCTTGATGGTTCTGCATATAAAGTCTGCCTTACCGTCTTTAACAAGTGCCATTAAATATTTGATCATTAACACTGACAGCCAAAAATCCCTTTGAGTCAAGTATAACTAAGAGCTCAAGTTACAGTCTTTCAGTACATTTTGGGAGGAAAGTCCTAAATGTTGCATTGATGATTGAACATTCCACCCAGGGTTAAATGGTTTGGAAAGCACCTGGTTTACCATAAGTGAATATAATAGCCTCAGCTAAATAAGATGGAGTGCTGATTAATATGTTCCTAAAAAGATCACAGAATTGACACATTTGCAAGTCATAGCAATAATAGGAACTTACCAGCCCTCTGAGTTTCAAACTGGAAATCTCATTTATAACAGCAGAATGCATGACCTTGTCTTGCTGATAATTTCATTTTACTGAGGAAGAGGAAGAAACAAAAGGAACTTTTCTTGTAGATTTAATTCTGACCTCCCAGGAAGAACTGCTTATTGAAGCAGGAATACAGGAGCCTAGGAGACTAGGAATCAGAGAGTATCTTTCACATGGGGGATTAAAATGCCCAAGGAAAGCAGTTTGGAGAGGCTCTGACGTAAGTCCTAAATGTCAGTATACAGCTCTCAAAAGCTGAGAGGAAAGTGTAGTCTAAGCCCATAACTAGACAATCGAAAAGGGAAAATGAGAAATGGCAAGATCTCAAAAATAATATTCTGAGAATGTAAGAGTGTGGCTCTTGATAAAGAGTGAAGGGGATTGACCTGCACAGATTGACCTCTGTGCAGTGTGACTGCACAGAGAGCCGTTTGAGGGCTTAACATATTAAAGGGCAAAAGATGGAAGAAGTATACAGCTGATGATCTGTGAATGCCTCTTTGTTTCAGGTACTGTCTAGAGATGAGCAACCCAGGTCCAGGAAGGACAACAACAACAACAACCTCCCTGTAAATATATAAGGATGACAAGTAAGTACAATAATGTTACACGTGTGCACAGAAACACCTGAAACTGACAATATTCTACCATTTTGACCTACAGGAACGGCAGTTTTGTATAGCGGCACCTGCAGTGCTGTGAGGACGATGAGATTCTACATAAAGCTGTGAGAAAAGGCCTCTCAGAGAGGCTGGTGTATGAGCAGAAACCTGGACACAGTGAGAAAATGAGCTGTGTAAAAACTGTGGGAAGAGCATTCCAGACTTAGGGGCAGGCAGTTACAAGACTTTGAGGTGGGGATGTTGGGCCTTTGGCAGGAACATCCAGAGGCCCAGTGTAGAGAAAATAGGAGTGTGGGAGCAAAGAACAGTAAGAGATAAGATGTCAGTGGCAGGCAGACATGGAGAGAGTTCACATAGGGTCTACATGACCTATAGGCCATGACAAAGACTTCAGGTCTGGTTCTGGGAATAAAATGAGAAGCTCTTAGAAGTATGAGAACAGAGGTGATGTGATCTGATTAATATTTCTTTAAAGCTCAGTCTTGGGAACCCTTCGGAGATTTTCCTATAGAGGGACAAACATGGAAGCAGAGTGCCCACTGAGAAGGTCATTGCAGGAAGCCAGGAAGGAGCTGATGGTCACAGAGGAAGGTTGTTAGGAGTGAAGGAGGCGAGATGTGGTTAGCCGTAAGATGTATTTTGGAAGTAGAGGTGGCAGGATTTGCAGATGGAATTAGACCTAACAGTTGAGGGTGAGGAGTCAAAGACTACGGTAAGTACTTTGACCTGAGCTACTGGATAAATGATAGTCATTTACTGAACTAGGAAAGAAAGAAGGTGAACGTTTACTTGGGTAGAAAAAGATAAGGCATTTGATTTTAGGAATGTTCAATGCAGCATTCTTCTCAGACAAGCAATCTGAAGCACTCTATTGGCAGTTGGATAAACTAATTTACAGTTTTAAGAAAAGGACAAGATGAGATATACATTTGGGAGTTATTAGCCTACAGGTTTATTTACTGCACAGGCCTGGTAGAAATCACCTAGGGAATGAAGATAAATAGACCAGAGAAGAGGTCTAAGAATGCCAGGGACCCCAACATGTAGAGGCTGTGAGGAAGCAGTCCAGCACAAAAGCCCTGTTTGGAGAAAGGTCTCTCCAGAAGACACAGGGAAGCTAGAGGAAAGGGGAATCCTCAGGCTCCAACAGTTCAAATAAGTATGAGCGCTCAACTCCACAGAGATGCTCCCTCCTGTGAGATAAACCCCTATGCTACCGCCACTTCTCCCCAAACCCAAGTGACAAAAGTCATATCTACACATCAAATAAGCCAGTCTGTCAGCCCGGATATGTCAGGCATTAAAAAACCCTCTGGACCTTCCCACGGTCACAACAATTATAACTAACGAATATGCATCCAAATGCAAGTCACCTTCTGAAAGTTTTTCAGAAAGCTCCCTGCCGAAGGTTGAAAGGCCTGAGTACAAGGAAACCCAGCAGACATATCCTCAGACACGTATTGGCAAAAATAAGAGACAAATGATTAAATTAATTAGAAAACCAGACGAGGGAGGAAATAAGAGAATTCAACTAGACTGTCAAAGATGAAGTAAATTGCAAATAAAGAGCCAGCCTGGGCAGTGCTGTTTGGAGACCACCTCTAGAATAAACCCACAGAAAAGCCCTCCGGAAGAGATCAGATCTCTGTCACTTAGGGCAATTAAGCGTGTCACCAGGACTTGCCCCTCTGGCGACAGAGCTGAGCAGGGGGAGCTACCTGCCGTCCCAACCTGCCTCAGACACCCAGAAGAATAAGAGGCCTGCAGCAAGAAAGGAGCCAGATAGGTACAGATAGCAAGAGAAGGGCCAGTCAAGGTGCCATTCAAAACTGCCTCTTGACTCAGGGTGCTTCCATCAGTTGCAAATTAATGTTTCCATTCTAAATACCTATGTAGGTAGATAGACAGACAGACAAATGCTGGTCTCGGGGTCATGTTGTTGTTTAGTTGCTAATTCACGTCCGACTCTTTGCAACCCCATGAACTGCAACACACCAGGCTTCCCTGTCCTTCTCGATCTCCTGGAATTTGCTTAAGCTCACGTCCATTGAGTCGGTGATGCCAACCAACCACATGGGATGTGTACAAAAGATATTCTGAGTTGATAGATTTAAAATACAAATAAAATACAGTATTTACCTTGTGTATTGCTGATGGGAATGTAAAACAGTATAGCCCTGTAAAAACACCATGGCAGTTTCTCAAAAAAAATCAGATACAGTATTACCATAGGACTCGGGAATTCCACTTCTGGGATTCTTTTCACTTCTGTATTTCCACTTCACTGTTCTCAATAGCCAAAAGGTAGAAGCAAAATAAATGTCCATCAACAAATGAATGGATTTTAAAATGTGGTATACACATTTGACTCTGTGTAACCCCATGAACTGTACAGTCCATGGAATTCTCTAGGCCAGAATACTGGAGTGGGTAGCCTTTCCCTTCTCCAGGGGATCTTCCCAACCCAGGGATCAAACCCACGTCTCTCACATTGCAGACAGATTCTTTACCAACTGAGCTATCAGGGAAGTGTATACACATACAGTGGAATATTATTCAGGAAAGTAAAAGGAATAATAAAAAATTTAAAAAGGAAAGAAATTCTCACACATGCTACAACAGGGGTGAAACTTGAAGAGCCCATGCTAAGTGAACTCAGCCAGCTACAGAACACTGTATGATTCCATTTATATGAGGCACCTAGAGTACTCAGATTCAGAGACAGAAAGTAGAACAGTGATTGCCAGAAAGTAGGATGATGGGATAAGGAGGTATTAGGGAGCTACTGTTTCACAGGAATAGAGGTTTAGTTCAGGAAGATGAAAGAATTCTGGAGCTGGATGGTGGTGATGGTCACACAGCAGGATGAGTGTACTTAATGCCACTGAGTCATACACTTAAAAATGACTAAAATGGTAAAAACAAAATTATAGTATTCTAAGAGTATAACCTTAAAAAATGATTATTCATTAGGCAAAGGTATATCAAACAATTATTAAAATTGCTTGGTTGGAAACAAAAATCCCATTGTTAATATTTGAAGAAGACATCTTTTAAAAATATGCAGTAGTATGTGTGCGCAAAAAATGGCATGTATGTGTTGACACGTAATTTTTGTGTGCATTGCCTTTAAGACTATTTCTTCTCTTTGTGTGAGCGCTATAAATGCATCAATGAAAAATTACAGATTTCAGTATGATTCTGATAGCTAGGGGACAGGTATGCTAGGGGGAAAAAACTGGACTTTAAATAATTAAGCCAAAATGATCATGTTAATTAACTTATATCCTTAATCACTAATTTCTCCCCTGACTTGTGGGGAAGGAATAGTTTTTGTCTCAAAAGCAGGCTTTAGTGACCTAACCGTTTGAAAAGCAACTAGAGATAATGAGGCAAGGATATTTAAATGGAAACATGCCAGCAATTACTAGTTAATTGAAAGCTTTTATGATTTTGGCCTGAACTCAGTCCCTTTTCCAGCAGGGCTATAATGTGGGCAGGGGAAGAGTAACAGCATTGTTTCTCTTTTTAAGTGAAAGTATCCACGAAGTAATTGTGAAGCTTTCATTGACTTAAAAAGGTAAAGTCAGTAAAAGCAAACACTCTAACGATTTAAAAATCTGTCCTATTTCAGTTGAAGGATTTTCTTTTCCTTCTTTTCAAACTGAGATATAATTGGCATGTAACATTGTATTAGTTTAAGATGTACAGTGTAGGGAGTCAATATAAGTATAAATATACTGGGAAATGGTCACCACAATAAGTCTAATTAACATCCATCGCCACACACAGTTACATATTTTTTCTTGCCATGGGGACTTTTACGATCTACTCCCTTAGCAACATTCAAATACACAATTCAGTATTTTTAGCTGTAGTCACCCTGTTATACCTTAAGTTTTTTATAACTGGAGATTTGTATCTTTTGACCTCCTTCATCTATTTCTCCTCCCCAGGCCCATCTCTGGCAACCACTAATCTGTTCTCTGTGTCTATGAGTTTATCATTCTGTGTAAGCTTTCTGAGTAGGAAAATAACCTTGTATTCTGTAATCTTGTATGCATTCACTAAAAAATCTTTATATGCATTTTATTACATTTCAAATTAATCTAATCTGCCAAAAGAAAGCCTTTTGAGCAGGATTTGCTTTGCCTAGTAGGTTATACTTCTATATTTTAAGTTTCTGAAGGAAAAAAATCCTTTATTTTATATCTTTAGTGCCCTAACAACTGATCGTTAAAATATAATACTCCTGATTTTAAAAAAGGAACCAAGGTTGAATTAACACAGGCTCAAAAATAAAATAAAAGAATGTTACCCTAAAAATTCAGATGTTATAAAGACTCCCTAGGGGTCAGGATAGGAAGAAAGAGGAAGTCTTTATACAGCAAGGAAAACAAAGAAGAATGGAAAATAGAACACCACACGATGGATAGGGCATTGACATTTTACAAAAAGTGATATCTAAATAGCCAAGTGCTACATGAAAAGATGTTCAATTACATTCATCATAAGGAAAATACAAACTGAAACCACATGGCAATACCGCAATATACCCACCATTATGGCTAAAAAGAAAAATATGGAAAATATCAAGTGATGGTGATAATGTGGAGCAAATGGAACTCTTTGACATTAATGGAGGGTGTGTAAGTTGGCACAACCAATTTGGAAACCTGTTTGGCATTATATACTAAAATGAAACATTTGCTTACTTATGACCCAGATATTCCACTCCTCGGAGCCAACAGCAATGCATGCATGTGTTGCACATGTTCCCCAAAAGATATTTTAAAAAAGGTTTATAACAGCACTATTTGAGGTAGCTCCCATGGAAACTGTTCAAATGTTCATCAGCAGTGGGATGAATAGTGTGGTATATTTATATACTGTGATGAGAGTATATAATGAGATCCCTCACTCTCAATGCTGTTTCCACTGTTTCCCCATCTATTTCCCATGAAGTGATGGGACTGGATGCCATCATTTAGGGGGCTCCAAAATCACTGCAGATGGTGACTGTAGCCATCTACAGCAATGAGAGTGAGGGATCTACCAGTTAATAAACAACAATATGAGTGAATCCATAAATATAACATTGAGTGGCAGAAGCCAGACACAAATGAGCACACCCTATATGATTCAGTTCAGTCGCTCAGTCATGTTCGACTTTTTGCAACCCCATGGAAAGCAGCACGCCAGGCCTCCCTGTCCACCACCAACTCCCAGAGTTTACTCAAACTCATGTCCATCAAGTCGGTGATGCCATCCAACCATCCCATCCTCTGTTGTCCCCTTCTCCTCCTGCCTTCAATCTTTCCCAGCATCAGTGAGCCAGTTCTTCACATCAGGTGGCCAAAGTATTGGCATTTCAGCTTCAGCATCAGTCCTTCCAGTGAACACCCAGGACTGATTTCCTTTAGGATAGACTGCTTGGATCTCCTTGCAGTCCAAGGGACTCTCAAGAGTCTTCTCCAACACCACAGCTCAAAAGCATCAATTCTTCAGTGCTCAACTTTCTTTATAGTCCAACTTTCACATCCATACCTGACTACTGGAAAAACCGTAGCTTTGACTAGACGGACCTCTGTTGGCAAAGTAATGTCTCTGTTTTTAATATGCTGTCTAGGTTGGTCATAACTTTTCTTCCAAGGAGCAAGCATCTTTTTTATTTCATGGCTACAGTCACCATCTGCAGTGATTTTGGAGCCCCCTAAATGATTGCATTTATTTAAATGATATTGTTAAAGCTAATCTACACTGTTGGCTTCCCTGGTGAACAGTGGTAAAGTATCTGCCTGCCAATGAAGGAGATGCAGGTTTGATCCCTGGGTCAGGAAGATCCCTGGAGAAGGAAATGGTAACCCACTCTAGTATTCTTGCCTGAGAAATCCCATGGACAGAGGAGCCTACCGGGCTATAGTCCATGGAGTCGCAAAAGAATAGACACAACTTAGTGACTAAAAAACAACAACAAAATACACTCTATGCTGTTAAAGGTTACTAGAATGACTCTTGGTTGGGGTCAAGAGACTGAAAGGGAGTGCCAGCGGATTTCTGGTTCCAGACATGGCCATGTCTCATTCTAGGTGCTAGCTGCATAGACATAATCAGGTTTTTAAAGTTCATCAAGTTACACTTATGTGCACTCTCCTGTATATATGTTATAGTTTCAAAAAATGTTTGAAAAATAAGGACAGAATGAAAAAATGACACTACTAACAGGAAAACATAAATGTGTTCCATAACAGGGGCTCTTCTTGCCAAGGCTGCCTGCCCTTAAGATTCCCATGGTGCCCTGGGGGAGGTTGGGTTTTGTTTTCCTTTTCTGAAAGCTGGTGCTGCTCTTGGATAGCACCAACCAGTAGATCACAGACTCTGCACTGTTTGGATTTAATTTCTAGACATCTGAACTAGAAGTCAAGAAGGAAAGGAGAAAGAAGGGCAAAGAAAAGCATGACCACCACACTTTCCCAAGAAGTTTCCATTATGGATTCTGTTCATAAATCGTATTAGTCAGCCTACAGCCTAAAATGCAGCTATAAATGCTCGTTTATGCAATATGGAGATTCTCCCTCCCATTCTGGGTAGCACTGTAATTCAAATACAGGATTGGTGTGATACTGTGTAGTACAGTGTCAAATTTCATAGGAGTATATACAATCATGTGTATAAATGGGTAAATATATACAAATGGGTTGGAAAGTTACCTATGTGTGTAACAAGATATTATAAAACCAAAGGGAGGGAACTAGAGCAGGTATTGATACACTGAAAGTATCCACATGAGCTAATACTCTAGGCAGCTTCTCATCTTGAACACTCCTGACATTTGGAGCCAGAAAATTCTCTGTGGTGGTGACTGTCCTCTGTATTGGAGAATATTTGGCAGCATCCCTGGCCTCTATGCATTAGATGCCAGTAGTAAACCACCCCTCATCCCCCAACCTCCCCACCAGAAGCCTCAGTCAAGTCATGTAGAGTAAAAATGTTCCTGGGTAAATGCCTCCTGGGGGACAAATTCACTCACATTGAGAACCATGCTCTATGGTACATGGCTGCTGCATTGCTATCGTTCCTGCAGTCAAAAGTCATGGTCACGCCTGAGTGCAGCATTGACTCCACATTCTGACTCGTCTCATTATTTTCCACTGAAAGGAGCCAGAGTCCCTTGGAGGATGTTGGAACCTGTATTAGAGGGAAAGCAAGATAGGCTGAAAACATTTTGAAACTGTCAGAAAGAAAGAACACTGTTGGAAAGTTCTAGACCAGCATTTGAAAAAAAAAAAAAAAACGGATTGTCACTGTTAAGGCAGGAAAATCTAAACAAATTTACAATAATAATTACTAATGATAATAGTGGTAAAGTCAGCTGGAATAAGTTATGTCTGACAAAAGCATTATGATTCAAAAATGAGCAGGTGATATAAAATGTATATTAGGGAGTTTGTGGTATACACGAGTTTCCAATATCGTTACCACTTCCCCCAAACTATTAATCCACTTAAACTACTAAAACTTCTGCTCTAATTTTAGACAGTATCCATTATAACAGCCACAAATTGTAAATAGAAATAGGATGGAAAACATTTTTAGGGTTGCTTCAGATGGTGAAGAATCCACCTGCAAAGCCAGGATTAATCCCTGGGTTAGGAAGATCCCCTGGAGGAGGGCATGGCAACCCACTCCAGTATTCTTGCCTGGAGAATCCCCATGGACAGAGGAGCCTGGAGGGCTACAGTCCACGGGGTCACAAAGAGTCGGACACGACTGAGTGACTAAGCACAAGCACAAATCAAATCTTACAATTTTGAGTTGCTGATGAGTCATAAGTGGGGGATTACTAGGACATATGTTGGCTATTCAGAATAGAAGTGAAGTTTGGAGGGCAGAAACTGCCATAGCCATTTTGCGACCATGAAGGTAATGGGCATGATGATAAAGAAAAAAACAAAAGATATGAAAAACCAAGACTGAGAGTTTAAATCTCTAGATCTTACTGTACCTGAAAGCCAGAGGTAAATTTGGACTATTTAGTTATATGTGTTAATTTTCTCCAAGTTTTCTTTTTAAAATTTAAGCCAGTATGCAAAGAGTTTTTGATTACTTGCAACATAAAGATCCTAACAAATACAATACCTTCAGGAAAATTTTAGAAGGATATACATAAAACGTGAAGCTCAACAATAGAGTTGCCTCTATGGAGAGTCACTGGGAGTCTAGCTTAGGAGGAAGACTTACTTTCCATGTGTAAGTAAGTTAACTATTTTTATTTTTTGTTTGCTTTTTACTATGTGTGTAAATTTTTTCATATTAGAAAAAAAGTAGGTTAAATTTATAATAAACAAGTCTTGAATCTGTGGTTGCCTAACTTAAGGCTAGTTGCATCCAGATCACCTCCATGTGAACACAGTCACTCAGTCGTGTCCATACAGTTCCCATGGACTATAACCCTTCAGGCTCCTCTGTCCATGGGTTTTCTCGGCGAGAATACTGAGTGGGTTGTCATTTCCTTCTGCATCCAAGTCACTTCCAGGAACTAGATTAAACCACAGGTTCTCCTTTGGACAATCCGATTCAGTAGGTCTGGGGTAGGAGCCAAGACCTACAACTTTTAAATTTCTCCATCTGATTCTGAAAGCCAGCCACCTTAGAACATTATTCTAGTGTGTGGTTCTCAGCCCTGGCTGCACATTAGAACAGCCTGGGAGAACTTCCAAAAGTACCAGTGCATGAATCCTGCCTTAGGAGAATCACACAAGACTCTCTGGGATGGTACCTTATAATGCTCCTCATAGTCACTCAGTCATGTCTGACTCTTTGTGACCCCATGGACTGTAGCCCTCCAGGCTCCTCTGTCTATGGGATTCTCCAGGCAAGAATACTGGAGTGGGTTGCCACACCCTCCTTCAGAGGATCTTCCCAACCCAGAGATCGAACCCGGGTCTCCCACATTGCAGGTGGATTCTTTTCCATCTGAGCCACTAGGGAAGCGCATACTGCTCCCTAAGCATAATTTTTAAAATTGGAGAAGACATAGAGCAACTTGAACCCTCATACACTGCTAGTAAGAATATAAATTAATATAGCCATTTTGGGGAATGTTGGACAGTATTTACTAAATATAAATATATGCTTTCCTTATGACCCAGCAATTCCACTCCTATGTATATGCCCAAGAGAATTTGACAGCAAAAGACACGTACATATTTATTCACAGAAGTTCTTTTCATAAAAGCCCCAAACTGGAAACAATGCAAATGTTCGTCAATAGTAGAATGAAATTCCAGAACAAGTCTGTTCTCTCTGTCTGCATGTTTCTGTTTCATAAATAACTGCATTTATGTCATAGTTTAGATTCCACATGTAAGTGCTCTCACGTGGTATTTGTTGCTCTCTTTCTGACCTACTTCGCTTAGTATTATAATCTCTGGGCCCATCCATGTTGCTGCAAATGGCATCATTTCATTCTTTCTATGGCTCAGCAAACTAGTCCATTGTATACATGGACCACATCTTCTTTATCCATTCATCTGTCTGTGGACATTTAGGTTGTTTCTGTATCTTGGCTATTAGAAATAGTGCTGCTATGAACATAGGGGTACATTATCTTTCTAAATTATAGTTTTGTCTGTATTTATGCCCAGGAGTGGAATTGTTGGATCATATGGCAACTCTATTTTTAATTTCTTGAGGACCCTCCATTCTGTTTACCACAGTGGCTACACCAATTTACATTCGCAGCAACAGTGCAGGAGGGTTTTCTTTTCTCCACACCCTCTCCAGCATATGTATGTTATTTGTAGACTTTTTAATGATGGCCACTCTGACCTGTATGAAGCAGAACCTCATTGTAATTTTGATTTGCATTTCTCTAATAATTAGTGATGTTGAGCATCTTTTCATATATCTATTGGCCATCTGTATGTCTTCTTTGGAAACCTGTCTATTTAGGTCTTCTGTCCTATTTTTTATTGGATTATTTGTTTTTTATGACCTATTTATATATTTTGGAAATTAAGTTCTTGTCAGTTGCATCATTTCCAATTATTTTCTCCCAGACTGTAGGTTGTCTGTTTTGTTTATGGTTTCCTTTGCTGTGCAAAAGCTTTATAAGTTTGATTAGGTCTCATGTGTTTATTTTTGCTTTTATTTCTATTGCCTTGGTAGCCTGACCTAGGAAAACATAGATATGATTTATATCAGAGAATGGTTTGCCTATGTTCTCTTCTAGGAGTTTTATGGCATCATTTTATATTGAAGTAAGAAAGACTTAATTTTAAATAAATGTTTAACTATTTGTATGTATTATATATAGCAAATACATTGTACAAAATCAAGAGCTACAAAGAGTTGTATATAGATAGTTTGAATTTCTGTCTCATTCCTGCCTAATAGTCACTCAGCTTCCCTTCCCAGAGCAATTGTTAAATTTCTTCCAGCAATATTCCATGCATATATAAACAGATCCATTTGTTTTACCCTGAAAATAAGTGGTAGAATAAACAAATTGTGATATGGTCATATGTTAGAATATTAGAATGTTATACAGCATATATAGTATATATTATATACACTATAAAAGTACACGGAGAAGGCAATGGCACCCCACTCCAGTACTCTTGCCTGGAAAATCCCATGGATGGAGGAGCCTGGTGGGCTGCAGTCCACGGGGTCGCTAAGAGTTGGACACGACTGAGCGACTTCACTTTCACTTTTCACTTTCATGCCTTGGAGGAGGAAATGGCAACCCACTCCAGTGTTCTTGCCTGGAGAATCCCAGGGACAGGGGAGTCTGGTGGGCTGCCGTCTATGGGGTCGCACAGAGTTGGACACGACTGAAGCGATATAGCAGCAGCATAAAAGTACAAACTATATATACAACATTGATGAATCACATAATTATCTTTAGTTTAAAAAAGGTGCATAAGAGTGTATATTGTATGATCTTATTTATATAAAGTTTATGAGTGGGCAAAATTATCCATGGTGATAGAAGTCATGAGAGCAGTTATCCCTGGGGAGGCTTCCAGGATGCTAGAAATATTCTATATCTTATCTGACAGTGTACACAGGTAGGTGCCATTATAGAAATTCATTAAACTTTCCACTTAAGATTAGTGTACTTCATGGAGAATATGTCATATTTCAATAAAAAGTAAAAATAAAAACAGGAGAAAAACCTCTAATAGCAACCCACTCCAGTATTCTTGCCTGGAAATCCCTATGGATTGAGGAGCCTGGTGGGCTGCAGTCCACGGGGTCAGAAAGAAGAAGACACGACTGAGCAACTGAACCACAACCTGCAGCCAGAATTGAAAACCACTGTTTTGTAGCCTCCAGCCTCAAAACAGCATTTAACAAACAGGTCATGCTCTGCTTTGCTAATGGAATTTACTTTGTACTTCTTATTTCTCTGAGATCCTTCCTTCATTCAACCCCACTGAAACTTGCCTTCTTGTGTATTAATCCCCACTGGCCTAAGGCTTAGTAAGGAGGAGTGAATTAAATGCTGAAATGTCAAACTACTTCTCTAAACTTTTATTTTGAATTATAAGAATTTCTTGTACACTGATACCACTGAAAGAGAAAACTGAAACCCAAAATTTATCTGGATGTTTTCCTCTTGGGCGATTATTTTCTAAACTGCAATGTGGATGATGTTTCCTTTTAAATGTTGTACAGTGAAGAGATTTGTTAGCAACATTGGCTGATCAAATGCAATTGATCTTAAACTATCTATTCCTGATTTCAAATTATGCTCACAGCTATCTGACTAGGATGCCAATTTCATTAACAGCATTACAACCCCAGCTCCAGCACATTCTTGATAAAGTGCTGTATTTCAGGAGGAAGCCAGTGTGGGGCTGCCATTGCTTACTGTTCTTAATTCTGCCCAGTGTCAATATCTGACAAGAAAACAAGTAGTCACATTTTACCTTCCAATTAAAGATGCCTGTCCAGTTCCTGGAATGAACTGAAACCCTGTTCAAGATGGGGATTATGAAATTCTTAAGACCTCCACTATTTAAAGTTGGAATCTTTTTTTCCAAGTAGTGGGTTCATCATTCACCTTACTCTTCCCTTATTTCAACAATAGCTATAGCAGCTACTCTGTATAAAGCACTGTGGTCAGAGTACAAAGCAAGAAAGGCCCAGCCTTAACCCTCATGTGGTTCATCAGGGTCATGTGACATGTGCAAAAGCAATCTTACTATGACAAAGACTAGGCAAGTGTTAAAACAAACAATAACAAAAAAGTACTTCAAATCAAGTACCCTGAGGGTTCAGATGTGGCTGAGATCACTTCAGTTTAGGAGGAAATGGCCAGAAGCCCCTCTTGCCAGGCTCTGCCTCATGCTCCATCTAAACAAAGAGTAGAGGGCAAAAATAGCTGAAGAGCCATCCAAACCCCATGGAACCTCTTGAAAAATGTCGAAGAGAATACAAAAGATTGACTAGGGTAATTCCAGTGCCCCTCTCCGTTTATATTTCTGACACTTTCTGACTCCAAGAGCCAAGCAAGCAAAAGGATGGAGAGTGAGACAGGCTGAGCCAACACTGTGCTAATTACTCTTCTCCTGTAACAGATGGCTTATGTCATCTTCTACCATAAATCTTTGATATTATTGCTCCTCCTTCCTCTCTACCCATCAAAACAATAAAAACACTAACAACTACCACTTGGATGATACTAATGATATGGTTAGTCCCAGTATTTTATTTTATTTTCATTTAATTTTTATAACCACCCTGTGAGGTAAATATAACTCATGTCCACTTTATAGATGAAGAAACCAAAGCATAGAGGAATCAAGTGGCTTGGCCAGAGTCACACAGCTGATACACGGGATAGCCAGACACTGAATCTGGAGTCTGAGCCTACGCTCTTCAACCTCTAAATTATATTCATAATGCAGGGTGCTGCTTCTTGAGAAAGGCTCCTATGACCACAAGAGCTCACACTTATGATTCATATTTAGTTAATATCTAAGTATTTCTTTACATTAATCTCTTGCCTTAAACCAAAGCAATCTTAAGCAAGAAGAACAAAGCAGGAGGCACATATGCCTTGGTTTCAAAATATGCTACAAAACTATAGTAATCAAAACAGTATTGCACAGGCCTAAAAGCAAATATTTAGAACCCCAAAACAGAATAGGGAACACAGAAATAAATCCATGCATATACAGTCAACTGATTTTTGACAAAGGTGCCAAGAATACACAATTAAGAAAGGATGATCTCAACAAACTGTTGAGAAAACCAGATATCCACAAGCAGAAGAATGAAATTGTACTCATATCTCACATGATATATAAAAGTCAACTCAAAATGGATTAAAGACCTAAACTTAAGACTTAAAACGAATAGGAGAAAACATAAAGGAAAAGCTTCTTGACCCTGGTCTGACCAATGAATTATTTTGGATATTATCCCCAAAGCAAAAATAAACAAATGGGAATGCCTCAAACCAAATAGCTTCTACACAGCAAAAGAAGTAATCAGCACAGTTAAAAAAACAACTTACACAATGAGAAAAAATATTTGTAGACTGTATCTGATGAGAAGTTAATATCCAAAGTATATAATATAAGGAACTCAACTCAAAGCAAGAAAACAAGGTTATTAACCTGATTTTAAAATGGTTAACAGAGGACTTGAATAGATATTTCTCAAAAGAAGACATGCAAATGGACAACAGGTACATGAAATGTACTCAATATATAGCTAATCAACAGGGATATGCAAATTAAACTTACAAAATATAACCTCACACCTGTTAGGATGGCTGTTATCCACAAGACAAAAGGTAAGTATTGAGGATGTTGAGAAAAGAGAACCTTTGTGCACTGTTTAAAAATGTAAATCAGTACAGCCATTATGGAAAGCAGTTTGGAGGTTCCTGAAAAAAGTTAAAAATAGAGCTACCATAGATCTGGAAATTCTGCTTCTGGGTGTATGTCCAGTGGAAATGAAAATCAGTGTTTTGAAGAGATATGTGCACTTCCATTTTCATTGCAGCATTATTTACTGTGCCAAGATATGGGAACAACCTGAGGAACCATCAACAGATGAATGAATAAAGAAAATGTGTGTGTGTGTGTGTATGTGTGTGCATGCTGCTGCCGCTGCTGCTAAGTCGCTCAGTCGTGTCCGACTCTTTGCGACCCCATGGACCGCAGCCTACCAGGCTCCTCTGTCCATGGGATTTTTCCAGGCAAGAGTACTGGAGTGGGGTGCCATTGCCTTCTCCAGAACACATATATAGAGCATGCGTATATATCGGACACGACTAAGCGACTTCACTTTCACTTTTCACTTTCATGCCTTGGAGAAGGAAATGGCAACCCACTCCAGTGTTCTTGCCTGGAGAATCCCAGGGACGGGGGAGCCTGGTGGGCTGCCATCTATGGGGTCGCACAGAGTCAGACATGACTGAAGCGACTTAGCAGCAGCAGCAGCATATATGTGTTCTCTCTCTATATATGTGTGTGTGTATGTGTGTGTATATATATATATATATATATATATATATATATATATATATATGCTCTAATATTATTCAGACTTTAAAAAGAAGGAACTCTTGTAATTTGTGATAACACAGATGAACCTGGTGGACATTATGCTAAGTAAAATGGACGAGACACAGAAAGACAAATACTGTATGATGTCACTTATATACAGAATCTAAAGAAGTCAAACTCTTAGAAGCAGAGTAGAATGGTGATTTCCAGGGACAGAGGGGTGGAGAAAACGGGAAAATGTTGTTCAAAGGATAGGAAGTTCATATATGCAGGATGAACAAGTTATAGAAAGCTAATATACACTACGGTGACTATAGTCAACAATACTGAATTGTAAACTGAAAATTTGCTGAGAGTAGATTTTAATCATTCTTATCAAAAAAAGAAAAAGTAACTGTGAAAAAAAGAAAAAGTAACTGTGAAGTGATGGGTATGTCAATTAGCTTGTGGTAAACATTTCAAAATGTATACATATATCAAGACATCATGTTTTATACTTTAAATATGTTTCTATAAAGCTGGAAAGAAATACCAGTAACATGAATAGACTACTATTCATGTGTGTACATGGCATCTCCACTCTACATTAAAGCTATTGAGGACAGCCTATTACTTCCAGGGCCCATTAGAAAGTCAATATTGTCAGGATGCCGGACCAGAGTATGGACTCAACGTCTGATCTCTTTTCCTGTATCCCACCCCACCCAGTGCCTAGCACAGTGCTATATCCATATTTGATGCTTCAAAAATATAACTTGAAGACAATAAAGTGAAAGCCGCTCAGTCGTGTCTGACTCTTTGCGACGCCATGGACTATACAGTTCGTGGAATTCTCTAGGCCAGAATACTGGAGTGGGTAGCCTTTTCCTTCTCTCCTTCTTCAGGGTAGAAGGGAAAGGCTACCCACTCCAGGATACAATAAGGACACACAAAATTTTATTTCAGAGTTTTAGGTCTAAGCTCTACATACTGCTTTCGTCTCTCAGACTACACTTTGCCTATTTTGTGCTGTAAGACAAATAATAACTTCAGGAAGGCTTATTACAGAACTTTCAGATAAATTAAGGCAGACTAATAGCATGGCAGTCCACTCCAGCACTCTTGCTTAGAAAATCCCGTGGATGGAGGAGCTTGATAGGCTATAGTCCATGGGGTCACAAAGAGTCAGACACGACTGAGCAACTTCACTTTCACTTTCAATAGCAATCTTATCCTGAAATAACATCTGAACTAAAGCACTGATATGATTACCCTCAGCCTCTGAGTGAATTTAAATAATTTTTCCCTCCTCTCTCTCTCTTAGAGCAAAGATTAACCTGTTTGCAAAAGAATGGGACTGGAAAGATAAGACTCACAGGCACAGAAAATGACCAGTGGTCAGAGAGATGGGCTAGCAATGTCCACAGAGGCCTGCCCTTGGCCCCCAAGTCATTCTCCCCAGCTCTGCCCACTCCCCTCACCACACAGTCTGTGTGTTTGGGGTTCTGTGACCTGTCATGGATTTCCTGTCCAGACTCTGCTGCTATAAATCATGGCTGCTCGGGGCTATATGCTGTGTGCCAAGATCAGAATTGTCAGTATCTAGAATCCTGCAGACAGCTTCTGCTGTAGTCTTCTCCTTTGGATTTTGAAAAGTGCCCTTGTTAAAAAAAAGAAAGAAAGAAAAGGTGTTCAAGTACTGAGGGGTCCAAAACTTGCTAAGGATGAAGTTGAAGCATTATTAAACCAGGAAAACTGAAATTTAGATGATTTTGAGGTTACCTTTTAGGGCATAGGTTGTCGGATTCAGCATTACAGACATAGTGGTTCTATCTCAGGGGAACATTTTCAGAAGCTGAGAAAGAAACACAGAAATGCTCTCCCCTGCCTGAAATAATCCTCACATAATCAACTAAGTCAAGTCATATTGGTGCAAAGATGGCACCTTAGGGATTGTATGTATCTCTTCCTCTAATACCCTCTGCCATGGAGCCTAAACACCAGGTCCAGCCTGACTCCTCTGTGTTCTGTGCCAACTAAGAAAAATTAGATCAACCGTCAACAATAAGTGAAAGTAGCTCAGTTGTATCCGATTCTTTGTGACCCCATTGACTATACAGTCCATGGAATTCTCCAGGCCAGAATACTGAGTGGGTGGCCTTTCCCTTCTCCAGGGGATCTTTCCAACCCAGGGATCAAACCCAGGTCTCCCACATTGCAGGAGGATTCTTTACCAATTGGAGCCACAGGGAACAGATAACACTTATAAAGCACTTACTAAAGCCAAACAATGTTCTGGCACTTTGTATTCACTCAGTTAATTCTCACAACAATCCTATGACATAGGATTTATATCCACCCTGCCCTCCATCCCCCAACTTATGGTTGAACAAATTGAGGTATAGAGAGGTATAGTAACTTGCTGAAGCTCATAGGTAGCTGGTAGATTTGGGATTCAAATATAGGCAAGTCCAGCCCTGGGACCCACCTGAAACACTATAATGTGTGCTGAGAAGGAATCTTGAGTAGAGGTGGGGAGAACAAGGGGAGGACATATGTAGAAGGGATGAGACCGCATGGATAGTTAAAGATGGTCGCAGATTCTTTGCCACTCCTCCCTTCAAGAGAGAAAGTCCATCTGGACTGGCCCTGTGGTTTGCTTTGGCCAGGAGAATGTAGCAGAAGTGACATTGTGTTGGCTACAGGCCTAAGTGTGAAAAGGTCCAATAGCTTCTGCTTTTCTCCTGTTGGAAGCCAGCTGTAAGGAATTCTAGTTTATCCTGTTGTAGAGAGAGAGGCCACATGGAAGAGCCTGGAGGATGAGAGAGACATCTCATGGATGGAGCCCATATGGAGGAGCCTGGAGGCACCCTAGCCGACAGCATACAGCCACCAGTCATATGAGAAGGGCCTTAATGAACTTCCAGTCCAGCCCAGCCGCCAGCCAATAGGATCATATGAGTGGTCCCAAGAAAGACCAACAGAAGAACAACACAATCAACTCATAGAATGATAAATATGTTTTCAAACTCTAAGTTTTAGGATGGTTTGTTACATAGCAATAGTTAGATGTTACAACCATCTGATACAGATGGTTGTTGAATTACTTGACCTTAAAGTTCCTTCTTACTGTGAAAGTTTGTGAATCAGTTAAAGTTAAGTCGCTCAGTCGTGTCCAACTCTTTGCAACCCCGTGGACTGTAGCCTACCAGGCTTCTCCATCCATGGGATTCTCCAGGCAAGAATACTGGAGTGGGTTGCCATTTCCTTCTCCAGGGCGTCTTCCCGACCCAGGGATCGAACCCAGGTCTCCTGCATTGCAGGCAGACGCTTTAACCTCTGAGCCACCAGGGAATCAGTTTTTAAAGGAGATAAGCAAATTTGGCTGGAGCAAAGTGCCTGTGTAGGAAAAGAAAGGTTAAGAGTAGGTGAGAAATTTGAACTTTGGCTGGTAGGTTTTAAAGATGGAAGTGAAGGAGAAGGTCTCTATTTTGGGCAGACTAACAGAGTGGCAGCATATAGAGCAGACATGTGAACATATAAGACACGTGTGAAAAAGAAGCAGTCAGGGGAGCCTGGTTGCTGAGGCAAAAACATGCAGTTAAAAATTACTGAGCAACAAGGCATCAAATGCAGAATTGATCATTAAGTCTTTAAAGCACAGATGTTTTCTGTTTTAACTACAGAATCTATCAACTCTTCCTTTTTTCCAATTGTAAGTGTTCCTCCATGGGAAAATACATGGTATGTGATTAAGAACCTGGGTTTTGTTTAAGAAAAACTTGGTTTGAAGCCTGTTCTCTGCCACCTTCTACCTAAGTGACAGGGTCTTAGCTTCCTCATAGTTAATTGGGCCTAGTGATACTTGCCTCACTTGGGTATTACAAAGATAAGAAAAGGTGATATCTGATTTTGGTAAATAGCTGAAAGTGCCCACATAATGCAAATACTCTGATGACTGTGTCTGTTCACAGAACACTTCCTGTTGGGAGTGTCAGGTGGGCAGGTGGTTCGTCCTATCTCCATGTAGGAACTCTTGGTAAGAGCCTTCTTCTACACATGCCTTCCAGGGTCATTCAGGTCATGACCTTTCCAACTGGAAGGGAGGAGGATGAGTATGGAGGAGCCTAAAAAGTGGTATGGGGCCAGCTCAGAAGTGGTACATACTTCTACTCACATTCCATTGGCAAGAACATAAGCACATAGCTACCCAGGCTGCAGAGAGGGCTGGCAAGTCCCAGCTACAGTCCCACTCAGAGGTGGACAGAGGCAAGAGACAAGTGGATAGTAGTTAACATGACCGAGCTACCCAACCAGCCTGACAATATCTGCCACCAGAAAACACCCAGGACAGTTAAGTCCGCGTCTTTTCAGAGCATCAGAATATTTTAAATCTTGAGTGACTCCAGTGCTTGGCAAAGTCTGGGAGCCAGCTTAAGCCACCCCTGCTTGGGTTTTATTACTTGCAGCTGAAAGCATTTCTCACTTACCGTTTCTCTGGGGCTGTGCTTCTCTACCTTGTATACACAGTATACTTACCTAAGTATGTGTGCTCAGTCATGTCCAAGTCTTTGTGACCTCATGGACTGTAACCCACCAGGCTCCTCTGTCCATGGGATTTTTCAGGCTAGAATACTGGAGTGGGTTGCCATTTCCTTTTCCAGGAGCTCTTCCCTACCATGGTGGAAGCTCTTCTCTTCCATGGTGGAACCCATGTTTCTTGCATCTCCTTCATTGGCAGGTAGCACCACCTGGGAAGCCCTATACTCACCTGGGGATCTTTAAAAAATTTCAGTGTCCAGATAGCACTCCAACCCCATCACATCAGAATTTCTGGGAGTGGGACTCAGGCACCAGTGGTGTTTAAAGCTCTCCAGGCAGGTTTGAGAAGCGCCACACTCTGAAAAGAAAAATTATTAGAAACTTACCTTTGCACACTTATCTATCTCATGGTTTAAGACTGCACTTCTCAAGATTTAATGAGCATAGGAGTCACTTGGAGTCCTTGGCTACGGTAAGATCTGCTAAATGTCTCCCTTGCTAAAGGAACATCCTCTTTCTTGGCAAATAAATACTCTGTCTGTACAATGATATTATCTAGTCTCTCAACTACCTTTCACCTGATAGCTTTAGCATCCATTGATCTTTCTTGCTGTAATCAAATATTACTTAGAAGTTACAAAACAATTAGTTTTCTAACTATCATTATGTCAATATTTCTTATCCAGCATATCTTCTTTCCTTTTTTATTAACTTATTAATTATAGTCATTATTATTTTTGATGCTCTCATTGTTCTAAATTTAGTCAGTGGGAGCCCTTTGAGCCAGTTCCTGGAACCTTTTGACACAATCCCATTTGTCTTGGAGTGTTCCCATACTTTCTGAAACAGCAGTATGTCAAAGCTCACCTTGTTCTTTTCCTGCCTTAGACATGGACTCAGCCATTTCCCCCAAAGAGCCTTAGTACTTTTTATTGGAGAGTGAATTTTTGTTGTTTTCTGATATTAAAAGCAATACATGCTCATTTCAGAAAAATTAGAAAATAAAGTATAGAAAAGAAAATGAAAACCACATATTACTCTACCATTTAGAGCTAACCACTCTTAACATTTATTGTGTCCTTATTTCCACGGCTTAAAAAATATGTATCTATAAGTGCATAATTTAAATTTCCACTTAATATTGTGTATTCCGTATTGTTCTATGCTTTTTTATCAACTATATCCATGCCATTAGATATTCTTTAAAATCAGGATTCCAGTGGTTTTTATTATAGAAACTATGCCTTAAAGTTTTTGAATATTTCCCAGAGCATCACAGCTATCTATTGTGGTAAAATTAAAACCATTCCGCAGCTATTAACCTGCATTGTAAAGCCTCATTGAGGAATTAGGGCATTAGCTGAGTATTGAAAGAAATAATAATGCCATGCAAAGAAGACATCCTTTTAGAAAAAAAAAAATTCTAAAAGGCAATGTATTCATGTGAGATTTACTCTATTAGTTACTGTGAGTGGATATATTTCCTTGCCTCTAGGTACTTCAGTGTCTTAAAGACAACCACCTAATAAATAAAACACAAGGGAATCAATTCAACACCAAACTGAAATAAATTTTTTTAAAATATGGTTGACTGACAAAAACAGATGACTCTTGTACTTATTCCTTGCAATATGATGTTGGGAATGTTATTTAATTGCTCTGAGGCTTAGTTTTCTAAGTCTGTAGATTAATAGTAGTTTCTCCTATATAGCATTATTATGGCAACTAAATAATAATTAAAAGTGTCTGGCATAGTATCTGGCTCAGTAAATGTTAAGTGTTAGAATTATCACTGCAAACTAGAATGGAGGATACAATTTGAGCTAGCATTAAAGGAAGAGCAGGATTTAGGCTGATGGTGGCTGGATTGAGGGGCATTCTGGAAGCAAGAGGCAACCCTTGTACAGAGTTCAGAACACCAAGTTCTATTGAGTGAAGCTGTTGAGCTGGATGGGGATTTCTGTGTGAAGATTAAACAAACTTGCTCTTGCTGATGCCAACCAGGGTTCTTGGCCTTCCCTAACCAATAGAGGTTGACTAGAGGCCAGACAGGAGATTCATGCAAGGCTTTATTGGGGCCCCAAGTAACAGATTCCTTTGCTTGCTTGCTCCCTAAGTGTAGGGGGAGGAGGTGACAAGCTTGCTCCTTATATTGGGTGAGGGTAGGGGTGCTTGCAGGAGTCAGTTCGGAGACGTGTCTTAGGTGTTTTTCCCTCCTCTTAGGTGATGTTGAGCTCAGGAGCATGTGCAGTACCTTGCTTTTTTTGCTCCAAACTCTTCAAAAGTGGCAGCTGGGTTTTTTGGTCTCTCTCAATCTTTTGTTCAGAATCTGCCCTAACTGAACATGCGTGCAGTTATTTTTAGTCCCATTTAGTTCAGTCCCATTTTGTTGCTCAAGGAGAAGTGTGTCCAGGTGCGAGCACTGCAGCAGAGCGCCAGGTCCCAGCTTGTCTCATTGCGACAACACTGCAGGACAGAGTAATCATTTACCTCGCATCCTTCTTCGTCATACATTAATCTATCATTTCTGTTGGCTTAGATCAAAGCATTGGAGGCATTTTTAATAGGGAAAGAGTTGAAAACATCTCATTGGAAAGCAGACAAAATATTAGCCAAGCCCATGCCTGCCTGGATTTTAATAGTACCCAAAGCTTCTCCAGTGGCTCAGTGGTAAAGAATCTGCCTGCAATGCAGGAGACACAGGTTCAATCCCTGGGTCGGGACAATCCCCTGCAGGAGGGTGTGGCAACCCACTTTAGTATTCTTGTTAGGAAAATCCCATGGACAGAGGAGCCCGTCAGGCTACAGTCCATGGGGTCACAGAGTCAGACATGACTGAAGTGACTGAGCATGTCAAAGAGACTTTAGCAGCTTTGAAATATTTTCAGTGTTTATCTCATTCCATGTTCCCTCTACTCCTCTTTCCTCTTTCAGATCTGATGAGGTTCTTAGAATTACCCTAAAAGGTGACCCTGGTCACCCTGACCAGGTTATAAAGTGGTCAAGCATATGGTAGACTACTTATAGCTGTGTAACTACAGGAAGATTAGTCTGGGTCCTGAGTATCTCATCTTTAGAATCACAACAATAGTGTCTACTATACAAGGTCATTATAAGAATGAAATGTCATATATGTAGCATCTAATACCATGCCAGCAACTCCTATGTGTATAGGATAAACAGCAAATAGTAGCATTTATATTTATGATGATATATTTAAGACTGAACACCCTTCTACTTCCTGCTTTCAGATCCTCCCTTCCTTTGCACTGTTTCTTATCAAATTTGTAAGTTATAATCTCTGTCAGATGCATTGCCTTACATATGAGGTAAACTCCTGTGTCCTCCTACTCTAGTTATCCGTGCAGTTTGTTCATTAATTTCGCAAACATGTATTAGGGTATTGTGCTTCACTGTGACAGATCCTGGGCATCCACAGAAGGGCACATGTCTGAAAAAAGAAAATAATCAAGCCCCCGTGACTATGTTCAGAGTTGAAAGTGGGAAATATATGTCTGGAAATACTGCTGATTAAGCAAGTGTGAAATTAGAATAATTGAAAGATTTTAGCCATTTAAGGAGATACGTCTTGCGGAGAGCCTCAAAGCAAGGTGGGCATTTGATATCTTTATCTGGAAACACACCCTCCAGATTATCTCAGCACAAGTGGGAGAAACGTGGCTATGTACCTGAAACATTTCCAGTTCCTTCCGGGGCAAAAGTGAGAGTCTTACACAGAGGTCTTCCCAGAAGAGCATGACGGAATTAGAAACCAGAGCCAGCAATGCATCTTTAAATTCTGGGTTGCAATATTTTGTGAAGGGTCTTCCTCTAGCCCATAGCTTCTAAAAATATCCTCAGCTTTTGGTTCAGAAGACTAAGACATTATACTGCGAATCTTTCTGAAATAATTCAGTGAGCCCAGACAGGCTACTCCAAGTCACCCTAAACCACCTGCATAGTTCAGCTATATGTAGCAATGTACATATTTAAACAAAGAGAAAACAATTTATTGGATTAATGGTGGAGGAGAGGAGGATATAGAAATGGTACCACTTACCTGGCATCCCTCGTTCACCCATTAAACACCGGGTTTTGAGTGCCTTTTGTGTGTCAGGCACTGCGCCAGGTGTATGAACCCAGCAAGTTTCAAAGCATTCCTCTCCTAGGGATGAAATGACTCTGAGACCCAGTATTAACTATCAGCACTAATTGATTAGTATTAATTGTACCAACCACAGATAATTTGCAGGGTCCCCATCTTTACCGTCCCAGAGGGAACTGGAGAGGGTTGGGGATCAGGGCATACCAGCTGCAGCAGCCCCAACTCCTATGAGGAAGAGATCATTGATCTCTCTTCCTCAAGTCTCTGCAGAAGTGAGCATGTTATTTCTCACTTGCTCACTGACCCCCTAAAGCCCCATCAGTGAGAAGATAATCTATTATTATTGGCTCAATTTCTCTACCTTCCATAGAGACACAAGTTTAATAAATCTGAGCATTCTTCTGGCTGGGTCAAGTTGACCACGATAAAATTAACATTCACTTCAGGATACATTTTGATCTAAACCATTCTCTGTAGCTAAACTTTCAAGAGGGAGGAAATAGCATCGTACTCAACACTGGAAAATGCTATTAATAAACACACAGGCTGAGGCTTTATCTACCTTTTCTTATAAAAAGCTCAAGTTAGAAAGTCACAAGCAAAACTTTTAAAATACCCTCATTATCTGTAAAGATATTTCCAGGAATAAGTGACAAAACCCCCAATTCAAACTCCCTTGAAGAATAAACAATGACGTTGCTGCAGCTCAGGAAGTGCAAGGGGCAGGCAGCCTTCGAGGCTGGTTGATTCAGTGAGGCAAAAACATGTATAAGGATCCAGGCCGTTTCTGTCTTTTCACCCACCACCTTCTGTGTTGGCATCATCCTCAGGGGAGTGGCAAGACAATTACAACGGTTCGGTTATGAAACCTAGACAGCAGTCTTCACAAGAAGGAGGAAGAGGGACAGGTCTTCTTGCTACTATACCATCAGAATGTTTCCCCAGAAGCCTTAACAGATTTCAGCCTCCATGTCTCATTGGTTCCTTAACGCAACACTAGCACAGGAGATGGGATTGCACTTGGCCCGTGGACACCACCCCTGGAACTGGAGATGGAATCGGCATCACCTGGGGCACCTAGCTGTATGGGGGGGGATGGAGAGCTCAACAAAGCTGGAGTCTCTGAGTAAGAAGGTGGGGGAATGGGTGCTGGGTAAATTACATTTGTTTGCTGGAAACAGAAAACCTAACTTACAAGGGACTTAGGCGAAAAAAATAATTTTCTCTCATAAAGCAAAGGATCATGTTAGCTGGCTGCTGTCATTGATTCAGCAGCTTGGTGAGGTCATAGATAGAGACTGGGTGATGCTGTTGACCTTCCCCTCCCCCATGTTTGTCACTTCTTGACTTCAAGATGGCCTCTCAAGTTCCATACATCATCTTGGGATTCAGAGCAGGGAGAAGGGGAAAGGGGACGGGCTGCACAAAGTACCATGTGCTGAGATTGACAGAGAAGTAGATTTAACCCCACTGTCCTACAAGGGACTACAATTCACACAGGGGAACAAGACACACAGTGTCAGTGTCAAGAGAAGGATGCAAACAGCTATCAAGGAGCACCAGAATGCACATCAGGGCTGCTGCCCCACCCCCGCCTCTGGTCCCCAACACCGCCCACCATCCCCCACCCCCCACCATCCCCCACCCCCCACCCACACACCCCCCCACGCCCCGCCCCCCAGTGTGGCAGTCCTGCTGTTACTGGCCTTGCCCAGAAATCATGGTCTGCACACTCTAAGTGAGCAGATCTTTGTCTACTTATCCTTTAAAGGGACGCTGCTTTTTCTGTTGGGAAGACAGATAAATAAATGAGTTGGAGGCTCTAGGATGACAGTATTGAACTGGCAGGGGTCCAGGGTGGCTGGGAAGAGATGACATTTCATGGGTCTGGCAGCAGAACAGTTGAGGTGTGACTGAATGTAACAGGGGACTAGGACCTGTTTGGTGATGACACTATCTGAGCTTAGGTGAGCTCGTGGCTCAAGTTTCAGAGGGTCAGGCATCTCTTGTTGGCAGCCATCCAGGTGACATATTACATTCTGTAACCATGAGGTAAGTTTGGAAGAAGGTTAAGGGAAGGGTAGTTATTCTTCAGGCAGTCGCTTGAGTATTGCCTGTCTCCCGCAACATCTTAAATCCGGGCAACCTGGGGAGGTATGTCTTGCTTGCCTCGAGGCTGCTACCCTAACCTCTGGTGCAGGCGCTTCCTCTTGCCTTTAGGAACACACTCCAGAATCCCCCAGTGCCTTCACATCACACTGCCCCTTTGCTCTCCCCAGATTTCATCTTCTTCCCCGTCTCTCCAGCTTCTCTTCCTGCCTTGCTTCCCCTTCATACACAGTTTGGATAAGGAGTTCTGGTTCCTGAAGTGGCCCTTCAGCTCTCATTCTCTGGCCCTTTTCACTCAGCATGACTGCAGCTCCCTCCCCCGTGGCTTGTAGACCTCATCGTCTCCTGGGTTGCATTCCTTGAGCAGTTCTTAACAAGTGCCTCATTAGATGTTCGTTTTCCTCTGAGCACTGTCCCGGACTCTGCTTTATTTCTCACTCTCCATATCCTGCCTGGGTCCTTCATCCAAACTTACAATTAAAACCTCTGCTTCTATCTCCAGCACAGCTCTCTCTCCCAAACTCCACATAGATCTCCACTAGCCCAGCCCTGAACTCAACAGGGCCAAGACTGGGGACAAGCTCCAAGTGAGATCCCTCTCTTTCTAAAGGACACCAGCACTGGTAAGCCAGAAGCCTGCCAGTCATCCTAGAAGCCTCTGGGTATACATCTCATGCAACAGTCACCTTTATGAAGATGCTGCCTTCTGACTCTGTGGGATACTTAACCCGTCCTTCAAGCCTTCCATCACCATGTGTCATTATTTGGTGGCCCTCATGTGACAGGAGCTTCCCAGGTGGCTCACTGGGTAAAGAATCCTCCTGCAATACAGGAGATGCAGGCAGACATGAGTTTGATCCCCAGGTAGGAAGATCCCCTGGAGGAGGGCATGGCAACCCACTCAGTATTCTTGCCTGGAGAATTCCATGGACAGGGTAGCATGGTGGGGCTACAGTCCATAGGGTCACAAAGAGTCAGACATGACTGAAGAGACCTAACATGCATGCATGTGACAGACCCCTTGCTGCCTCCTCCCCTCAGAGCCTGCCTGAGTGAGTTACCCTGCCTCTGGGACCTAATAGCACCAATAGCCCCCAGCCTCTTCTTGTGAGGAACTTGTGATTAGATTTTTTAAATTTTTATTTTAATAATTTTATGTATTTATTTTGGGCTGTGCTGGGTCTTCATTGCTGAACAGGCTTTCTCTAGTTGTGGAGAGCAAGGGCTACTCTCTAGTTTCAGTGTGCAGGCTTCTCATTGCAATGACCTTTGTTGCTGAGCACGGGCTCTCGGGCACAGGGGTTTCAGTAGTTGCATCACATGGGCTCAGTAGTTGTGGCTCCCGGGACTCTAGAGCACAGGCCCAAGAGTTGTGGGGCATGGTCCCAGTTGCTCTGAAGCATGTGGGATCTTCCTGGACCAGGACATGAAACCCATGTCTTCTGCATTGGCAGGTGGATTCTTCATCACTGAGCTACCAGGGAAGTCCTGTGATTATATATGTGTGTGTGTGTGTGTGGGGGGGGGGGGGGTGATTAAATATTTTAATCATGGGTTTCCTTCTTCCTCGCCTGTACTATCCTATCCTGTACTAGGATTTCCTCCAGGATGAGTCTCATGACAATTTTGAAATCTCCACCAACCAGCCTCTTAGGGCCTGGCACACAGTAGTTTGTTGTGTGAATTATTCAACAAAAGGCTGACAACAATTTTATACTATAAAAGATCATTATTACATTTTGGTCCACATAGAAAGGCCTTCCTAGGTAGCTCAGTGGTAAAGAATCTGCTGCCAGTGCAGGAGATTTAAGAGATGTGGGTTCAATCCCTGGGTCAGGAAGATCCCCTGGAGTAGGAAATGGCAACCCACTCCCATATTCTGGTCTGGAAAATTCCACGGACAGAGAGGCCTGGCAGAACTACAGTCCATGGAGTCACAAAGAGTCAGACGCAACTGAGCACACACACATCACATAGGAAAAGAGAGAAAAAAGCCACCGACAGTCCCATCACCCAAACATGAACTATAGTCACATTTGGGTATGTTTTTTTATCTTTAGTTCTATGGATAAGATTTATTTTTACCAATGGCAACCCACTACAGTACTCTTGCCTGGAAAATACCATGGATGGAGGAGCCTGGTAGGTTGCAGTCCATGGGGTCGCTAAGAGTCGGACACGACTGAGCGACTTCACTTTCACTTTTCACTTTCATGCATTGGAGGAGGAAATGGCAACCCACTCCAGTGTTCTCGCCTGGAGAATCCCAGGGACGGCGGGGCGTGGTGGGCTGCTGTCTGTGGGGTCACACAGAGTCGGTCACGACTGAAGCGACTTAGCAGCAGCAGCAGCAAGCATAATAATACTGCACTTGTAATTTTGAATCCTGCTTTTCTATTACAAATACTTATTTTTCATATGGTTAAATATATTTTCCAGCTTTATTGAGATATAACTGACATGTAACATTGTATAAATTTAAGGTATACAGCTTGATGATTTGATATTCGTATGTATTGTGAAATGACTACCATGATAATAGTTAATACCTCTGTTACCTTACAATTATCTTTTCATGTGTGTGGTGAGAATATTTAAAATGCTCTTAGCAACTCCAAGTGTAAAGTACAGTATTGTTAACTAAAGTCACCCTGCTGTATATTAGATCTCTAGAATTTATTCATCTTCAAATCATAAGTTTGTACCCTTCAAACAAGATCTCACCACTTCCCCTTCTCCTCAGCCCCTTGCTACCACAATTCCACTGTTTCTATGAGTCTAACTTGTTCAGATTCTACATATAGATGAGATTATACAATATTTGTCTTTTTCTGTCTGACTTATTTCACTGAGTATAATGCCCTCAAGATCCATCTGTGCTGCTGCAAATGGTAGGATTTTTCTTTTTTATGGCTGAATAATATGCCATTATATATAAGAAGATATATAATATATTATTGTTTACTCTTTAACTTAATAATTCTACTTATATATGGATTTTTCTGTTTACGTAGTCAGTTCACTATTTTCCTCTATGATTTCTTCTATTGATTACAACTTTAGAAAGGACTTTTCTATCCTTAATTCAGACACATATTTAGTCATCTTTCCTTCTACTCTTTTTATGTTTTGATGGACTGGTATGTCTAATGCTTTTATCCACTTGAATTTGTTTTGGCATGTCACATAAAATAAAGGTCTAACTTAGTCTTTTTCTCCTCAGAGTTAAACAGTCAGGTAAGCATCATTTTTAATAAGATTATAATATTTTACATTTTATTGCATTTCAAAACAAGATTGCTAAAAGGAACTCCTGATGATGGTTCTAATGAAATAAATCTCATAATGTAATTTGGAACATGAGTTAAGTGTATGACATTCCAGGAGGTGGGGGCAGGGTGGGGCCAAATATGAGCTAGGCCTTGGAAATACAGACAACTCCTTTTAGGGGAGTATCTTTTAGGCTGGTTCATGAGCAAAGAGAAAAAGCAGGAATATGGTTATGGAGCCCTTAACCCCAGGAACATTCACATGGACAAATGATTGGCTTAGTAATGCCTAGATATCATGCTGCCACTTCCATTTTTGTGGGTTAGTCGCTCAGTTGTGTCCGTCTCTTTGCGACCCCTTGGGCTGTAACCTACCAGACTTCTCTGTCCATGGAATTCTCCAGGCAAAAATACTGGAGTGGATTGCCATTTCCTTCTCCAGGGGATCTTCCCAACCCAGGGATAGAACCCGGATCTCCTGCTTTGCAGGCAGATTCTTTACCATCTGAGTCATTAGGTCTATAAATACAATATGATACAAAGAAGAGAGAACAGATGGTGAAGATATTATTTTAAATTTGTATCACTTCATATTCAAACCTCATATCACTTCATATTCAATCCCGACCTTGTGTTAAACAATGACTCATATCTCCACAAGTTGCTAATTATTTTAAAGACCATAGGAACCCATATAAGCTGAATACAAATTGGTCTGCAAAAACCTACACTACCATCATTAATGTGTTCAATTCATATATTTATTCAAAAGTCATGGTGACTGTCCAATAGGAAAGGAATCACTCATGAGGCCATGCCCTCCACCACAGTGTAGA
Organism: Bos indicus x Bos taurus; assembly: GCF_003369695.1. Taxonomy (NCBI): domain Eukaryota; kingdom Metazoa; phylum Chordata; class Mammalia; order Artiodactyla; family Bovidae; genus Bos; species Bos indicus x Bos taurus. Next base: position 38,478,852 of record NC_040085.1, read on the forward strand.
TCAAGAGGGTCAGTATGCATGATGGTGGCCTGCCTTCACTTTGTAGATCTGGGTTTTATTTAGAAACTCAAGCACAGCACGGAGCACCAAGGGCCTCTGCTTGATTTAGTAGCATTAGCTAAGCTAATGTGCCCATGAGCAGTACTGGAAAATTTGCCTTGTGCCCTTTTTAGCCATCATAACAGAAAGACATTACTTCTCATAATATCAGCATTGTCATTTTGCAGAACTGAGTGTATCAGCAAAAAAAAGAAAGAGAAAATTTTGCAGCTGCACACATACACAAACACACACACACATTTGGCTCAGCTTTACTGATGAGATCTTGACTTGGAAATGCAGTAATTTTGTCATTCATGCAACTTATAAAACAGACCCCAAACCATCACTAAATAAGTAGTTGTCACAGAACCATAGCAAATCCTTAAGCTACTCAACCACAGCCTATATACCAACTACCCAGACTTTTCTCTAAAAAAGTGATCAGAAAAAAAAAAAAAAAAAAAAGGTGGTCAAATGTTCAAGTTGGAACAAGGAAGGGATGCAACTCCCTTGTCTTACATTTTGAGGTTTTCAACCTGATTTTACAATGCCTTTTATCATTTACTATTTATTCACTCTCTCTGAGCCCTCTTTCCCAGCCAGGTTCCAAATTCTCTGAGTGTGGAGGCTGCCTCCTCTTGGTGGTTGGCTCTCCAGCCTTGGTGGTTGGCTCTCCAGCCTAAGTGCCTCGTGCATGAAGGATGCCCAGGGGATGTAGAAGTCCTGGGCTTCACTTACACCTTTCAGCGCAGCCCCAGACAAGAAAATGCTGGGTTGGCTGAGAAGTTCAAGTTCTTCCATAAGATGTTATGGAAAAACTCTTACCGATCTTCTCAGCCAACCCAATACCCAGTGGTACATCTATTAATAGTCCATGTTGTTTGATGGCCTTTAAGGATGAACAAGACAGGCTTCAACAATAATTAATATATGATGATGGTAAAAATAACTGGTGTCTGGCAAAAAATGAGTTAGCTACCTTATCAAGATCATCAAGAATGATGATCCAATTTGTGGATTGTCTGGGCCCCTGGGTCTCCTGTCCTTTGTAAGTGGAACAGAGGAATGCACACTTTCCAATCTGGGTGTAGACACCAGTTCCTCATATCAGGTTGGCCAAACACAGCTCCTGGAAGCCTTTTCTCTGTGCGTAGTCCATGACAGTCAGGGTTTGGGGGAAGGGGTGATTGTTTCTTATGCCATCTTTGAAAGTCTCTATTCATGTTTTATTTCTAGGAATTAAAAATAAAAATTTAGTTTACTGGTAATTTAAAGAATTAGGAATTGTTAAGTGTTTTGAAAGATAGCTTTATCAGGGTATAATTAAAATAATCTAGTTTTAGAGCACTGCTGTCACCTCAAAAATTTTCCTCATGCCCATTTACTGGTATCACAACTCCCAACTCTAGCCCTAGGCAACCACTGATCTGTTTCTCCTTCTACAAATTTGCCTCTAAACACGTCATACAAATGAAATCAGACGTACAATATAGTCTTCTGTGTCTGCCCTCTGACACTTAGGACCATGTTTTTGAGGTTCATCCATGTTGTAGCATGAATCAGTAGTTCTTTTTATTGTTGAATATTATTCCGTTGTGTGGATTTACCATAGCTTGTTCATAAATATTTACCATAGTTACCAGTTGATGGACATTTTAATTTTCCAGTTTGGGCGATTATGAATGATGCTCCTCTGAACATTGATATCTGTATCTTTTTGTGGACATATGCTTTCATTTCTCTTGTGAAGATCCCTAGGAGTAGATTGCTAGATCATATGGCAAGTTTATGTTTAACTTTTTAAGGAACTGCCAAATTGCTTTCCAAAATGGCCATATCATTTTACATTCCAACCACCAACGCGTGAAAGTTTCCATTTTTCCAAATCCATACCAACACATGGTATCGTCTTTTTTATTCTAGTCATTCTAATGGGTGTGTAATTGTATCTCATTGTGGTTTAAATTTGTGTTACCCTTGTGAACAATGATATTGAGCATATTTTCATATTCTGATTTCCATTCATACATCTTCTTTGATAAAATGTCTATTCAAATCTTTTGCCCATTGAAGAAACTGGATTTATTTATTTATTGTCATTGAATTTTAAGAGTTCTTTACTTTTTCTGGATACAAGTTCTTTACAGATATATGATTTGTAAATATTTTCTCCCAGTCTTTGGCTTATTTTTTCATTTTCTAAATGGTGTCTTTGCAGCACAAAAGTTTTTTTAATTTTTTTTTTTTTTGATGTGGACCATTTCTAAAGTCTTTGTTGAGTTTGCCAAAATATTGCTTCCGTTGTTCTGGTGTTCTGGCCACGAGGCATATGAGTTCTTAGCTCTCTGTCCAGGGATCAAATCTGCACCCCCTACATTGACAGGCAAAGTCTTAAATACTGGACCACCAGGGAGGTCCCAGAAGTTTATAATTTTAAGTGTTAGTCACTCAGTCGTGTCTGACCCTTTGTGATCCCATAGATTTTAGCCCACTAGGCTCCTGTGTTTATGGGATTATCCAGGCAAGAATACTGGAGTGGGTTGCCATTCCCTTCTCCAGGGGATCCTTGATAAGGTCTAATTTAGCAATTTTTTTCTGTTAAGTATCGTGCTTTTGATGTCAACTGTTTTTATATTACAATAAATTTTATATAAATATAATTAACATTATATGTAAAATATGTGATTTTATGTAAATATAATGTTTAATCTTATTTTAAATGTATGTTAAGAGGAAAATTAGTACCAAAGATTTCTCTGTTTTTTCCTCCTGACCTACTTTTTATTTTGAATAGAAGCAACAATAGTACTCTTTATAAATTAGTGTTAAGGCTTTTCAAATCCACAGTGAAAGATAACCACTGTTTATCACTCAGCTCTGGAGCCCCAATCTGCCACCTGGGCCACAGTACCAATGCAAGGACACTTCCTAAACCCAGCTTGATTTAATAGTCAAGCAAACAAAACACACAGACCCTCTTCTATTGCTTTGTCGATTTCCTTCCTGTACTGTGCTTCCGGTGTGTGTATTTTTTCATTTTCCTTCATTTTCCCCCCTGCCTCAGCTGGGGTTGTCACCATGTGTGTAGGAGATCCTCAATCCCTAGACAATTGGTTTCCCTAATGGTTGATGGATTTGTTGTTTTTTCCTTGTGCTGACAGAAGCTATTTGCCTGCCTTTTGTCGAATATTAAATACATGCTGGAAGCAAGAGTATCATTAATATAATGCTATATGCTTCTGAGACAGCTTTCTCATTAGTGTCTAGCTTACTGAGCAAAGAAGTCAATTTCTAGAAATAAAGAAAAGTGTGGTGTTGACAGTGCAATCAGAGTCTCCTTTTCACGTGGAAAAACAAGAAAAAAAAAATTCTAAATACCAAATCCAAAAACCTTTACTGAAGACATTTGGAAGAATTTTCTCCTTGCCCTGAATCAGCCATCAGTGAACAGCAAGAGCTGATAATTGGAACCTGGGGTTAAGTATGAGAGAGAAGAAAGAAAAGAGGGACAGTCAGAGCCTGGAGAGGGTAAGAGTTGAAGCAGGGGGTCCAGAGCTAGCAGAGAAGGGATGGTTGAAGATATATGGAAAGAGCACCTTGCTATCAAGGTAAATGCTAGCGAAGTGTGGCCATTTGTGTGGGAGTGTAGAGACATTGACCTTGAATTGGAGTGGGAATACGTCATCTAAGCTGAAAGGATAAAAAGCAAGTGGCCACAGATAACTGTGTTATTTGGGTGGAGTGGAGTATACAATGGAAAGAGAGCATGCCTGATGGAAGCAATTTTACTTGATGAAGTTGGAGGTGAGGTCATCTGGAGTTTACGTAGGGAAATTGGAATGTGAAGTTTGGGGATTAGTAGTGATTATCTCTAGTCTCCATGTCTAGAGAGAACCAAGGTGAAGTTAAAAGATCAGTTAATGAGGACAGCTAGGATGAGCCAGAAAATGAGGGGGCTATGTAGTTTTCTCCAGCCACATTTGATATCTGGTATTTAGGAGCAGTGGGGAAATGAACTGACCCAGGTTTGAGGGTCCCTGGGGAAGAACGCTGACGCAAGGATACAGAAGATGGGAGGTATAGTTTGGATGATTAACTGTATCTTCCAGATTGAGTAGGAGGGGTAGGGAGGCTAGAAGATGTTGATACCAGTGATTTCCAGATGCTATTATCTGTACATAGCATTACCTGTGCATACTTGCGTGCAAAGTCACTTCAGTTGTGTCTAACTCTTTGTGATCCCATGGACTGTAGCCTGCTAGGCACCTCTGTCCATGGGATTCTCCAAGCAAGATACTGGAGTGGGTTGCCATGCGCCCCTCCAGAGGATCTTCCCAACCCAGGGATTGAACTCATGTCCTCTTACGTCTCCTACATTGGTAGACAGATT